>NW_028327172.1:32162411-32465442 GCF_987537825.1 Furipterus horrens | reverse complement strand
TGAAACAAGCTACAAGTATCCTCCAGAAACCACAATCGCAGTGGGGATGCTCCCTGAGCTTACCGGTTTATGGGATTGAAATGATTTATGTCCTTGTTTTTTCTCCTTCACCATAAATCCCTTGAGGGTAAGAATTGTGCCTGTTCACCTGTACAGCTCAGAATCCAGCACAAGGTCTGGTACAGAGAAGGTGCTCAATAAATAATTATTAAGTACATGTTTGATGAGAAGGAATGAATGAACACCAAAATGAGCAAGTCCATGTGAGAGAAATGAAAGACATGATAATAAAACAAAATGTCTCTGTAATCATTACTCAGACAGATCAAAGCTCCTATTATGTGAGTATGAAACAGAGGCTGTTTTTATAAGACCTCAGATGTCAGAGGCCATATGGGATTCTATCCATGTTCAAATGGAGAGTATTTTGATGAGACACAGGGATAAAGGAGAGGGATCAGGTCAGGGAATAATCTTGAGTCCTCAAGATCCAAACCCACTAAATCGCCTTCCAAAAGCACGGTAATCTTTACACCATGATGCTTTCAGTAACACTCATCTCTGATAACACCTGAATGTGTACGGGAAAAGCTGTGTACAAGTCTGTTTATACACAACTTTATGCAAGTTTCATTCCAAATCTGCTCCAATTCTCAATTACTTTTAAAAGTTACAAACGGAAACCATTTCAACACATTGCTACTCCAGAAATGTTGGCTTGTGGTCATTTTGGACACATTAAGCAAAAAGCCCAATTATATCAGTTATGACAAAGCCTTCTGTCTGCTGTGCATTGTAGCTTGTGTAAAGTCAGACAGTAAGTGACAAATGAGGACCAAAATCCAAGACCTCTCTTATCCCAGGGAATTTTCACCTCAATGTACCACAAAATTTCAAAAAAAAAAAAAGAAAGTGTTAAGGAACCCAAAGGATTTCTTTTTTAATTTCTTCAGGTTTTTAGACATATGGAAACCTCCTAATCCATTATTAAGAGATAGCTATTAGAGTGATGAAAATACAATACAGATTATTTATTACAGAAATGTACACTTGAAACCTATATAATTTTATTAATCAATGTCACCCCAATAAATTCAATAAAAAAATTCTACATGAGAGAGAATTATGAAGACACCCAATACCAGATGGGACAGCCAAGACTTCTAGGTCCAGAGAAAATGATTTACCTAAAAGATACTGGGAATTTTGTTTCCTGGAGTTATTCAATACAGCATTCCTGTTCAAGTTTATAAAGCAAACAGTGTGAGAAAATGCCACTAACTATGGAAGAACAGAGGGTTCTGAATCATTAGGAAGTGCTGGCTATTCAGATTTGGAGAAAGAGGGAGACTTGGAGCATGGGAAGCAACTGTGCTAGGGGAACGGGCCCTGTTGCTTGGGCACACTTGGTTTCCCCCAGGGTCTGCTGTTTTAGTGTTAGTTCTGCACCGTTTAAAGAGGAACGATCACCCTTCTCATTTAATGTAACCAGTCGTCAGTTGTTGATGCCACAAGTCAAACAGCATTCGTTGAGGCTGCAGAAAGCAAAGCTGGTACCATGTGTGTAATTAATGATCTCTGAAGCTTTTATGAAAGGGTATCACTAAGTCTACATCAAGGAAAATGAGCTAATTTGATGATTAACCTCCCTTTGTAACTGCAACTGAGCTCGAGGTAGGATGGTCAAGCTTTCAGAGTAATCAGGAAGATTCTGAAAGAATCTAAAGGTGATCATCTGAAAGGGTCACAGGAGGAAAATACACCATGTGGAGAGACAGCAAGCCCATTCCTGGAATTCCAGATGGACAGAAAGGAGAGACTGTCCTTTCATCTTTAGGAAAGTCTCATCTACATGCAATACCCCAAACTTCACCCCAAAAGGTTAGTTGAGGGCATCTTTTCTTAGGTGCCAGATATAGGATATAAGAAGATTTTACAGGGTGCAACTGTGACAGAAATTAATAATTTTTAAAATCCCGGCCTTCCCTTTCAGAGAAGCAGCCATGCCCTAAATCTGCTGGGGGCTCAGGCTTATGTATTATGTAACTTCTTCTCAGAAGGCAGCAAAGCCACTGATAATCAGATGTGTAAATAGCCAGGATGTGACCTGCTAAGTAGGTGTTTGATACAGAGAAGGGGCCAAGAGGACTCACAACAAAGCATGGCCAGGAAAGGAAGCCTCGGGGAACCCAGAAACAGCCTTTGTACCTGTAGATGAGATGGGTAAATACATGATCACTTAACAATTTCAGAGCCACTTCAATACATTGCGGAGAGCCTAGGAGAGCCTCTCAGGAGCTCCTGCACAGTGAACTACTCATTCTGTCCTCTTCAGGCTGTGTTTGTGCTCACCCCATAAAATGAGAGTCATAGAGACACCTCCCAGGTGTGCACCTGGCCCACATGTGCAGTATAAATGCTTATTGTTTGCCTCTGTAATAAAATCATTGAATAAATTTTGTAGAGCTTTAAGTCAGCCTCATAAACATCACCAGGCAACTCCTCCAGGAAAGGCAGGGGGTTGGTTACGTACAGAGCTCCAGGGAAACTCGGGCAGACCATTGTGTCTCTTGTAAAGGCTTTACACTGGAAATGCTACAAAGTCATAAACTTAGCACTGATCATGAAATCCAATCAATATAATGCAAAACCCAGTAACACTCAAGTACCCTACCACTTGTAGCAACCAGTACTTCCACTCCAAAGTGGAGTTCCTTCTAGAAACATTGCAGAAATCACTTACAGTCATAGGCAAAAAAAAAAAAAAAGAGGAACAAGACCACACCAAGCATCTGTTGCTTGTAATGGTTGAGTTTTCATGCGGTGGTAGCCATAAGAGGGCTGTTAATTGGCAGTTTTCAGCCAAATTATACTTCTGAAAAAAGCTCATGCTAACTAAGGATCCCACTGATGTGGAGTAAGACCACCTCAAGGATAGAGAAAATTAGATTCAGGTATTGTGACACCTGAAGCTTATTCAATTTAGGGGCCTTGTTCAAGAAAAAGAACACAAAATTTCAAATTCAAAAGTGCTAGGCGTTATTTATAATTGCCAGGATACAGAAGCAGCCCAAGTGTCCACCAGTAGATGAGTGGATAAAACAACTGTGGGATACTTACACAATGGAATACTACTCAGACATTTAAAAAAAGAAAAAGAAGAAGAAAATCTTACCCTTTCCAACAGGCATGGATGGACCTGGAGAACATTATGTTAAGTGAAATAAGCCAGTCAGAGAAAGACAAATACCATATGATTTCACTTAAATGTGGAATCCAATGAACAAGGTGAACTAACATGCAAAATAGAGACAGACTCACAGATAAGAGAGCAGGGTCACAGCTATAAGGAGAGAGAAGTTAGGGGGAGGTGGGATTGAGCAAAAGGAAGAAGGACTTACAGACTCAGAAAACACACGGGGAGGGAGTATAAGGCAATTAAACGATAATGGAAAAAGTACAACCAAAAAAAAAAAGAAGTAAAAACACATAAAAATGCTAGGAACCTCCTACGGATCTTGGAAGAGGCCCCAGCAAGTGAGTCCCTTAATGCAGTAGTTCCCAAACATTGCTGTACATAAGAACCATCTGAGGAACCTTTCAAAGAACTTTTTAAAAATCCTGATGACCAGTTTTCACCCCATACCTATTAAATCAGAATGTCCGGAGGTGAAACTCAGGCATAAGTATTTTTTAAAGGCTCCTGGGTGATTCTTAACCTGCATCAGAGTTTGGAAACCACTGCTTTAAGCTTAAGTTCCATTAGCTTCATATAAGTCTGTTTCTAGACTTGTAACATTTGTGGAACAATTGCCAAGCCCAGCACTTTGCACTGTGCCTGACACGTAGCTGGCAATCAGTAAATGCCTGATGAATATAAATGAACACAAGTTAGGAAGTCTCTCGTTTCACATTGGAGACTGGGTGTAACTGAATTTAGAATTATTTTTTTAAAGATTTTATTTATCTTTAGACAGAGAAGGGAGGGAGAAAGAGAAACATTGATGTGCAAGAGTCAACTGGAGACCTGGCTAGCAAACCAGGCATGTGCCTTGACTGGGAATCGAACCAGTGACCTTTCGGTTGGCAGGCCAGCACTCAATCCACTGTGCCACACAGTCAGGGCTGGGATTCTTCGGTTTAGCTTTTTCCTTTAGATGTGTTAGCTTTTATAGGAACACTCTCGGTTTACCCCCAAACACATGATGTGATCAGTATGGATCCTGGACACCAGTCAGTCACAGTAAGACTCCTAAAATGTCACGAAGTATCTTTTTCATTTATTGTCTGTCTTTTATTGCAAATGAGTCTATGTGGAAGAATAGTGAGTATATCTGCCCACAGAAATTCCAAAAGAAGTCAGTGAGGATTTTAGCATATCTGCTACAACTTGGGCAACATCTCCTCTGACTCTTCCCATGTTACACGGTCTCAAAATGCAACTCACATTATTATTGAGATGTGGGAAGAAAAAGTTAACTTCATTTTGCTGCCTTAACAAATCTGGTGCTTCTCCAGAATTGTCCCCTCTCCCCTGATAACCTGCTAGTAGCCCCAAAATTAATAAACCAAAAACCCAACTGTTTAAATTTATTCTTGCCCAATAACTTAAATAGACACTTAAGAAGTGCCAAGTCTTTAATTAGAAGGAAGAAAAAGAAAGAAGGTTCAGTGTCTCAAACAGCTTCCTCCTAAGATGGTACCAAGGAATACAGAGGAGGGGTATAGCAATGAGACTTCATGGTGGACATGAAGAGAACTGTGCTCTTTCCAACTCTGACCTCTTAGCTTCTAGACTGCCAGTTGCTTTGCCAATATTTGAGGCTGTGTCCTACAGCTAATGTAAATTCAAGATTTGCCTCTTTTGGCTTGGGTTAGGTTCCACAGTGCTCCCTGAGTGACTAGGACTCATCTCAGCTCCCACTGGCAACAAACCCTTGAGTATCTTACAAACATATCATTCCTCCAGCCTCCTAAACCAGGGCCTCTCCTCCCCTCCAGGCTGTTGTGGCACCGCCATGCCCTGCTGTGACAGGGCTGTTTGCATGTCCACTCCCTCCCAATTAAGCACTGATACTGGGTATTCAGACAGCTTAGGAAAGCTAAAACTCAGAGCTTCTCTCCGCAGGCGAGAACTAGCCAAGCCCCAGGTTGAAACAGGAGCCGCTGGAGAGGTGATTTCCTGTGAGGTCCCACAAGAGAAGGGCAAGTATTTAACTGCTGCCCGTTATTGTCATGTAGGGTGGACAATAGCAGCATGATGCCTTACTGTTGGGCCTGCATATGAAGTGCAGGGAGAAAGTCACCCACAAAAGGACCTTTCTATCTCCCATAGCTATGTAAGCCTCAAGAGAGTCCCAATTCTCCAACTAGCATGTAACTTGGAAGAGTGAAAGTACATCTCTTCAGAGGAAGGGATGTGGACCTTGACTTTCAGAAACTGATGGAATGAACAGCTATTAACTAGCTCTTATTTTCCTTTCTTGATTTATTACCTCTGAATCCCACTGAACTGAGCACAATGTTTAACGCGTAGCGAATGCAACAAATTACAACATAATGTGGCATGAATGAATGATAGGTGTCTACAGTTCAGTTTCTCTCTTACTGGTTCAGTAAATTTCAATAAAGCACTTACTGATCACATATTGGAAATATCTCTCTGATTGAAGATATGACAAGAGACCCGTGTTCTATTAACACATCTCAGTTCTCCCAGAGACTAAATCCTCTGCCCACTGAAATCCCCCAAGGCTCAACAGCAACATTGCAGAAATCAACACTAGTATGTAGGGTGAGAACTGGTCAAGAGAGATGGTAGGAGCTTAAAAAGAATTGAGCTCAAATTTCAGAGCCAGGAAAGAATAGATTTTAACTAAAGATGATTATTTCCCAAACTCCAGGATGTGGCAAATAAAGTCAGAGCAGCTCCTCTGTAGTAGTAGACACATAAAAATCACTAGATCAATCCAATTCATCTAATCACAGTCATATCAGTTACAAAACCCTTTTTCTGTTCCCTCAGTACTTATTTCCAGGACCAGATACTCAGCCTCACAGGACAACCTTCCACACATCTACCGATCGACTTCCCAGTGTTTCTGTTCTCTTTAGAATTATTTAGGCAGCAGAGCTATACCCTTCTTCTCCTACCTATGTCATCCCCACCATCCAACTGCTTTCTTTTATCCAGAATTGCAAAAGAAAATAAACATTTTGGCTCCTCCTGGCAACAAACTCTTGAATCTCTTTCTCATCACTTTTCCAGATTGAGAGACTTGGAGGGAAAACAAAAAGGAAAAAAAATTTTTTTTTTCAATTAGTTTCCATTTCTTTCACGTCTGAGGAAACTCTGGGCACGGAGCAGTCGGGATAATATGATTATGGAAACTATTAATCTCTCCATCAAAGGAGAGCCAACTCATGGTTACACAGCACTTGGCATGTTTCTCCAAAGGGCTTCTGCAGCATGATCCTCCAGGTTTCCTTTGGGGACATACATGCTCAGGGCACAACCCGTGGCAGTTTCTAAATGATAAAATAATCAGTGAGTGCTTTGTGAGTTGTTCTGGAAACCTGTGTATTTTTTCTACAATTGCTCTAAGGAAAATAGTCAACCCACATTTAAACATATCCAAATAGAACGGACAAGAAAAATCTAAGATTTTCAGATGACCCAAGGCTCATCTGGATCTTTAAAAACCAGAGATCACTTGATGTGGGCAACAAGCAAGAAGGTGCATTTAGAGCAAGGAAGTCTCCAAATTGCTTTAAATACTGAAAATTATAGTCAAATCAGACACTTGCCTGATTTGTTCAAACCTAAAACACACAAAAAAATAAATTCGAGAATTCAATTTTGGGACTTTGTTCCAGGGTCCCCAACATCAGCAGATGTCTCTTCCTACCAATGGTGACATAGTACAGACTCTCTGTGATGGGGAAGTAAAAGGACTTAAGTTTCCTCCAAGAGACATGCTTGCTGACTGATCACGTTGACTGCTTGCTCCTGGGTACAGGTAGGAAAGTTCAACATCAAGTACATTTTGAAGAAAGCACACAAATGCCACCAGCCTCTCCAAATTCAGTCCCAAAGAAGAGTGAATTTCCAGAGATGACAAACGGTATGTGGTTAACAGACACCAAAGCAAAACTATATGCTCCTGTGTTAATTGACTTATAATAAAGCTATGTATACACGTTTTCTTGAATTGTGGACTATGATAAATATACATCCCGCATCCACCCATCTGCCTTATTTTCAACGCACACTCCTTCCTGGAAGCAAGCTCAGACTTCAGGAAGTCAAAACTCCTCCAGGAGAATACGGAAAGCCTCTTTATCCTTTCTTCTCACTATCCCATTGCTGGAGTCTGCATGCACAAAGGGCCTAAGCAGGAAAGCGTCAGTTTTATGAAGGAACTGTCACACAAAATGTTTCAATTTCAAATGTAATTATATAAACCCTAAATTGTAAGGAAGAAATCTCATAAAAATCATTATAAAGAGATTCCATTATGTCAAAGGGAAAACAGCTTTAGAGTTTAATAAGCAGACTTCTTTTATTACAATAGGCTTGATGTCATTATTTACTTCCAACCCTAAAACACAAAGCCATGTGCTACCATTGTGAACCACTATGAAAAGGATATGTGGACTTTGCTGAGTATTTTAATATCCTCTTATTGACAATAGATAGAAGATCTGAACAAGGACTGGGAACAGGAAATGATTTTAGTGATTTCATTACAGTAATAGAGAAAAGCATTTCCAATGACAGGGATTGACAGATGGTCTGGTACGGCTTCACTTCTAAACAGCCTGCAGGTCAACAAGCCCAATATTGATATAAGCTTAGTATGTAATTAACGAGGTGTCCTAGTGAGCAGAAAAGCTTTTATAAATATATGCTGTAGCCTTAGTAGTAGAACACAGAAAGCTAGTGTTTAAAAGTTAATTTAAAATCATTTCACAAAGAAAGGTATTTAGAGGCAGCAATAAGTATATAGGAAGACTAATGTTCGAAAGTAAAAGTCGTATTTGCAATATAACTATCATGTATAGATCTTCACTTAATTTCTCTAGTGAACAATAAATGTCGTTATAGAATTTTCAGATTTCTGAGACTTTTCAGATCTCATTCAAGAAAACCTAAAATGCTTAGTAATATACACCATGGGGCAAAAGTAGGTTTACAGTTGTGAGTACTTGAAACAAAGTTTATTCTTGGGTTATTTATTAAGTATTGTGTTATTTTCCATGCAAACAACCATAAACCTACTTTTGCCCCACCCTGTATTTTGAAATCATCAAGTGTAATACATCCAGTTTTATTCTTTTTATTCAGATTACTTTGGCTATTTAGTCTTCTATGATTCCATATAAATTTTAGGACTTTTTTTCTCTGTAAAAAATACCATTGGGATTTTGATAGGGATTATTGAATCAGTAGATTACTTTGGGTAATACAGGTATTTTATTCATATTAATTATTCCAATTCACAATCCTGGGATGTCTACTTATTTGCGTCTCCCTTAATTTCTTGTCAGTTTCAGTTTTTAGTGTGTAAATCTATAAGTCTTTCACCTCCTTGGTTCAGCTTATTTGTAAGTATTTCATCTGTTCAAAGCAATTATAAATGGGAATGTTTTGAAACAGACATAGACCCATGGAACAGAACAGAGAGCCCATATATAAACTCCACACAGTCAAATGATCTTCAACAAGGTGCCAAGAATAGAAGAGGGGACCCTCAAAACAAACAAGATTTAGTTTAAAATAGTGTATTTATTTTTACATGTTTAAACTTCAGTCACCTTTAAAGTACTCTCCATTTGATGCAATATACCTAAGTTTTTTTCCACTGCTCAAAACACTTTTTGAACTCATCAATTTTGATGCCTTTTAGTGCTTCTGCCACTTTTTGTTTCACCTCTTTCACATCGGCAAAACGTATTCCTTTGAGGACTTTTTTCATCAGGGGAAATTTTTTTTTAAGTCACTCAGAGCAAGATTGGGTGAGTAGGGAGAGCTGGACATGGGGGTCATGCCATTTTTGGTCCAAAGCTCCTGAACACTCAGCACGGTGGGGGCAGGTGCACTTATAAATCACCCATCATAAAATGGGCAAACGCAAAGAGGCGGAACAGGTAAACATGGCTCACCTCCTTGCACAACCACATCAAAATTTCAACTAAAATACAGAACAACCATCACTCAGAACCATCAGAAATTGAGTTGAATGGAAGTCTGACAACTATGGAATTAAAGAAACCACATCCATCCAGACTGGTGGGAGGGGCAGTCATGGAATGGGCTGGTCCCACATCCACCTGTGGTGGAAAAAATTCAGAAAGGATCTCAGGAACAAGGAATCCCAGCCCACACCAAGCTCCCCAGCACAGGGTTCCAATGCCAGGAAGATAAGTCCCCATAAATTCTGGCTGCAAAAATCAGCAGGGATTAAGTCCACAGAAGCAACTGCTAGGGTCCCAAGCAGCTCCCCTTAAAGCAATTACACACAGACTTACTCAGACTCACTCTCTGAGCTCCAGCACCACAGTAGCAGCTTAAAAGGTACAAGAGGCCCACAGGAAGGAACTGAAGTGTCTGGCATCAGGGTGAGAGCTGGTGGACAGCTTTCTCCCAGACAGAAATACCGGTAGAGGCCACCGTTCCTTTTCTGAGCCTTCCCCCAACAAAGCCACAGAGCCAGAAGGCAGGTGCCATATCTGAGACTCCATCAATCTGGCTAACACTGTTTGCTCTGCCCTAGAGATCCCAAGCCTCCGCCCCACCAACATATGTGCCCACTCAAGCAAAAACCGTGATTTTTCCATACAAATGGCTGGTCTTGGCTCAAGCTCCACAACCTTCTAAATCCTCTCAAAGCAACAGCTGGCCTCAGTAAGCCCCCGCCCTCCCCCTTACCTCTTGCTAAGTGGTCCCAGGCTCTGCACTAGCAACAGCCAACCTAGATCCACAGCTTGGCTTCACCTGGGAATCTCCAAGTGTAGCACACATAGCTGTCATCTCAGACTGCTTTACAGCTCATTCAGGGTGGCCTAGGGCAGAACAGCGGTTGGGGCTGATTTTGGCCTGCACCAGCAGGGAAACTCCAGAGCTTGTGCACCCAGTGAACAGCTGGAGCAGCACCACCTTGTCCCTGTACAGCTAATCCTCCACAAAGGGCAGAGGTTGGTGGTCAGTGGTCACAGCCAGTCCTTGCAGATGACTGGCCTGGGTATATCCCTCCCATTGACCTGCTAACAGCAATCGAAGCTCAACTACAAGAGGAGGATGTACCCAGCCCACATGAAGACTGCAACTCAAGAACCCAGCTTGGGTGATAGGGGAGGCTATAACATTGGACCCTACAGGTGTCCACTGCTACATTAGGCCATGCTTCTAAGACAGGGAATCATAGCAGCTCTACCTAATCCATAGAAACAAACACAGGGAGGCTTCCAAAATGAGGAGACAAAGAAACAAGACCCAAATGGAAGAACAGATCAAAACTCCAGAAAAAGAACTAAACAAAATGGAGACAAGCAATCGATCAGATGCAGAGTTCAAAACACTGGTTTTAAGAATACCTAAGAAACTTAGTGAGGACCTCAACAGCATAGATCGAGTCAGAAATGAAGGATACACTAATTGAAATAAAGAACATTTTACAGGGAAACAACAGTAGAGTGGATGAAGCTGAGAATCATATCAATGATTTGGAACATAAGGAAGAAAAATAAAATCAGAATAATAAGAAGAAAAAGAATCCAAAAACCAATAAGGATAGTGTAAGTAGCATCTGGGACAACTACAGGCATTTCAACATTCACATCATAGGGGTGCCAGAAGGAGAAGAGAAAGAGAAAGAAATTGGAAATCTATTTGAAAAAATAATGAAAGAATACTTCCCTAATTTGATGAAGGAAATAGACATGCAAGTCCAGGAAGCACAGAGTCCCAAACAAGATGGATGCAAAGGGGCCCACTCCAAGACACATCATAATTAAAATGCCAAAGGTTAAGGATAAAGAGAAAATCTTAAAAGCAGCAACACAAAAAGTAGTTAGTTACCTACAGGAGTTTCCATAAGTCTGTCAGCTGATTTCTCAAAAGAAACTTTGCAGGCTAGAGGCACTGGCAAGAAATATTCAAAGTCATGAAAAACAGGGACCTACAGCCAAGATTGCTGTACCTGGCAAAGATATCATTTAGAATCGAAGGGCAGATAAGAGCTTCCCAGACATGAAAAACCAGGGAGTTCATCATCACCAAACCATTATTATATGAAATGTTAATGGGACTTACTTAAGAAAAAGATCAAAACTATGAATAAAATGGAAATAAATACAAATCTATCAACAATTGAATCTAAAAATTAAACTAAGCAAACAAGAGGAACAGAGACAGAATCATGGATATGGAGAGTGTTTTGAAGGTTGCCAGATGGGAGGGGGTTGAGGGGGAATGGGTGAAGAGATGAAGGGAGTAAGAAGTACAAATGAGTAGTTACAGAACAGCCATGGAGATGTAAAGTACAGCACAGGAAATGGAGTAGCCAAAGAACTTACATGCATGACCCATGGACATGAACAATGGTGATGGAATTGCCTGAGGGAATGGGGGGTGCTGGGAGAGGGGGGCAAAGGGAGAAAAATTAGGACAACTGTAATAGCATAATCAATAAAATATAATTTTTTGAAAAAGGAAATGGGCAAATGCATTGAAAGATCTTCAAAAAACATTCACTGAAGCCAAACACAGCCTCTCACACAACGCGAGGTGGTACACCGATACAGATGAGTTCCTAGAACACTCACCTAGAGGAGGAAGCCTACGAGGGCCCACCCTCCAGAAGATAATTCCATTTGGGGGGAGTGCCCCCAGTACCCCATAAGGAAAGCATAGTCTCTTTAATAAATGGTGTTGGGGAAAACTGAATATCCAAAGGCAAAGGAATGAAATTGGACCTTTATCTTACATCATACATAAAAATTAATTAAAAACAAATAAAAATGTAAATGTAAGACCTAAAGTCATAAAACTCCAAGACTAGAGGAAAAGCTTCTTGACACTGGTCTCGGCAATAACTTCTTAGATATGACACCAAAAGCACAGGCAAAAATGCAAGTATAGATAATCAACAAAATGAAAAAAGAGTCTATGGAATAGGAAAATGTATTTCCAACCACATATCTGATGGAGTTAATACCCAAATATTCTATCATATGTATATATAAGGAACTCCAACTCAACAGCAAAATTCCTAAATAACCTGATTTAAAAACTGGCAAAGGAATGGAATAGACAATTCTTCAAAGAAGACAAACGAATGGCCAACAGGTACATGAAAAGACGTTCAACATCACTAATCATCAGGGAAATGCAAATCAAAACCAAAATGGGCTCAATGCAGTGTGCAGATGATGTTTTACTGGGCTGTATATACTTGAAACCTATATGGTTTTGCGAACCAATGTCATCCCAACAAATTCAATTAAAAAATGAGATTAGCACCTCACACAAGTTAGGATGGCTATTATATTTTTTAAAAATTCATGCACAAAAGATAATAACAAGTGTTGGTGAAGAGCTGGAGAAAAGAGAAGCCCTGTACACGGTTGGTGGGAATGTAAATTGGTACAGTCACTATGGGAAATACTATGGAGGTTCATCAAAAATTAAAACTACCATATGATCCAGCAATATCACTGGATAAATATCCAAAAATATTGAAATCATGATCTTGAAGAGATATCTGCACTCACTCATTCAGTACAGGATTATTCACAAAGCCAAGACATGAAGCAATCCAAATGTCCACCAACAGAAAAACAGATCAAGAAAATGTGACATATATGTACATATAATAGGGTATTATTCAGTCTTTAAACAGAATGGTACATAAAAGCACTCTGCTTAGATCAGCTCCATTAATATTCTATTAACCAAAGCAAAGTGACTTGGCCAAGCTCAAAGTCAAAGGCCATCCATCAAGAAGCCATGGGAAAAGACTGGGTATAGCGATAAAGAACTGATAACAATGATCTAATCTGCAACAAGCTGTATGACCTCCTCTGTCTGTCCTTCTATGCAGACCAGTTTCTTCCCCTGTTCCTCTACACACATTCTCAAAAATTCAAGTTCCATTTGGCAAGATTTTTGTCTTTGTCTACCACAGTATTCCCAGTACTGAGATTGTTTTGTTCACTGCTGTGTTCCTTGTGTTCAGAACAATGCCTGGTACACAGCAGACAATAAACATGACTGGCCACCCTCAAAAACGATCCTTGGTCTTGTAAGTTACATGATCTTTAAAGTCCAATGTTCCCGAACCAGTGTCATTTTCTCAGTTTTGATCAGAAATCAATCCCTTGTTTTACTATACACTGTAACCAGAGAAGAAGGTACTGGGTAGGTCAGGGATAATTCTCAGAGAAAGAGGCAAGGATAAGCAGATATCCAGATGTCTAGTCCCCATGATAAATAAGGCCCTTCAGAATCTGGCCCATGTCTACCTACAGGATGCAAGTATAGTATAGTTATTAAAAGGACATGCTATAGGATCAGGCAGGACTGACTTCAAACCCTGAGCCAGCTTACTGTATATGCAACTTGGACCAAGTAACTTAACCACTCTGAATCGTCATCTCCCCCTCTGTAAGATGGTTAACAATTACCTTATGATACTACTGCTGAATTAAATAAGATAATGTATATAAAGATCTCCATAGAGTCCCTGGCACACAGTAAACCTTCAATAAATGGTAGCCATTTCTACCAGGCATGTAAGTCCAGTGTCTACTACAACACTCTGTGTCCTTAGATAAATTTTATCACCTTCCTCTTAATTTCAGCTTTAGTTGACTGTATTAGGGGTACACACTTAGCCCAGGGTAGCCAATCCACAGGCTGGTCAATGACCCACATTGCCTGGTGAACAGATATTCTCTCTTCCAGGTCTGATTTCAGAGCAGCATGGCCCTTTCCCAGAATTTTGTTTCCTACCAAAGCCCGGGGGCATGGAAAATTAAGAGTAAAATGAGAATGACCTACTCCATGATGCTGCTACCTTATGTAAGTCTTGTAGGCATAGATTTCCAGGGGAAAATACAGCTGTTAAAACAGGGCAGTCCATATGCACACAATAATCATTGTCGAAGGAGTAGCCTAATAGTCCAAGCTATTTGGCTTTGAAAACTAACTTAGAACCCATGGAGGCTCCTTAGCTTTTATATTATAGATGTTCCTTGAGTTGTACAGAACTGGATTTAAGCAAATTTGACTTTATGCTACGGTACGTCATTAATACTTTACCAGTGCAGACTTTGCACTCTATACAGAGACACAGAACAGTCAGGCTCCTGAACAAAAACCATGAGGTGAGAGTGGAAGCTGGAAGCATCTACACAAGGTGTCCTTGGTTGTTTCTTTAGGTCTGGCCTGACCATTAGGACTTCACTGTCCCAGGCTCTTGCAGATTTGACTAGTCCAATGATTAAACACTGGACATAGGTGATGGCTAATAATCTGTCCATCTCCTCTACCCATAAAACACACCATTAAAGATCACCAGTAAGAACTTTCCCCACTATGGTGCTAAAACATATCCTACCTGATTAGTAGTCACCAAAACTGCTTGTGACAAAAGTCTCCTTGTCAAGTCAGCTAAAACACTTAAGTAAATAGAATAATTTTTATACAACTGGTTATATACTAATTATAATCTTTTCCTATCAAGTAGTTGTGTTGGTTTCAACCGTATTAAGCTCCATAGTATTTAATGCTAATATAATAGTTTTTTACTTAAGACATAAAAAGAATAAGCATCATTCATAACTAAATTCAGGCTTAAAATTGTGTGGAGGATTTACATGCTTTTGAAAAACAGTAAAGGAAACTTCAAACATATATACAAAAATAAAGAGAAGAGTATAATGAATCCCCATGTAATTATCATCCAGCTTCAGCAATTTCAATTGAGGCCAACCTTGTTTCACCTACTTCCTTATCCCACTTCTTTGCTCTCACCCCAGACTATTTTGAAGCAAATCCAAAATATCATACCATTTCACACTATAAATATATGACTTTTTAATAATGCTTCTTGTATTAGATCTCACACTGACAAAAAAAAGAAAAATATTAGTATGTACTAATTCAAGAGGTGTGTTCACCTATTTTCTCTTTCGTAAAACTTATGCCAAGAGCAGAGAAGAGACTGGAGTTGCAAAAATGGTAAAAGAGAACATATGTTCAAGTGAAATACATAGTTCAGTTCTAAGTTAATACAGTCCTATTTCTTTAAAAAACAGGCTACTAATGAGTTTTTTAAAAATAAGTTAAAACAGGCAAGATAATTATAACCTCAATATTTCTATTTTTCAATTTACTCAAATTCATAGTTAACTCTCAGAAACAGCATTACTATAGCCCAGTCCTGCAGAATACAGAATGGTGTAACATTTCCTGCATTTAAGATTTTCTGAACCTTAAACAGAGGTTGCATCTTAATGTCTATGGTTGTATCCTGCAGGCACTTAATCAAAAAAGGACATATGCTGACAGATGGCTTTTAAACTACATTCCACTTATATGCCAAAGTCGTTCAGGGTAATTAATTCAAAGCCAAGGCAATGGAAAATGTTAAAGACAGAGGGGAAAGTGTTTTGACCTAGAAAGTTGGATTAGCCAAGAAAACAATTAAGCTATAGCCTACTAACTTCAAGAGTTAAAATATCTTTAAAAAACAAAAGAGCAAAGGAAAGCATGTCTTCTGTATTGTCTCAAGTGGTATAGATACTCTCAATTTAACTAGAAATAGAATGACACATTTAACAAATGCTAACTCATGTTCCTCTTGTAATTTCTCCCCTCCTCTGCAAAGGTATAGGGTAAAAATGAGTTTCAATTTCACTTCCATATAAGATTCTAAATTTCATATTTATGCTTCTGGAGAAAGCACCATTTCAAAATATCACTGTATTGATGCAAGCCCTAAACATTTTCTTGGTGAATTCTTCAGATTGCATAGCATTAAAAAGTTTTAACATTATAATAAATAGTGTTAGAAAATGAGTAATTTATAGATTTAGGAAGTTTTCAAACATATCAAAGTACTATGAAATTATGTAACATCTCATAATGTTACAATAACAAGAAATAACAAGTAAATAGGGCAGGTTCAAAGCAGAAAGGAAAAGCTAAAAATACCTTGGACATTCCTAGTCTTCCCATACTGCATCCTTCTCTCCTGAACTTACTCACCTTGAATGGCATTTTTCCCTCAGAAACCCAAGATCCTTTTAAAAAGGTGTTCTCAGGATAACAAAATGTGAAATTAACATGCACTGAGGTAAACATGACTAATAACTTGGAGTATTACTCTTATGGGGTTATTTGCATCTTAACCTTAAACTTCAAGAGCTATTAAGAGTGGAGTCTTTAGCAACAGCTAGCAGGCAGGAGTGATTTCACATGTGCCTTTAAAATTACATGTTAAATACAGTCACATCTAGCCTATGGATAAGATTATCATTGAAGACATACAAATATGCATAAAGTAAAACTACCAATTACAATTTAATCAGTAAGACTTCACTTTTATGCTTCATTTTTTTCAGCAGGTACACTTACAACAAAACTACCTCTAAACTGGAAATTAAGACAGATCCATAGATAGAGAGCAGGATGACAGCTATAGGAGGAGAAGCTAGGGAGTGCAGAGATCGAGCAAAAACAAAAAAGGACTTATGTACATGGACAACAGTGTTGTGATTGCAGGGTGGGTATAAGGGGGCTAAATGATAATGGAAAAAATATATAATAAAAATTTTATAAGAAGAAAAAATAATGTGAGTTTCAAAAAAAAAAAGGTTCTGTAATAAGCTGGGAAGAGGTTATACTAGGCGAGAGGTTTAAAAAGCTGGCTTTGTTATTCACAACTAGTATTTTCTTACAAATTACTAAAAATTCCACTTCCAGCAACTGAAATAATGCAAACTATACGCTTCCATTAAGTGGGCCTGGTTGATTCTCTAAATACATTTCATTAGACAACACTATAAAGAATGATAAACTATGAAAGGGAAATCATGTATATAGCACAGTTTGTAAATAATCATAAGTTATGAAACTCCTTCAGTCTTAGTTTTAACAATCTGAATTCACTCAAACAGATCATTTTCTGAAATTTAATCACTGGAATTATGCTGAAAAAAGAAGATTTGGCTAATGCACTTTCACCAAAATGTTAGCCTTTGTATCTTGATCTGTACAACCCTGAAAAGAATTGAATTGTAACAAAGCTAAAGAACTACTTTAGAGTCACTAACAATTTGGTGTGGAAACAACACAATTAACAGTCAGAAAATGGCAAAGATATGCTTGCATATTATGGCAAATACCACAGGCTGGCTCTCCAGAAGCCATTCATAAGTCCTTTCTCTCTTGCCTTTCCTGTAGAGGCTAGAAAGAAAAACAGTACTTGATTTCAAATACCTGCAGTTAGAAACACCAGGCAACACAGTTCTGGACAGGGAGGACTGTCCTCCCAAAATAGAAAAGGTAAGGTAAAGACTTGATCCTCCTTGAATGTGGATACAGGACCAGCGACGGTGTACTCCCTTTAACCACAAGACAATAAACATGTGCACAAAAGTCTACACGGCAGAACACCTGGACAAGAAAGGAGTTAGGGTCCCTGAACCACTCTGTCAGGTCTGGACTACCCACTTCTGGACTTCTTATTGCATAAGATACATAAAAGCTATTACTGTATAGTTTTCTATTAGTGCAGCTGAATATGCTTGTAGTAGATACAAATATCAAATTTTCACATAAAAATCAAATTACGAGTTATGAAAAGCAGGAACAACTGTAATAGCATAAACTCTTACCAACACTTCAAATATCGTAAAAAGAACCACAAAGATAAGCTTTATTTTTGTTTTCTTTATCTAAAGATGACAAATACCACACAACCAATACAAAAGACAGGGAGAGGGGTGTTTGATGGTGGTGAATCCCCAGATTCTAACACTAAACAAAAGTGAGATAAGGCTGGGGGAGGAAGAAGGGTATAAGTGTGATACCAGACAACTGTGATCTTACATAAGCTTTACCTAATATTTCCTATATGTCAATTTCAACTGTCAGTAAAGAAAAAAAAAAGGGGGGGTTTATTTCTTGGGAAGAGGAAATTACAGTTCAGTTTTTAAGTCTGAACCTTTAAACTTGGGAAGCTTTCTTCTAGGTCACCAGCAAGGGTCTTATCAACTTCATAGAGGATTTTGAGAAAGTCTTCCACCTGTGAGTCAAACAGAAGAACCAAATAAACATAAGTAGAGGAAAAGGTGATTTAAGATATTGATTACTGACTATAAAAATGCTCTACCTGTAGTTTCTAAATAGGCCAGCAGAAAAGAAATAATGACACAGCCCCAGATGGCAATATATTTCCTGGATAGTCCTCTGAAATATCAAGGAAGTAACTAGCCCTTACCATTTTGTTTTACTCTTAAACTAGTATTTATCCTCGCACTGATTCTCCTTTAGGGTCCATTATGAAGTTTTATTTCCATCCTCCTTCCTGCTATATTTCCTCACTCCCACAGTCCATACTTCATCTTTCCTTAAAAAGTTCCTACCTTGAAAGTGCCTCTAATGATAGTAAATGTGATGTAATTCAGAGAAACAGAAATACCTACTGACTATACTTACCTAAGAACCTCATTTTTGATGACTATATATGCTGTCTACTTTATAACAGAAACGACTATTATAAAAATCAGTGTTGATTCCTTTCTCTTAAAATCTGAACTGTCCCTCAGACTAGTCCCATCAATTATCCAGCAGTCATCTATCTGGCAAAGGCATTAAGTCATGTGAATTGTGTGTACTCTCTTTTTTGACAATGTTCCTGAAGATCAAGTGTTTATTTTATTGAGTAATCCTCTGAAACAGCCACCTGTGTACATTTCCTCCTACTCACCACAGGGCTATAGAAAGGAAGAAGGTTCTGAAATGCACAGGAACACTTCTGCTTGCTTAACTGGCCCTCCTTTAGTCCCTTAGCCACAGTCTCCTAAAACAAAACAAAACAAAAAGATGTAAGGAAAGAAAATTTCTGTATCTGGTGAATAAATACAAATCCATGTATCTAATTCCCTACTAATCTTACAGGCATTTCAAATGTTACAAACTGAACCCGGTACCATTCCCCCCTGCATAACCTAAACACGTGCTCCACTGCGGTCCTTGTTTCAGTGAAGGGCACCACTACCCACCCATCCTGCTACACAAGCTCAAAACCTGGGGTACCTCCAAGACATTTCCTCCTCCTCCTCTGCTGCTGACTCCTCCCCCTAAGTGTTTAATTCTGTTCAATCTCTCAGCCCACGCCTCCTCTCCATCCACATTTCCATTGTTAAGGCTCTCATTTTTCAGATTATTCTTGAAGATTACAACCACAGGAGTGTGTTGATTACTCTCTGGGCCTCCAGCCTCAACTCTCTAATCTTCTCTCTCTCTTGCTTTTAGAGTAATCTTTCTAAACAGATAGTATCACTTGAGGCTTAAAAAAAATCCTTAGTAGCTCCTAAGTGTCCTCGAGATTAAGTCCAAACTCCATTAAGTATATATAGCATGTAAGAATTTTCATGTCACATCCCTGCTTTAGTCTCAGCCCACCTTCCTTCTACATTCTATCACATAAAAATTAAGAAACATCTGTGCCTCTCCCTCCAAAAATACAAAAGCAACAGCAAATAATGGGGAAAATGTTTGCAGTGAAGACGCAGAAGATACAGTATTACCCAAGGAATTCCATGCAAATAATCAAAATGGATAAATTTATAAAGCAGAAAAACCAACCAATATACAAATATATGGAGAGATATTCAAACTCCTAATAATTTTTAAAAATACCAATCAAAATAAGGTACAATTTAATCACCTCTTGAATTTTACTTGATATGAATTTATAAACCAAGGATTAAGTACAATCAAAATTGTCGCATGTTAAAAGCCTTTTGGAAATACATAGCCATTGTCTCAGTATCTTCACCTTTATAATGTCAAATCTAGTAATCTAACTTCTGAAAACCTGTGCTAAAGTAATAATCCCAATCTAGAAAAGGGAAGAACAATTCACCAAAAAACAAGTAACCAGAATAACAGAAATTTGTTTTAAAAAATATTCTTCTTGAGTAAAATTCAATAAATATGAATATATATATTTTCTCTAAAATATATGGACAAAGGGTATGCTCAAAAGAATATGCTAATAATCCTGAACATGTTCAGGAAGACTATTCCTTAAAACAAGTTTACAATTAATTTTAAAAACTGATTTTCGGCAATTTAGGTATTAAACTCGTGCTCAGTAAAAAGTCTTCCAGTGAATTAATTGATCTAGAGTCAGGAAAAGTGCTTATAATGTAGTGTTCAGTGAAAATTGTATGTACTGGGTTATTAATACGTGTAAAACACACAGATATATAAAAATATAGCAAACTACATCAGTTGCTGGTTTAAGACTATAAGCTTATGATGGTTTTTTCTTTCTCTATTTTCACAAATTTATGTAATATAATTATACTATTTCATATTAAAAAAATAACAGTAATAATAAAGTTGGGAGCATTAAGCAATCCATACTTTCTTTTGCTAGAGAAAAGACCTCTTTTCTTACCTTTGTTAATACCTGAAAAATATTAGAAAGAAATTCACATGAAATATCCTTTAAGATTTTCAAGTGGAAATCATCTTGGATTAAATCAGACTTTTTAGTTTCTTCTGTGTTAGACTCCTCTGCATTCTCTGGTTTCTTCTGGCAATGCTCCATATTTTGTAAGACACGAATCAGGCTGTCAAGCAGAGGAAGGTCTACTGCACAAACAAATCAAGATGAGATTAGCCAAATTTGGTTATTCATACACCATTCATTCATTCACACATTCATTCATACTGAACACCTGTTAAGTGTAGAGATGGTATTTTAGGCACTATGGTTACAGTGGGAAACAAGATCAAGGCCTCAGCCTTCAAGTAAGCAAATGAATACAGCAGGTCATTTCAGATTTTGCTAAGTTCTATGAAGAAAATTAAGGGGAAAAATAGCAAAGCAGCTGGCAGGGGAGGCTCTCTGAACAGGTGACACTGAGTTGAGAAGCAAAGGATAAGAAGAATCAATGAAAAGAGCCCAGAAAAACATTTCAGGCAGAGTGAACCATGAATGCGAAAGCCCCAAACAGGAAATGTTCTGGAAGGTCTGAAGAACAAAAATGTGGCCAGTGTGATTTAAATGGAGTGAGCAAGGAGAGCACAAGATGAGTACAGAAAGTTGGGCAAGATCCCATCATGTAGGACACTGGAGGCCATGTTAAGAATTTGAATTTTAAACTTTAACTTTCATAAAACTCTTAAACAAAACTTTCAATTTTATGTTTTATTAAGTTAAAAAAGTACAATTTCTTAAAAGCAGATCCATCATTTTAATTGGCCTATAATAAAAAATGAACATAAAACTAAATAAAGCTCAAATTCAAAATATGTTCTAGCAGAACATGCTAAAACATATCTCACTCTGAATCAGTTATTTTTAACTTTGCTTAATAATTACAAACCTAGAAAAAAAGTCTGCTATAGCACTGAATCAAGTATATTGATTTTTTAAAAAATCCAAATTCCTTTTTTCAAGTTAGGTCTTTTACAGTGCATGAAAATATCATTTTTAAAGAGCTGGCAACCCAGAAAATCTTGTCCTTTATTTCTCAACTCAGTGTGACCTCTCCAGAGCAACTTCCCTGACTGGCTGCTTTATTATATTCCTCTTGGATTTACTCTCACTTTCGTACTTGTGTTATTACCAACTCTTGTCTCTAACACCCAATTCTTCACTCCATGATTTCCCTGCAGGTCGCAATAATCTATACTATACAGCCTCTCTTCTCTCTTTCTCAACTTCAGTCATAACAACTCTGCAAAGCCCCTATTCAAGGCTTAGGGCAGGATGAGGAAATTGGTGTCTAGCAGTAAAGGTAAAGGAGCATCTTTACATTTTCTCGCCCAATCGTAAAAAACGATAGTTTTGCAGGGTGGGGAGAGGATAAAGGTGTTTTGATGGTTGCCAGGTGGGAGAGGGGTGCGGGGTAATGGGTGAAGAAGTGAGGGGAATAAGAAGTACAAATAGGCAGTTACAGAATAGCCACAGGGATGTAAAGTACAGCACAGAAAATGGAGTAGCCAAACAGCTTATACACATGACCCATGGGTATGAACAATGGTGTCGGGATTGCCTGAAGGAGTAGGAGGTGCTGGGTGGAGGAAGGCAAAGGGGGGAAAACTGGGGCAACTGTAATAGCATAATTGGTATAATTTTAAAAATAACTACACACAAAAACAAAACAAATGACACACAGACATTTCAAGGTAACATAATGGAAAATATAATAGCATTCAGATCAAACATACCTTTAATATCAATACATTTATATGGTTTAATTCATCTATTAAAAAGAAATCAACACACTTAAAGCAAAGTATTTAGAAAGGTTGAAAATAAAAATATAGGCAAAGATAACAGTGACAAATGCAAACTAAAGGAAAACAAGATATTCAATCTTCATATCTGATATAACGGGACTCAAGCCAAAAAGAACAGCACTAAAAAGGACAAAGATAGGCAATTTATGATAATGTCCATATTCCAAATAACATGACATCACTCATTAAGCAAACTGCAAATGATAAAAAGAAAAACATATTAGTGTAGACATTAATTTCCCCTCATATCACATCAAATTAAGTCAAAAGGAATAAACAAGGTTATAGAAGATCTCAGCTCTACATTCATAAACTGCCCGCTCAACACCTCCACTTGGATATCTAGTAGACATCTCAAACTTACTGTAATTAAAATAAATCTTTCCTACCTCAGTAAATAGCAACTCTTTTGGACAAAAATGCCAGATATATCTTGACTTTTCTCACTCTTCTGTCCTATCAGCAAGTCCTGCTGGCACTGCCTAAAAGTGATCAGAATCTATTTTTTCCCACCAACTCCAGTTACCACTTTAATCCAAGTTACATTATCTGTTGCTTCAAGATCACAGCAGCCTCCTACCTCCTAACTAGTCCCCCTTTTGTACTCTTGCACCTCTACATTTCTTGTCAACATAGCAGCCAGATGAAGCTGATTAAAGTCAGCTCATGTCTATCCATCCTCTGCTTATAGCCCTCCACTGCTCCTCACCTCATTCAAATTAAAAGGCAGGTTCAGGCTCTCCACAGTGTAGCCCGTCACCTCCCTGACTCCACACACTATTTCTCCTTCCCATATTAACTGCACCCCAGACATACAGGGCCTCACTGTTCTTCCTCAAACATTAGAAGGCATAATTCTAGGTCAGGGCTTTTGCACCTGCTGCACCCTCTGTACAGAATGCTTTTCTCCCCAAGTATTCACATGACTTACTTCATTACTTCCCTTAGATCTGTACTCAACGCTACCATCTTGATGAGTTATCCAAAAACACAGAAAAGACACTTGAAAATAGTCAACATTTTTTTATTAAAAATTCTTAATAAAACAGTAATAGATTAATATCTCCTTAGGTGATAAAATATAAATAGCTTAAGCCCAAACCAGTATCATGATTAAGGGTGAAACTCTACAATCATTCCCAATAAAGTCAGAAACAAGGTAAGCATGTTTTCCACCACCATTACTACTTAGTACCAGAGGTAGAGGAAAACCTATTAGATAAGAGAAAGAAATCAGAGATAGAAAAGTGATAAAACCCATCCAACTTAAACCCACAGCAGTATCAGACAAAGCCCAAGATTACCACGGGAACAACTGTTAAAAACAGTACAAGACTTCAATAAGGTTACTGGATGTGAAATTAATATACAGAAATCAATAGCCTTCATATATTCCAACAACAATAATCCACAGAAGAAATGGCATCAGATAATAGCAGTAAAAAGATAACATACCTAGGAGTAAACCTAATAAGAAATATCCAAGATCTGTGTAAACAAAATGATAAAACATTACCGAGGGACATACAATAAGACTTGAACAAATGGAAAAGCAAATGTTCTTGGATACTCCATAAATTGAACATGATCCCAATGAAAATATCAGGAAGATCTTTGGAAGCTATCAATCTAATTCCATGTCAAACAAAAACAACAGTAAAATAATTCTGAAATAGTAGAATGAAGAGGGACTGGTCCTACTAGGTATCTAAACATGAAGCTTTAATCACTAAAACACTACAGATACTGATACACAAATAGAGCAATGGAACTGAATAAAATACATAGTTATTTAAAGAAGGGAAAGGATCTAGTCAAGGAACTAGTATGAATGACCCATGGACATGGACAATGGGGTGGGGACTGCCTGAGGGAGAAGGGGTGGGCGGGGTGGGGAGAGAACAATGGGGGAGAAAGTGGGACACCTTTAATACAAAAAACAATAAATAAATTTAAAAACTAAAAAATAGTTATTTAAAACATAATAATCATAACATTTCAAATCAATGTGGGTAAAGTGGTTTTTCCACTAAATGATGTTAAGATAACTAGCTTGCCATCTAGAAAAAGCTGAAACTGTGGATCATGATTTAACTATAGTCAAAAAAATCATTCTGTGAATAGAGAAGTACTCATTTTATGTTTCTAAGTGAAAAAAAGTTGCCTAAAAAGCAGGACTTAAAACTATATATGCATATATGAGTGCATAGCAATTATCTCTAGATGGTAGGAGTACAAGCACTATTTTTCCTTTTATAAATTCTACAAAACTTTTTATTGAGAATGTAATATTTTTGTAATCAAGAGAATAAAAGCCCTAAAATAAAAAACGGGAGAAATAAACCAAATGAACAACACAAACCTGGGCTTTAAAATCTGATAGACCAGAATTTAATTTAGTGAACTAAATAATACTTACCTTTTTCTATCTTTAGGTACTCCTGTTCAACCTGTAAAGCATAGATGGCAGACAACACTGAAAAAACAGAGGCTAGCACTGTTTTCTGTTCCTGAAGTATGATGGGTGGATCATCAGGCTGGCAGAATTCATGGCAGACCAAGTCAAAAAGTAAATTCCAAGTGTCTTTTCCAGTATCAGGACACTGTACTTAATAAAAATGACAAAGAAAGGAATACTTTAAAAACACAAACCAATTAAATGAGTAAATATAGTAATTTCCCATTTAACATCTTACCAATTGCCTGAATTCCATCATCCACTGTGGTAAGTAGCTGTAAGATATGCATATAAACATCAAGTCCTTCCAGATTTTCAGACCTAAATACAAAAAGCAAAAGCATTGAATCAAGTACTTTACTGTCACAGGATTGCAACCATTCATTCATTCAACAAATACTCATCACTCTGTACTAGTCACTGCCTGAGGTGTTGAGGATAAAACTGGGAACAGGACGAAGTCTTCTGTGTGCTCACCAGAGCTTACATTCTAACGAGGAAATCAGTCAAAAATTTTTTTCTTTAATATAATAAACACGACAAGAAGTAAACATTCTTTTTCACCTTGTCCCATGAAAGCAACAATGCAAAAACCTGTTAGGTGATACTTTATCATTCTGGTTTACTTGAATAATCAGCACACACACACACACAAAAAGACTGAGACTTTCATAGAATGAATGTAAGGTCCACTGCATGAAGCACTGACAACAATGAAGTTCTTAAAACTTCACAGGATTATCCTAGCTCCCTAGCTCAGAATACTAAAACCATGTTAAGTATAATTTTTGTGATCAACAGTCTGGATTCCTAGAAACTCACAATCTTAGGTCTTCAACCAAACAATTATGTGAAAAGATAGTAAACAATTAAAAGACGGTTCAGCAAATATTTAAGTATCTACTGTTTTCAGGTACTATGTTAGGGCCTGGGAAAACAGAGATGTGTTAAGACATTGTTCCTACCTTCATTAGGTTTATAGTTTAAAAGGAAAGAAGGTAATTAAAGGGGTAATAACAAAGTAATATGAATGTAATGCTAGAAAGTCCAAGGTATTAGGGGACAATGTAGCAAACAGACGTACTTTAGTTTGGAGTGTCAGGAAAGGTATCTTAAGAGAAATGCTATTTACGCAGAAATGGGAAGGGGCAAAGAAATGTTTGAGGTAGAAGAGACATACTGTGCCAAGGCTTAGAGTTAAGAGAACTTGGTTCAGCTGAAGAACTGAAGGAAATTTCATATGGTTGAAACACAGAGTACAAAGAGTAAGGATGTAAAAGCACTGTGCAGGATATTATAGGCCATGTTTTTAAAAACTCTGAACCGCATCCTAAGAAAGGCAATTGAAGAGTTGTAGGCATGAAAGTGACATGGTCATTGTGTGTTCCAGAGTCTAGGCTTGGAAGAAGCAAGCTTTGAAGCAGGGAACACAGGTAAGAGACCGTTGCAGTTGTCCAGGTGAGAGATAGCAGCCGGATGGTAGCATGGGTGGAATCCCAGAACAAGTCAGGAACAAGGCTTGGAGGCGGGCTGGCCATGGGAAACGAGTGGAATGAGGAAGAGAGGCAGCAACAGCGCCCACATTTCTTCCCCGCTGCCCAAATGGGATAATGATTATATCGTTTACTGAGACTGAGAATACTGAAGAAGGTTTGAAGAAAACATGATGAATTTAATCCTCACTTGGATAAAGGACATAAAACTAATAGGCTTTATTGTGGGTTATTAAGTACTAAGAATGCACAACTGACTGTTGAACAGATCAGTTCATAAATTAGTTTTCTAGTCACTAGCAATCAACAATTTCAATAACCCTCAAGAGCTAGTAATCACTCTTGGGAAGAGATCAGAGCTCAAAAGTCAATCATTTATCCAATACTGGCATATATACACAAGAAACAAGAAAACAAATGTCTAACATTAATTGAAGAAGCTGTTAAATATTCAATGGAAAATAAAGCACCAGAAAATCTTACCTATTTGATTCGAATTACACAAAATTGCCTAAGATTTTAAGACACTGATGATAATTAATCCTAACAGTGGCCTACAGCTAAGTAGTATCAGAACAGGTACTTTGTAACCATTAATGATTTTTGCACAGACCAAATACACTGTCACCGCAAATATTAGTAATGAATCACACCTGACAAAGATCAACTCTGTGCTATTCATCCTGTTGAAAGGAAATTAAGGTGACTTATATCTACGGATATTTCTAACAACTGGATTTTCCCAGAACATTTTGTACAGAAGAGTTCACCTACCGTACTTGTTTGGCAGCTTCAAGTACACAGGGCACAATTCTAAACACTCGCTGCTCTTCAGAATCTTCCTGGGGTTGGTCTGGAGGCTGAAGAGCCCCATTTCTAATCCATTCCAACATTAGCTTCTCATCCAAATCAAAAAGTTTGTCCACAACCTCTCCCACCTTCACCAGCAAGTCAACTGCAGAGAATAAAACAGATACTGAAGTGAGAAACAAAATTTTGAAAGCAGTAATGTTAATCAAAGTTCCTAAAGTATTCCAAAAAGGCCAATTTTGACAAAGCATTACTTATTCCAGAGCAATAAGTTTGTCTTCTTTGCTTGGGAGTTTAAGAAGAAATTTTATAACTTTTTAAAAATAATATATTTTTCAATTACAGCTGATATACAATTTTATATTTTGTATTTGTATATTTTATATTTGTATTTCTATGTTTCAGGTGTACAACATAGTGATTAAACATTTATATATCGTAAGAACTGACCACTCCAATAAATCTAGTACCCATGTGACACAATACAAGAAATTTTATATCTTGAATTGAAATACTTTCTCACCTTACAATTAGCCTTTAGGTGACCTCTAGAAATAGCTACCTCGTTTCCTAACAATTAAATATAATCAAAATTTTTTTCTAGATTACACGATGACTTACCATTTGTTGAACTTGACATGATGAAGCAAATGCTATCATAAATCGCTGGATGTTTTCGGATTCTTTCAATCCAGACACTGGCCACTCCTGTCTGGGACAGGCACGTATGCAACAACCTACATGATAAATGTGAGTTGGATACCTTATCTTTCAAAAACAGTAAAGGAAATTCAAGAATAAAGACATAACTCTATTCTCCTTAAATCCCTTATGGGGGAGTATAGAAAATCCATAAAAAGAGGAAAACAGACCTGCTTGTTTCCAGCAGAGTAGGAGGGTCCGAATCACACAAACAGTGTAGTAACAGGCGGCTAAAAATAAAAAAAGGTTTAACTAATACTCATCAATTCTCTCATTTTAAATATCAGGTAGAGACTTCTTTTAATTTCTTAAACATTTTAATTGTGAACTATAGCATATATATGTAGAAGCCCGTGATACAAATCTACACTTGATAACTAAGCAAATATTTATATTTCCAAGAAATAGGATAGTGTTTAATCTCGGTAGCCCACGTGCTCCTTCCAAATCACATTCTTTGCCACCAAGAAATGATGACTATCCTGACTTTCCAGCAATCATTTCTTTATTTACTCTATAGTTTTATTATTTAATATATTTTGGTTTTGAACTTTATATGGAATAAATTATATTGCATGTATTGTTTTGCGTTTCAGTTCTTTTGCCATGTGCTTAAGGTCTACCCATGTTGTTTCCGTAGCTGTTCTTTAATTCATTGCTGCAGAACATTCCATTGTACAAATATTATACAATTTAGTTTTTTAGTCTATTTTTATTTTTAATTTTTTCTTCATTTTTTAGAGAGGGGAAGGGAGGGGAGAAAGAGAGAGAAACATCGATGCAAGAGAGAAACACTGATCAGATGCCTCTCACACATACCCCAAACAAGGACCAAATCCGTAACCTAGACACATGCCCCGACCAGGAATCGAAGAGGCCGACTTTTACTTTGTGGGACAATTCCCAACCGAGCCACACCGGCCAGGGCTCCAGACTACTATCAATTGAAACTTGATTGATTCCAATGTGGGGCTATTTTTAAGCAATGCCCTTATACTACTTTTTTGTATCAGTATCCTGACGTATGTGTGCATTGTTTCTCTTACCACATACATGCTAGTGGCACTGCTGGATGACAATATATGGCCACCTTCCAACTTGACTAGCTAATGCCCAACTGTTCCAAAGTAGTTGAACAAATTCATATCCTATCATCAATGTAAACTACTCCATAATAATTTTAAGATAAACATTTACTGAATTTATAAAATTTGTTAACATTACTCATTCTCAGATTTTTAATAGGAACCATCAGAGACCAAACACAGTCCTTATTCATTTACTCTATGAATGATTATATATTTCTGAGGAATAAACACCTAGGATCTGTAAGTCCCTCCACACCTAGAAGAGGTAATTACCTGTATTATGTCACTTAAATCCTGTGATAAATCCTACAGCCCTAACTGACAATAACTGCCCAAGACAGTTTTCTTAAACTTTTGTGGGCACAAATTTGAGATTAACAGAATCTCAGAGCGTGTTCTCAGACCTCTCAAAGTAACCACCAGGGTTCCCACTATTAAAAAACCCTCTGCCCCAAATGTTCTTCCATGGAGAAGACAACTAGCCCCCAAGCAGAAGCATGAAAGCCTTCGAATCACAGGCAATCCTGTATCTTCTAGTCTGCTGGCAATTCCATCCCCTGATCTAAGTCAGAGCTCTTGGGGTAGTTCTGGTCAACAACTCTAGTCTCTAGTTTTTTCAGACTCTAGTTTTCTGAGCCCTTGGATTCCCTGAGCCTAAACTGTTCTGGACTGTGGTCAGGTGCCCCATCTCTAAGCTTTGCCTCACTGCTTCAAATTCTACCTGGTTTACCACCTGCTGACTATTCACGTCCTTTTGCTATGAATACAAATCTTGTTTCATGTCCATAAATAGTGTGGAAGCTCCCACCTACCATCAACAGCAGACAGCGTTCATCAGCAGAAAAGGAGTACCACATTTTATAATATTTTCCTTTCTTGCTCATGTAACAGGAGTTCCTTAGGGATATGAAATATAAATCTATTTTTTAAAAACAATTATTATGTAGTAAAACTTACCCAAGGTTTTTATCACTGCTGACGGACACACATATGTCCTGGAAACAGGCCATATTACCTAAAATTCCCACACAGATTTCCTGTCAAACCAAATTTCACAGGTCACAATAGCTCTGAAGTGAAAGACATATACAAGAATAAATACTTGAAGAAAAACATTCACTGAGCCTTAGGAGATAGAACAGGAGGCAGCATATACAAGTACACTGCCTGCACTCTTATCTAGACAAGCTCCGAGTATCTGTGAAGGGATGAAAGACGTGAGAAATATAAAGATCAAAGGCAAGCAGAAGTTATGGAAGAAGAAATCTTATGAATAAACTGAGTCTTAAACGGCTGGTAGGGCTTAGATATGCAAATAAGACACTCAAACAAGGAGCAAAGTATCAGGAAGTGTAAAAAGGGAATAATATACATGACTAACACAGAGAACAGCAAAGACAGCAGCCTGGCTGTTGCGCACAGTGAGAGAACAGCATGAGATAAATACAGCAGGTAGAAAGATCAGGATTAAGGGCCCTGAATGCCATGAAGAGTTTATATTTAATATAGGACATTTTATGGAGCCATGAAGGTCCTCAAGAAGGGGGATAACATATTGCAACAATATTTTAGGACAATTACTCTGGTAGTAAAATGCATATCTCATGATGGTTAAAAAACTTTAAAAGCAGTTAATAACCTCAGTAATAACAGCTAATGCTTATTTAGCACTTACTATGCCCAGGCACTACTCTAAGCACTTTCCATATATCATTTCATATAATAATTTATAAGGTAGGTACTATTATTATCCCCACTTTTCAGATGAAGAAGCTAGAGCACAGAAAACTTAAGAAACTTGCCCAAGGTCCCCAACCAGGAAAGAGCAGTGCTCCAGAGCCCCAGCATTGGACTACTATACCATACTGTATAGCTCAGTAATCAAGGTGCATGAAGATGAAGGTGGTAATGGCACTCACGGAAAGGAACAAAGATGAAAAAGACTCAAGGTGAAAGCACTGTAAATTGAAGGAAGGCAAAGGGAGAAAGCAGTTGAACATGACTCCTAGGTTTCAAGTTGCTTCATTTCTCCCATCGAGGATATTGGTCCCATTGACAAGAAAATTGGAAAAGAAAGTGTAGGAAGACACAATGAGTTCAGCTAGGGTAGTTTCCAAACTTGCTGGAACACAAGAATTACTCATAGAGTGTGTTAAAAATACAGATTTCCAAGTCCTATCTCAGAACCATTCAATGAGAATCTCCAGAGCAGGGCCAGGGAAGCTATTGTTCACTAAGCACACCATGTGATTTTTATGATCAGATATGAATGATAATCACTGAGTTATGATACATGGATTTTGACTGCAAAATGCAGCATGCTAATATAGAATGAATGCCTGAAAAAAGCTGGAGCTATGGCACCAGAAATCAGAAGGGAGGTCATAGCTTTGACACCATAGGCACAGATTTGCAGCTTAATGGTATAAAGAGTGAATGAGCTCACCAAAGAAAATAATATAAAAAAACAAGGGATCTGGGTCTACACATTAGAAGGAGTCCACACTCAGCATGTAGGAAGAAAGAAAAAACAAATGAACGTGACAGTGAAGTGACTGAAGAGGTCAGAGACCAAGAGAATAGGTCGCACAGGAGAGAAGGGTCAATAAGATGTGGGTGATTAAGTGTTGGTAAAAGATGAAAAGAGAGCTGGGAAGAAAGGAAACATATATATTTCCCTTACAAACTAAAGAGGGAATATGAATTTCCAACCAAAGACCAAGCTTCTCAGTCTTGGCTATTCCATGGAATGAGTCACCTGGGGGAACTTTAAAAGCTGTCTGGAGCCTCACAATTAAGAGACTCGGTTTTAACTGATCTGGGTATGGCCTCACTCAGGATTTCTAAGCACTCCCTGGGCAAAGCTTTTCAAAATGTGGGCCCTGGTCTAGAGAACTAGCATCACTTGGGAACTTGCTTGAAATCTCAATCCTACCCCAAACCTACTGGGGGTGCACCCAGTAATCAGTGATTCTGGGATACACTGCAGTTTGCAAGTCCATGTCCGCGCTGATCTAATGTGTGACCAAGGCTGAGAATCACTGCTATAGCCAGGCTATGGCTTACAGATCTGTACAATGATATGACTAATTCCTGAAAGGTACTATTCCTGACATAAACTTATTTTCTTTAAGTGTCAGTCATGAATCAATGTATCTAAGGTAGAAAAATACAGGAGAAAATCATAATACTGTCAAATCTTTATAATATAATTACCCAAAGAAAAAGTGGTTCATCATTTCACCAGGCCCCAATTCAGGTGGAGTACTGTACTAAATGAAATTTTAATTCAACATTCAATGTAAAAATATATTATAGAATTCTCCACTTTGTAATTTCAAAGAAAGAGAGACAATACAGTAGGGGTTATACTGAAAGACAGGCCAGGTTCAAACCTCAGCTCTATTCCTTCCTAGCTGTAAGAACTTGAGACAAATTTTTCTTTTCTTTTCTTTTCTTTTTTAAAGGTTTTATTTATTTATTTGGGGGGTTGAGGGAGAAAGAGAGGGAGCGAAACATAGATGTGTGAGACATACTTCCATCTGTTGCCTCTCACACGCCCCCAGCTGGGGGATCTGGCCCGCAACCCAGGCATGTGCCCTGACCGGGAATCGAACTGGCGACCTTTTGGTTCACAGGTTGATGCTCAATCCACTGAGCCACACCAACCAGGGCTTAAGACAAATTTCTTAAGCTGAGCCCTAGTTCTTTTATTTATAAAGTAGAGATAAATGTCCACCTCATAGAGTAGTAAAAGCAAATACTCAGTTAATAGCAGTTATTCATAATTATACTTAATAGATATTTATGAATCACCAACAATATGAATAACACATAGCACCTAAATGGCACTAAAGCACAATACATTGCACAGAAGAACATAAAGAGTAAATGAGAAATACAGGTAATTATTTGGGGCGTTTATTATCAGCAATGGCCACTGGGAGCTAACTTACTTGGGAAGGCTTGGAAGAAAAGTACCATTGTGGGTAATAGATGTGCATATTGAGATGGGACAGAAGGCATACAAAGGGAGATGGTGATGATCACAGTTAGCTCCTGAGATGAGTAGTAGACAGGCCTTGCTAAATTAGAAAGATGTCTAGAGGGTAGGTTTTTTTATGCTAGAAAGATGAATTAGATTCAATTATGGAAAGACTCGAGTAATAGGCTGAGTTTAGAATGAAAGTTTTTAAGCAATGGAGGATTTTATGAATAAAAAAGAGCAATAAACAGAAATGGGAAGTCTAGGCACTCTTCCCTAGACATACTGGCAGCATAACTGCAGTTATGCTTATGTGAAGGTATTGATCTCCCTGGTCTAGCCCAAATCTAAAATTCTAGGATTCTAATAACTTTAAATAGCACATTATCTAGTACCTGGTAATGTTCAATAAACATCTGCAGACTAATTTGTAGCCAGTAGGAAAATTAAAGCGATAAAAATGAAATACTATCCAGCATAATCTGCTGTTATTGCTCCAAAAAGGGGGCTATAAAAAATGTACATACTTACTCTTAACCGAGGACATTTGGATTTGGCCAATACTCCCAAAAATATGTCAGGAGCATTAAATTCTTGGAGAAACAAAGCCACATCCTGAAAATAAAAATGATTATTAACTTGGATGTTGAATATTCCTCTTTAAACCCATAGCTTAGGCAACCATAAAATAAAATTTAATTCCATATATGCTTCCTTTTAGATACAAGGAGAAAAAGTTATGAACTGTGTCAATAGATAAAAGTAACATTAGAAAGTCTTCGTGGCATCTGGTCGAAGGCAATGGAACAATTCCATAAACAAATCTAAACTAGTCAGCATAAATGGGTTGTCGGTCAAGAACCTAAGTTTTGTTTGAAAACCAAGACACCGATTTCCATGAACAACTTGGTTGAGAACCTAATGGTTTGAGATGGGAGATGTTGGAGGACAAAGGTTTGACTGTAACTGTGATGTTCCAGAGGGCTGTCCTCTTTTGTCTGCCTTGAATATATTTACATTAACGATCTTTCTACCCACCAGGAATTCTCACTGACTCATTCAAACACATTTCCTGATTGCCAGGTAGCATCCTAGAAGCCAGAAATAAGGAAAAAGTAAAACTCCTTATTCCTGTCTTCTAAGAGCTTAAAACATGATAGAGGAAACAGGTGAGAACTCCCATTGAGCCATGCCCAAAATCACAACCTGTGCTTTCAAAATCCTCAATAGAAAAAAATTCTGGTTACAGTGTAACTGCAGCAGCTTCACACTTCCTTCCTACAGTGTGGCCAGTCCACAGAACCTAAAGGGACACACCACAGATAAAAGAACCTGGAGTGGACATGTGACCAAATCTTCTTAGAAGTGTGGGCCCAAAACTAAATTAGTTTGCTGAAATTAGAGAAGACATAAATAAATGGAAAATACAAGTTGTTCATGAGTCAAGAGACTCATTATCATTAATTTATCAATTCTGCTCCTATCTGACCCATAAATTCAACTCAATCTCAGTCAAAAGCCTAGCAGGCTTTTTGTAAAAACTGGCAAGTTGATTCTAAAATTAATATGGAAATACAAAAGTCCCATGACAACCAAAACAATTTTGACAAAGAACAAAGTTGAAAGATTAACACTACCTGGTTTCAAGATTATAAAGTTATAGCCATCAAAACAGTTTGGGATTGGTGTAAAAATATACAAATAGATCAACAGAACAGAAAAGAGTCCAAAAACAGATTCACATGTATATGTAAAGACAAGTAATTTTTTAAAAGTATATTTTATTGGTTATGCCATTACAGTTGCCCCAATTTTTCCCTCTTTGTTCCCCTCTGCCCAGTACCCCCCTTCCCTCCAGCAATCCCATCCCCCTTAAGACATCTAATTTTTAACACCGGTGCAAAGGAATTCAGTGGAGAAAGGACAGTCTTTTTAACAAATGAGCTAGAAAAAGTGGACATCCGCATGCAAAAAAAGTGAACTTCCTTCCATCCATACCTTGCATCATACTCAAAAAAGAACTAATAGTGGATCGTAGACCTATCAATAAAACCTAAAATTATAAAACTTTCAGGAAAAAAAAATAAAATAATACAATTCAAAAATGGGCAAAAAATTCAGACACTGCACCCAAAAAGATAACTGACTACAAATACATTCAACGTTATTAGTAACTAAGAAAATCCAAGTTATGATTATAATGAGAATCACCACACTTATCAGAATGACTAAAATTTTAAAAACTGACCATACCATGTTGGTGAGGATGAGAAGAAACTGCTTGTGGTAATGTAAAATGTAAAAAACACTTTGGAAAAAAACTCAACCATTTCTTTAAAAGTTAAACACATAACTACCATATGATCCAACCACACTACTCTAGGTATTCACCCAAGAAAAAGGAAAACAATGCAAGCAACACTCTGTGGCAGGTGACCGAATCTGCCTGCCACAATTTGCGCTTGCTACAGCAACCGAGTCTAACCTATTCCGGTGCTCTCTGCTCTGTGAGACTGGCCGTTATATGGACTTAGACAGCGTTAAAAAAAAAAAAAGAAAAAGAAAAAGGAAAACATATGTTCACATATGTTCACAGCAATTTATCTGTAATAAACTATAAATAACTCAATACCCATCAATAGGTGAATAGATGAATAAATCATGATATATACATACAATGGAATACCACTAAGTAATAATAATTTTTTTAACTCCTAAAATACATTAACAACATGGATGAATCCTAAAATAATGATGCTGAAAGAGCCAGACCCCCTCAAAATAAGAATGTGATCCAACTTACATAAAACTCTCAAAAATGCAAACTATTTTGAAGTGACAGAAAGCTGCTCAGCAGCTGCCTATGGGGGTAGAGGCAGGAAGGGGTAAGAGGGATTAAAAGGGACATAAAGAAACTTTTGGGGGTACTAGATACGTTCTCTCTCTTGATTATGGTGGTGTTTTCATGTGTGTGTATACACGTCAAAATTTTTCAAACTGTACAACTTAAATATGTGCAGTTTTTGTATGTCAATTATGCTTCAAGTATATTGTGAGTATATTTATACCTCAATAGGCTGTTTTTAAAAATGGCTGAAGATAATGAATAGCTGTTAACAATCTTTAAGACAGAAAAATACAGTTAAATGTGTCTTAGGAAAAAGATAACTAGGGTGGCAATGTGGAAGACAGAAGGGAAGTGAAAGAGACTAAAACAGGATTTTAATGAGGAATCTATTGTAAACTCCAAGTAATAAAATGAGACCTTATGTGAGTCGACCTCTTTTGCTGCTTCTCCTACCTGTAAAACATGGGTACTACCCAAATCATAAGGTTATTGTGAAGAACAAATGGAATATAGACATGAAAATGCCTTTGAGCTCTAAAGTATAATATAAATGTTAAAATATTATTGCAATTATATACATGTAATTCCTTCTTGTCCCTTTCTTCTAATTTAACCATGGTATATCAATGGTTTCCTAACTCCTACCCTACTCTCAAACACGAGGGCAATGTTCTCTTTAGGTAGATAAGTTTCAGAACTTCCTGGGTTACAAGAGTTCCAGCATTCATAAAAACTATATATTTAGCACCAAACTAAAAGACAAAAGTATAGCATTAAGAACTCCTGGGACCTCATGCCCTTTACCACATACAGGAATGAGTGCAGAAAAAAACCATTCAGTCTTTTCGTTTCCATTTCCTACCCCCATACCTCATCCATTGACATGTCCCACACTTTGCAAATTTCATTCTCTATTTCTTCATCGAGCTCCGTCTGCTGCTCCTCATCATCGGAGCTGGCTTTGGTACCTTTAGGACTAACAACCTTTAGAAATGCAAAAGAAGAAAAGGGATAAATAAAAGCTGTCCTCAGGATGCTCATGTAATATTACCCCATAATCATTTAGAAGTCACAAAGATACTACCCTCAGTGGTTTCTCTTGCAAGAAAGTTGTTGGGAGAAAAATCAGTATCTTACGTAGATCTATTCATTCAACATTCATAGAGTAAAGACTGTTGCTAGGCATTGGAGCAGAAATACAAAGATGAGTAAGACTTAATCTCTTGCTTTCAAACAGTTTACGGTGGGTTTGGTGGGGAAGACATGTAAACTGATAAAGCCACAGAAAAAGCTACATGATTCAACTGAATTGTGGACAAAAAGTTGTGTCGGCAAAAATGATGGACCCATGACTTATGCCAGGGAGAAGTCAGGGTGATATTTAAGCTAAATCTCTCTGCAGAAAAAGACGAGTTTGTCATGGGAAGAATGGGAGAATAGCAGACAGAGGAAGTCGGGGAGTTCAGAGTTAAGGGCCCAGCCCCTTTGGGAAATGGTGAGCAATTTATAGCGCCCCGGGCAGGTGGGGCTGGATTCCAGGCTAAGAGATTATGCATTTTTCTCCTGTAGGTAAAGGAATTATAAGGAGTTCTCGTGAATACAGTATTCCCTCACTTATCACGGGTATTACATTCTAGACCCGCCCCCCTGAGAGAGGTAAAAATCCGCAAAGTAGGGACCTTCCATTTATTTTAGTATTTATATTTAAGGCTTTATAAACCCTTCCCACACACTTATAAACCATTCCCAGTCCCTTATTAACCTTTCCCACTCCCTTATTAACCTTTTCCACACTTTTATAAACACTACTTGTGTTCTTAAACACATTCTACTCTTAAACCCACATAACTTTAACAACATACGTATACAGTACTGCAAAAATCCCGCGATATAGCAAAAAATCCGCAATAAATAATTGAATATATTTTTAAAAACCCCGCGATAGTGAGGCCACGATAAGTGTACCGTGATATAGAAGACTACTGTAATTTTTTTTTTTTTAAGAAGGATTATTCTGGCAGCTCTGTAGAGCTGAACTGGAGTGTGTAAATCAGTGGGGAACCATGGAAAGAGGAAAGCTCACATATAAGCCAAACACCATGGTAACCCCTCTACCGCCATTATCTTATTTAAACTACACAATAACTCTATATACAATAACATAGATGTCATCCTGTTGTACAGAAATTACTTAAGAACTCGAGGCTCTGAGCAATTAGAGTCACGCAGCAAGTAGGTGATGAAGCCGCTCTTTGGGTACCAGAGCATTATGACTCCAAAATAGCATTTATTCTACTACGACAAAAATTCACGAAATAGATAAACTGGGACTTAAGACTTCGGAAACGACAGTTGGAACGGGGAGCAAAAACCCGAGCAATGTATGTTTTTTTAAATTTGCACAAAATATTTTAACCGTAAGCGCTCCGGCATTCCCGTCACTACACCTCTCCTTTTGTGTTGAGGGGCACCGGAAGTGGCTCGGGCAGTTTCGGGGTCGCAGAAATTGCCAGGTCGCGAGACGAGAGGCCCTACCGCACGCGCCCGGGGAGAAGAGAGAGTCGCCGTGGAGACCGTGGCTCCCGGGATAGAGGCACTGCCAGAGGCGGGCCGGACACTGAGGGGTGGAGAGGGGGAGCCACGCGAGGCGCGAATTTCCACACCTGGATAAGCCCACTGAGGACACCGAAGAGCCAGTGCTTGCTGTACACCGTGCTCCCTATGCAGTCTCCCCCGGCCACCGCCTCCTCGTCCTCAGACCCAGTCGGCGAAGGCGACGGCGGTGGTGACGGATTGCGGTCCATGTTTTGGCGGCTACAAGCGTGGAGGAACCGCCCCGGAAGCCGCAGGAGGAGGCGAGAGACCTTCTGACGCCAGAAGGTCCGGCGCGGCTATCGCCACAGCGCCCCCTGCTGCCCAGAGCCCTGCCTGCCCAATATTCCCACCAGGCGTAGGAGTGCACAGGACCCACTCCTGCCGCCTCACTCTACCAGGACCCAGGCATGGCCACATTCATAATCGTTATTGGTCACCCTCACTGGACCATATATTCCATCTCCCCACAACACTGTGCTGGACTGTACAGGACATGCTCATTTTGTTATATGATCTCTGTTCCTACACCTGTGAGTCACTACAATAGGCAGTAAAAGCATACCTAGAGGCCATTTCTACCCCAAGTTGGCGATCAATAACTTAATTGTACTAGGAAGTGACTGAAAATCATATAAATATCTCCCACTAAGTGCAAACCAATTCCATTCCCAACTCAACTTCTCCTTAGTTAGATCCCTAAAAAGCCTGTGACCACCCCAGTGGTCACTCAACACAAGGAGAAATGTGATGATGAAATGTTGGAATGGGGAGAGGCAGAGGCATTAACTGCTTGAGGTTGAACTATTTTACTTTTTTAGATTTTACAAAGATGTTCAACCATGTCAACACTTTTTTCATGTCCCTCCCAGTGCCTTGGAATGGGCCCACATAAGTGAGGAGCCCTCGAAGCTTAAGCTTTGTCAGATTCCCCGTACATCTGACTCAGCATCCATGCGCGTCCAATAAATAGGACATTACAAAAGTCATGCAGAATGCAGGTTTATTCCTTGTTTGCAGCACTTTCCCCTAAATTGTAAGATTTAGTGGATGGCCCATCCACTAAATGCCCCCAATTATGCCAACCAAAAAGGTCCCCAGAAATATCTAAAAGGTGGAGTGGAAATGGGGCTGGATGCAATGCTGTCCTTGTTAAGAACTATGGCTTAGATCTCTCTCTGTCCCTGGGACTGGCAAATTTAGGGGGGGGACTATGCTCATGCCATTCTCTAAGGAACTGGCTACTTACCTTTTTCTACAGTTGCCTTGACACAATGATGTACTCGCCTCCAAACTGCTGCTTGCTTTTTTTCTCAGTCCTCTATTACCGCTGCTCCCCATAGGGATTTACCCACAGAGATGTAAGTATCAATTGGGGTGGTACGTGGAATATATTCATTAAAAGAATGCAAAAGTGTTTTATAAGCTCTAAACTTCAATGCAAATGTGAACTGTAGCAAATGGTTTAGAATGGTGGCTCTAGCCCTGACCAGTGTGGCTTAGTTGGTTGGGTGTCATCCCAGAAAGCAAAAGGTCACTGGTTCAATTTTTGGTCATACCTGGGTTGCCGGTTCAGTCCCCAGTTGGGGCAAGTACAAGAAGCAACTGATCAATGTTTCTCACTCACATCGATGCTTCTCTCCCTCTCTCTCTCCCTCCCGTCCCCCTCTCTAAAAACAAATAAATCTTCTTTAACTTTTTTTAAAGAATGGTGGTACTAGTGTCAAACTAGCAATGTGACTTGGATATATATTTTAACTGTTTGTGCCTCAAGTTTCCTCAGCCATACAACGCAAGGATTCCATGGTAGAGCACAAGAAAACACTTAGAGAAGTATCTAGCCCAAAGTTGACTTGCTGAATATTGACTGTCATCATAAACATCGTAAACATCCTACTAGTGACTGATGTTAGAAGAGCTTAAAAACCAACAAGCAAAAGGACAAACATTTAAATCACTAACTGACAAGGGTGGATAAAAATTTTCAAGAAGGCATAAGCAAAGTGCTATGAAGGCATTTACTGTTAAGGTTAAGGGTTTAGGGGGCCTGAACACTGAAAGGCCTCGTATTAGCAATGTGATCAGAAAGGAATGGAGAGAAACAGGTCTGACTCAGGCAAAGGTTGGTGCAGGGTGTCTGCCTTGTAGATGCTGAGACTGTGTCCCCTTCACCCAAACACACAGGCACAGGCTCGTCCTTCATGTGCTATTTATTCATCCATCACACCTTAGTACCAACAAGCAGTCCTTATAGCAAAGAATAGCACAGACTTTTTAAACATTCAGTCTCTTAAGCATTTATTACAGACCCATTATGTGCTCTCTATCAGCATCTGGGGAAGTAGAACTCAGTGACTCCGTGTCCCTGCCCTCGGGGGCTCACAGCCCCAGCTCCTGAAGGAAAGTGAAGAAGCTCAGTACTTGTCAGGCAGGCCAGGAGGTCTGAAGAAATTGGGGTCTTTGCCACTCTGGCCATGTTCGTTGGCTCTCTGGTCGGTCCTCGAGTCCTCCACTCCGTGGCCACTGTCTCCATACTTAAACAGGTCAGTGACTCTCAAGGAATCCTCTCTGAGATCGCTGGAATGGAGAAGACAGGTAGGAGGTGAATCAGGGGCTGATAAGAAACAGCCCCACCCTCCTAGCTCTGCCTTATCCAAGAGATGAATAACTGTGAGAGGAGCCAGGAAAGATGGCCTAACACTGACCTTGCCTGGGCACAGCAACACTGCCCAGGCTGACCCTCACATGCTGGGTGGACAAAACCCATAGCAGAAGATGGGAATCACCCATCCAATTGCCTTCTCCGGCTCTATCAGAGCCCACACTAGGCATAGAAAGGCAGGGGAGTCAAGAGGAGGAGAGACCACATAGTCTCCACAGGAAATTTCTGTACAAAGCAACCAAGCTCAGCTCACCCATCCTGCATCCCCAGGGGCCCTGTTACCTGATCACTTTAGCAGCCCAGGCACCCCCTGACCCCCTCTGTGCAGCATCATAGTTCCCCTGGGTGTGGAAGTATTTGTCTGAATTTTTGTAATTGGCTTCTCTCATGTCAGAGTAGGCCCTCCACATGTCTCTAGCTCCTGGGGAGGAAAGAAAATGTGAGATGGAGGTGATCACGTCTTGGCAAAACAGAGGAATAAAAAATTCCCTCCCACTAATTCCAGAATTTCAACCATCAAAAATACCTTGGAGATTATTGTCATTAAATAACCATTTTTTTACTTCTTTAGGTTAATGTAATGAAAATCATACTTTATGCAATTTTATTCTGTTTGACTCCATTCTAAGTTCTGTTGCTACTTTGTTTTTGGCTGTGTATGATCATGTAAAGAAGAGGTGAGATGGTCTTTAAGGGATACTTGGTTGTTCAGAGAACCTGTACCTGGAAAGATGCAGGGAACCCCCTGACTGAGGTGTGAGAACAAAGGTGATGCTGAGGGAGGTTCAGAAGCACACTGCTCCCAACCCAGTCAATGGGAGACATTCATCCTCATGGGCAAAGTAAGGACAACTCATCCTGAGTACATCGGAATGGGCACATTTGGCACCTGGGCAACTGTCAGAGTTCAATCAGCATGTAGTAAAAGTGAGTTCCCTATGAGACTTTATACAAATGGGGAAATAGATGCAGAACCAGGGCAAGTGGTCCACCAGCTCTAAAGTTCAATGTCCTTCCAATAAAATGGGGGAAAATTGCTTCCCTCAGAGTGGTTACGCAGAAGAACTGGGAAAATGCTGTCTAATGTCAAGAACGTGGTAGGAGGACAATATTCTATTACTTTACTTCTTTGTATTTCACGAAGAAGGGGGCTGAAGGAAGTAAAAGAATCAAGTAAGATGAACAGGGAGTCATAGAATGAATTTGATCAGCTAAAACTAAAGGGCAAAAAATGTAATAACTTATAAGGAAAAGAGAAAAATCTAATGTAGAGTTATAATCATGGTTAACATAGTTAATTACTCCATGAGATAACTGATATTCATTTCATATGTCATTTTGGCATTAGAAAAGATAGTTTTGTTGAGAGTTATGACATTCTTACTGTACTTCTATACATTGATATAAATAGATCCTTGTAGTCTGGACTCGCATAGCAAATGTTTCCTAAATGTCTGGCATATTTTGTCACTTACGAGCAGCAAATCAAAGACAATGGGTCTCAAACTTTAGTGTGCACAACATCAACTGGGTGCTTAGTAAAGGCTAGATTTTATGCCCAGCCCTCACAGTTGTGATTACGTGGACCCAGTTATCTGCATTTCACAAAGCACCTCAGACCTGATATGATTCTCATGCAAGTAGTCATAGAACAACCCTTTCAAAAACACTGACCTTAGAGATGAAAATATATTTTTAGCTGGCTCTATGAGAATTTAGGCTGAATTAACAGGAAACTCTTAAGACAATTACTCAGAGATTGTCACAGGAAAAAAATGCAAAATAATTCTGTGAAATGAACAAAATCTTGCCTCTTTACTATGGCTACAGAGGTATATCTCCTTTGCTATTGGTTTCCTGGCCAGATCTCAGCCTCAGCAGAAACATCATCAGGTAATTCAGCATGCCTTTTCTTGTAGGGAGAGGAGCTCTGTAGATTTGCCTTTCAAAGGCACCACATCCCCACCGTTAGCAATTTGCTCAGATAAAGCGCAGAATAAGTGCTCCCCAATCCCTTGCTTTTCCATGTGCAGCCTTGTCTGGGAGACAGTCTGGTACCATGGTTAATAACAAGGTCCGGGGATCTCAACGACCTAGGTTAAATACTTCTCCACTTGGTGACTGTGTTTGGTATCTGGATCTGCGCCTCAGCTTCTCTGATAAGAGATAATGGTACCTAACATCGCAGGACTGAAGAATGAAAACAAGAGGATGCAAACGAGTTTATCTGCACATGAAAAACATTTACAATGGTGCCTAGCACGTATTGAAAGCTCCGTTAATCTTGGTTGTGATAACTAAGTGGTTGGGGAGTGTGACTACTCCCCACACCTTTGAAAACATCCGCTTCATGTCTGAGATGAAGAAATGAACTGTCCCGGGTTTCCATTAGGGAGCAGCAGAGCGCAATTTATACTTGGGGACTCACTTCTGAACTCCGGATCTGTTCATCACTCTTACTGAAAGTTGAGGCCCAAACTTGATGTGCCCTCCACCCTGGGATTCCCACAAGAGTGCACAGCTGTCCAGAAAATCCTAGGGAACACCTACCATGAAAACAGTATTCTCTTTCTACCTACCTGTGACCTTTCCTTGTGAGAATGTGGCCTCTGCTCAAGTGAAACCTGGGTGCAGGTCTGATGCAGTCTCCCCAAAACCCACGCTGTGGTCCTTACCTTGACCAGCTTCCCTGAGGAACGCTCCCCATCTTTGGCTGCTGATGCCCAGGATCAGGGAGCAGAAAATGATGATGGTGGACAGCTTCATCCTGAGGCAGTCAAGCAGACACAACCAGGCATGAGACAGTTCTGTCTCTTAGCATTCCAAAAATAAATTCTACTCAATTTTATATTTTATATCAATATCTATCTATCCATACACCTATACCAATGGATAGATTGTATTTCAGAGAATGCAGTTCTACATTTTCATCCGTCTCATTAAAGTCACAATGATTTCCTTTATAGGAGAGCACAATGTATAAGCCAGTAATTTTTAACTAGTGTGCCAGAAGGATTTTTAAATATGCACTGTCTGACTATTTAGAAGGGGCACTGACCTCTTTTCCCTTAGACTGTCAAACTTTAAAAAAAGACAACAGCCAACACAACAAGTCATCTGGTATGAATGAATCAAAATTATACCTAATTTTTTGTCAGACTGGCAAAAAATATATTTGTTACTGTGCTGCAGAATTTTAGTAATCAGTTTATGTGTGCCACGAGATGAAAAAGGTTGATTACTAACTGCTACAAAATAACTTCAATTTCTGTCATCCCCTATCAGCCCTGAAACGCAAAGGTACCTGCTCTACCATCACTGCCTCACACAGAAGAGCACACGACAAAATCTCTACCCCAAAAGTATTCACATTTCATGAATTCTAGTTGTCAGCACAGTAGGTTCAGGAAAGGCAGAGAGAGCTGGGCTGCAGCACAAGAAAGCTGCTGGTGAAAGAGCACCTCCCAAGAGGGAAAGTGTTGGAAAGCCCAGCGCCTCACCTTGGCTGCTGGGTCCTGCTGAGACTCTGCTGAAGCTGGGCTGCGTGTGCCGCCTTCCTGGGAGATGGGCCTGGTGCTATATATACTAATGCTTTGCTAGTGGGACGAATGGGAAGTGGGGGTTGAAGCAAATGCTGAGATTTGGGAAATTCCTCTTTTTCAGGACAGACTTTCCAGAACATGATGGTTATTTTTCACACACATCTAAGTTTCCCAGATTGTGGAACCTGGCAGCTTTCAGCGATGCAGCAAGTTGGTTTTTCTGTCCATTTTCAGTCTCAAACTTGCTGGGAAATGTTGTTTTTTTCCCCCTGCACAATAATGTGCTAACATTTGCTGTGAAGGATAATCAATATTTAGAAAAAAGATTGGGTTGAAGAATGTGAGATGCGGGGTGAATGGAACAGCAGAAGGGGCTCCACTGCAAGAGGCAGCTCAGGATAAAGCTGGGACCCAGGGTACAGGTGTAGGAAAGGACAGACAAGCTCAGAAAATAAAACTTCCAGCACCCACCTGGTGTGGACTCAGCAGTGGAAAAGGGAGTCTTCCAGGCTCAAGTGTGTTCATGATCAATTGCTACCAAAGGTCATAGTGGCAGGTTATATTTGACAGTTAATATAACCCAGGAATGTTGAACTCTACTGCAGAAACTTGTTATAAAGTGGTGTGATTTGACAGGAGTCCATAGAAAATGAATTTGTGTGTAAACCAAGCACACTCTTCTCATAAAGGATCTGGATTTTGTCCGATAAATAAAAGCAAAGTCTGGGAAATTAGCATATTATGAAAGGGTTTCCTTTGCACCCAAACTTAAAAAGCAGGATGTTGGTGATGCTGCTTTCCTGGGTCCCACATTGAAGACAATGAAACTTCAAGTCCCCACACCCTAGAGAGAGCATCGAAGATACAGGGCCAGATCTCTTGAGTCTAATGGTGATGAGAAAGTGGCAATTCAGGCCTTCATAGCAACCACCTCCCTATCTCACTCCACCTGTCGTCCAGATAGGAGGGGCCAGTGAAGGGTGGGTGAGAGGGCAAGGTGTCAGTCTTCCAGGGATTATAGTATTTGTGGAGATAGGTGAATTCCTCAGATAAGTTTGGGGTACCAGGAAGAAGAGAAAATCGCCTTTTCAGTCCTGAACTGCGTATGTGCTGAGCTGCAAACACTGCCAGCCCATTGGGGTGCCCCGGTTAACTCAGAGGGGAGTGTGGTGAGGGAGTCCCAGAGAGACGTATGTAGGACCCAGCAACTGTTCTGGTTGCTCCTCATCTGAGGATTTGTAGAGGATGAGTGGCCGGTGCCAGCAGAGTTTGAAGAGGCCGTGGTGGAGTGTGGCCAGGAACAGGGGTGAGCTGTTTCCCACCTGTCATCTCTGCAGCCCTGGCAACACCTGCTGTGGGTATACATGTTCCTCTGTGTGGAGGTTCCTCATGTCAGAGTGGCTGGAGTGAAGCTGAGTTTGACCTCAGGATCCCCTCCATCGCCCTTTGTGATTAATAATGGGTCCAAGCTGATTGTTTCTTGCCATAATAGTGTGAATAGTTTCAATTTAATATCATGTTTCTTCACTTCTAAAACACACATTTATTGGTTATAAATTTCTGATATTAGGACATGTCTTACATTCACTAATGACTGAGAGGCACTAATGGAACAGTTGTCATTGCTTTAAGACATGCTGAGTTTGAGGTGTTTGTTTGCCTCCACTATGGAAAACCTTTCTAAAGCTAAATACCTCCTGTCTCTCTTTAAAAAAAAAAAAAATTAGTATTATAGTGTTACCAAAGACTCTTCCCCTTTACTTGATCTTATCAGAGATTCTGACCATGGAGGTCAGAGTAAACCATTTTGCTACTTAAAACTATCCAGTGGCTTTCCACTGAATTCGGAATAAAATCTAAGTTCCTCACCACAGTCTCCAAGACCCTCCCTATATGCCCTGCCTGTCCACCTTGCCTTGTAAAACCCCTCTCTTCAGTCACTATGCCACTTTTGTAAGGGGCCTTACTTCTGTGTCTTGAACATGCCAAGATCATTGTGGTCTTAGGAACTTGCTATTGTTTCTGTTGTTTCTTTCTGGAATACTCTTGCCACTGTGTTTCTTCTGCACCAGAGACTGTGTGGGATCATTCAGATTGCAGCCCTCATGCTATCTCCTCGGAAAATTATTCTGTAATCATTGATATGGTTTCAGTCCTTCTCACCCTTGAAATTGCTCTTTTATTTATTCACACATTCATTGAGTGTTTCCCCCTTCCCTGCCCCACAAGGTTATCTCATCTGACTAGTTTCCGCTGTATTCTCAGCACCTAACACAGCATCTGGCACACATTAGGCACTTCATAAATCTCTGTCAAATAATTGGGTAGAGGTAGGAATAAAAAGATTAGGTGGAGAGAGAAAACCCTACTCTCTTGTCATCAAATAGGTCGTTATGTTGGCTACATTTTGCCTCTGTTAATGAATGCATTTCATGTTGTAGACCTGACAGATTTCAAAGTCTTTCATGTGGAATATTGTATGAACAGCAAAACTCAACAGGTCAGATCATTCTCATTTTATATATGAAAATGAGGCTCCTAGGGAACAGATAACTTCCTTGTGCTCGCTGTGCTTTTAAGTGACAGTCTGACGTGACCTTTGTGAAGCCTGAGAATGACGATGCCTAGAGAAGGGCTCCTGGTGGCTTAACTGGGTTCAAGTTAAAACTACAACAAAAACAAACAAACACACGAGCCTGGCAGCCATTGGACACAGGGCCCTTTCACACAAACTGCAACCTGGGAAAAGCTGGCCCCACACTGTCTGCATCTGTGTGTTTCTGCCATCCGAGCCGGCCTTTAAAGGAGTGCCTGAAGTCCTATTTCAACCAGCAGTACTGAGGCTTTCCCCATCTATTCAGACCTACACACCTATTTCCCCACCAGCTTCTCTATTGATCAATCAGAGTGGCCCATTATAACCAACCAGGACAGTGTCTTTTGGACCAATCAAACTTCATTTGCATGAGGATGGACCAGTCAGGGACCAGGGATAGGGACCTCTGTCTACATAAGTCAGCTCCTTTCTAGCTCTGAGCGCACACTTTCCCTTCCCACCAAAGGCTGGATGTTGCATTTCCCTGGCAGGAGCTAAAACACTGAAGATGTCTCACTGGAGCAGAACGGGGAACCCCAGTGCAGCACAGGGCAGAGCTGGCCATGCAGTTAGGGGTCACTGTCTGACTGGAAAAGTGGTCTGGCTTCAGAACACCTCATCCCGGGGACTCCTGGCCCTAGGGCTGCCTAACAGCAGTTCTGTCTTCACAACCTGCTGTCACAGTTGAGGTGTGTCACAGTCATGCTCTGTCACAGTTAAGCTACTTCCACAGAAAACGTATCCTCCTTCACCACACCCCAAATTGGAGATATCTTTTGGTGTTCAATTGATGCCAAGGGCCTCCTGTCAATGATTAAATGCCTAACTAAAATGAGGGAATCTGTCTTTAGAAAAGGGTAAACTAAACTTAATTAGTCCCATCTGATGTTTAGAAAGTAGGAAAACATACATTTATTTCATGTAGGCTTTCTTTTTTGTTTATATACACAAGAGTGATGTAAGATAAAACTCTATGTCAAAGTAGATCCAAAATAGTTCTCTCAATAAGTGTAAAGTAAAAATTCTGAGTGATAAGAAACCATTATGCCTTAATTTAGTTGGTAGCATTTTTTCTTGATTGTATAATAAATAATGATGCGTCTTTCAGTCCATGGTGTCTTAGCCTCAGAAATACAATGTGTCCTTTTTCTCCTACCTCTAGTTATTGCTTTATCCCAAGACTTTTCACCATATACCATGATGACTAATAGTTTATCACATGTTGGGGTCCTAATTTTTTTCTTTTATATGAGAGAGCATGCAAAACACTTATGGAAAGAAATTAATTTATATGGTAAAATAAAATTATGTTATTTTGGTTTGTATCTTAGTAGATATTTTGGTGTGGATTTATATTGTCACTTTAAAGTGACTCATTACCATGTTCTCAGAATCAAAAATTGTATCGAACATGCATGCTTTCTACAACTCCCAAATCTTCCACCCAGATCTGTCCATTTCTGAGCTATATTTCTACTTCACTCATTTCAACAATATTTATTAAGCATATACTATGTATGAGGTGCTATGGCAGGTACTGTAAATACAAGGATGACATACAATAAGATAGACATGACTTTTCCCTTGGTTTTCCTACCTATGTTCCCTAAAGAGGGACAGCAGATGGGCCAACACAGTGGATGAATCTCAGGGGCATCATATACAACAACAGCAAGTACAGCTGGACTCCCACAGGTCACTTGTCCTCCCTCTCAGATGTTCTCATCCTCTGACCTAATTCTCATTACTGTCTTTCCTTTCTCAGAGCAAGCCACTTGCTTTAGGCTTAACCGTCCCCTGTGGGCTTAATCCCATTGCCTCTTGTTTCCCCTTGAATCTGGGATTATTCCCTATTCTCTATTTTTTCTTTTCTTTTCTTTTTTTTTTTAATTGGAGGTCATATTCTTAAATCATTTGCATTTGAGATAATTTATTTTATTTATTTATTTGTTTGTTTATTTATTTATTTTGAGAGAAAGGGGAAAGGAGAAAGAGAGGGTGAGAAACATCACTATGTGGTTGCATCTCACTCACGCCCCCAGTTGGGGTCCTGACATGCAACCTAACCATGTGCCCTGACTGGGAAGTGAACCAGTGACACTTGGCTCACAGCCTTTTCTCTATCTTTAGTGTCTCCCCCTTCATTAGCTTCTTCATACTCTTTACCACTAGATTGACCTACTATGAAAGAAAACCATTTTACTAGTAACTAATACATTTATTTAATTATTCATTCATTCACTCAATATGCATTTGTTGAGATTCCATTATGTTCCAGGTGCTGGTATGGTACTGGATATTTAAGGGTGAGCAAGACAGAAATGATCACTTCTCTCATTGATTTTATACTCCAGGGAGGTAGATGGACCAGAAGATAATCTAAACAAAAGTCAGAAAAATAACCAAAAAATTAATGAAATAATCCCACTTATAGAAATTGTTAAGAAGGAAAGAATACACAGGATAAGCCAGTCACAGTGATCAGGGAAGGTGTCTCTCAAGAAATAGTGGTTTTAGGGAAGACCCACAAGGGGAGAAAGGTCTAGCCATGTCAAGAGCAAGCAGAAGAATGTTCTAGGGGGAAGGAAGGCTATGTATGTGCAAGGACCTGTGACAAATAAGAGCTTGGCTTGCTGGAGGGATCTGGGAATGGGGATCATGGGAGGTGGTGCCATGTGGTGACAATGAAGGGTTCCAAGGACAGATAACACTGTGCTGTATAGGTCAAGATAAGGACCTGGACTTCATTGGAAAGGAAATTGGAAACCACTGAAAAACCTTAAGCAAGGATTTTAAGAGATGTGATCTGAACATAATTGTATGCTAGACTGAGAGGTAAGTTAACTACATGTTTTATTTTGCTAGGACATTCTAGTTTATTTCTGTTATCTGGATTGACTATTAATAGTGCCCCCTTTTCACTCTGGAAAGGGACTTCAGTTGGATAATAAATTATATAGTCAACTAGAGTAATAGGGAAAGCATGCAAATGGGGTACTGCATTAGACCAGATGAGAAATTATGGGGCCAGAAGCGTGGGTATACATGGGATAGTGCTGATGACTAGAGATACATTTTGGAAGTATAATCACAAGACTTGCCAGGGGATTGGAGGTGAAGGTAAAGGGCAGGGAAACACCAAGCACATTCCCTAATTTCTGGAGTGAGCAACAGAGAGAATGGTCCTGTCATTTACTGGAGTGGAGAAAACTAGTAGCTGAGAGTTCTAGAGAGAAAAGAGAGTTCATTATAGGACATATTACGTTTGACGTCTCTGGAAGCCATCCAATCAGACACGTCAAGAGGCCCATTGGATAGACAAGCATGGAGCTCAGAAACAAGGTTCTGAGATGGAGATATAACTTAAGAGCCATCAGCATGTAGACATTATTTACATTTGTCTGAGAGTCTAGAGAAATAAAAAGTGAGAGCCCAGGACAAAGTCTGAGGAACACTTAAGAGTCTGGAGGAGATGAGGAAGACCCAGATAAGGAGAAAAATAAAAATAGAAATAGAAATACCAGGAATGTGGTGTTATGAAGCCAAGAGAGTGAAACTTCCAGGAAGGAGCGAGAGGCAACTGTTGAATGTTGGTCAGAGACCTACTGATGAGAAGAGAAATATGATGGTTGTTTTGGCAACATGAAAGTCAATGGTGACAAGAGCTATTTAGCTGGAATGGTGGGGATAGAGGCCAGGCTGGGGTGGGTTCAAGTGAGAGTGAGAAGTGAGGAACAAGAAAGTACAGATGGGCAGCACTTTCAAGGCATTTGACTCTTAAGAAGGAGAGGAAAATATGCAAGAGTCAAGAGTCATGAGGTTGCTCAGTTGGTTAAAATGTCATCTCTAATTTTTGAAAACATAAACCCTGAATAATTTCAATCTCCTCTTTTACAAAAAAGAAGGACACTATTTTTACTATGTGTAGATGGCAAAAATGGGTAAAATAAAAAATACAGTCTAGCAGGAGAACTAAAATATAGTTACAAACGTGGAGCATCTATAAAACAAAGTGTAGTTTTAAGTAAAACAGAAGCACACATAGAATCAGGGAGAATTCAGATCAAGGAGCATCCACATTCAATTTGAAAATAAGGAAAGCACTCATGGAAGACATGGCTTTTGATGTAGGCCACAATAATTCGTAAGAATTTGAGAGATGGAAGAGTATGAGGCATGAGTCTTGATGAAAAGCCACACAAAATGACCATATAGCTTTAAGCATGAAGTAGATATATTGCAAAGTTTTTGGAAACCTAGAGAATCGATAAAAGGCTAGAAGACACTGCTCAAAAAATAGGAAAGAGAAAGGGCAGGTTTAGAAAATTGGCAAGAATCTTGCTCAGCAGGCAAGGAAAATCTAGCCAGAAACGATATGCTATACAACCTTTAAGCCATCACTACACTAAGCAACAACAGAGATATGAGGTGTAAATGCTTTTGCTTCTTGCATCACTCTCCAGACTCAACATCTGCGGGGTTAATATAGAGGTGCCCAGGCTGGGTCACAGGCTAGCAGCTTGGCCTCATGAATTGGGGGGTAGAGGAGCGAAAACAAAAAAAGAAACCTACTCTTCGACATTGTAAGCAGTTTGGATACCAGTAAATCAGTAGTTTGTGCTGATTTGGCATGTTGTGCGACTTGTATGTATTAAAATACTAATTTATTTTTAGTTTAAACTTACTTTTCAATATTTTGGAAAATATGAACCTTGAATCATTTACATTTCCAGCCCTACCAGAGAAATTTACTTGGCACTGATATTCTGAGTGAAAGGAATACTCATTTGAAAGGTATCCTTCTTTGCCTACATAATCCTCAAAAGAAGCAGAAAATTACTACTGACGATATAAAGTTTCTCTAGAAGGATAATGCTTAATCCAAGTTCAAAGATATCCTAAACAAGTGGAATAAAATTACAATACTGTGAATTATACATATATTGTATCTCTGCACTGAAATCTCTGCTTTTGCATGATAAAACTAGAGACAAAGATAACTAGAAAAGTTCTGTTTGAAGTGAAACTAACACGCATTATCAATAAGAAAATGGTTGTTCAAAAATAAGCCCATTAAAGTTATCAGAAAAGCAGTTATTTTCTTGTTAAACAGTAAAATTTTGCAATTAGCTAACAACTGTCTTGTCACCCATTCCCCTGAACCAGAAACCTTGTTGAACAACTGAAAATGTTGGAGGACATGCCATAGATTCAACAATGATCTGATCCTGACACACTTTGCTGTTTAAAACTGTTCTTTTTTTAAAAAAGTATATTTTATTGATTATATTGTTACAATAGTTCCAATTTTTTCCCCTTTGCTCCCCTCCACCCAGCACCACCCCTCCCCCAGCAATCCCCCACCCCAAGTCAATGCCCATGGGTCGTACATACAAGCTCTCCCACTTCACCCTTTTATATATTCTTCTTCTTCTTCTTTTAATAATTACTTAATTATTTTAACAATAAAAAATAATCCCTCCCTCTCAGACTTAAGACCCTTTACAATCTTATAAAGGACAATGGGCGAAGGTCTCTGGCTCCTCTAGCTGCTTCAAGCTGGACATGGTCGTCGTCCTACCTACCCTTGGGTCCAGAAAACCCTAATAAGAGTGGGGGTGTGGAGGGGAGGGTGGCCATCCCACAAGGGGAAGGATCGTGCAGACTCCAGGTCAGTTGGCTGTCCCCAGACAACGGCGTGCTTGGTTTAATAGGCTGGCATCCTTGTTGTGTTCTGGGGGCAACAGATTTGGCAAAAAGGGTTAAAAGACATAATTCAATCCATAACCACTAGATGACAAAAGGCAGGGATTAATTTTTCAATGTCCCGCATTAGGGAAAAGAAGGGCTTCTTTCGAGGAAGGTGTGCCAGGCACATCTCACCTGTCCAAAACCCTTTTGCCCACCATACTTAGTTTGGGCTGAGGGAAATAATTTAGGTTTCCCCCCTCTCAGACCTCTGGGCCCTTTCTGTCCAAGCCATTAGGATAGAAGAGAGAAACCAGTTTTAAAGTGAAGCCCACAGACCACCCCATTCTTCACCAACCCAGCCACTTAGTTCAGCCAAACCACTGAGTCTCAGGAGGCAGCGATGCAGACATGATTAAGTGAGGCCTATACGTACAATCACTCAGGTAATGAGATCATAGGCTTATGCCCTTCGAAAACAGAAAACAGAAAACACATGTTAATTTATGTAACATAACCCACAAACAAGTCTCTAAATCTGTAAGACTTTCTTACTGGAAAGACATCCAGTTGCAAGGCATTTGACAGTCTTCTTGCCTGTAAATTAAACATTGTGGATAACACCACATAGTTTAACTTTCAAATGAAAACATATTTTAAATGAAAAGAAACTTTAAAGATGGTTAGCTGCACTACTTTATAGTCTGCCCCTGAGCATTGTGATTTTCCTTGAATCACGATTTTTCTCCCTAAGATTACCCTCCTTGTCATTAAAGGGACTGCATTAAGTCCATTTTTAATTTATCCTGTTCATTTGCATAAACACAACAAGAGCAGCAAATGATCACTTATGATCTTTAGTTCTGCTTTGCTGGAACTTACGCAAGGAACATTTAGGATGACCTTCAATCTGCCCTTCAGGGCACAGAAGCTGAGCTACATACCTGGCATTCAGCCTTGCCTGTAAACACCTGTCTTTTTCAAGTCCTTCTGGTTTTCCATTGTGCCTTAAGGTCCCTTCTAGCCATCTTTCAGGAGAACAACCTTCATTCCTCCCTGAAAAGATTGCTGTGGACCGCAAAACCAAGGTATCAGACCTTTTATCTCGTGGGCTTTTATTACCTTCAAAAGTCATTCCCAGTTCCTCGGGGCTTTTTGGTAACAATCAGAGCCCAAGCATGTCTCCTTTAGGCATGACATTCTAGTCAAATTCTTGGTCAAAAAACAAAACAAAAACCTCTATTAACAACTGGTCTTATTAGTTTTAGGCAAAGAGCCTTATGTCATTACTTACTTTTTAGAATGCCAAACTCTGGAGGGTTCAGACAGGGAGAAAAATAGACAGTGTGAAGGAAAATCCTTGTCCTTCTAATATTCACTGAACTTGCATTTCTATTCTTTATATTTTCATTTTTTCCCCCACTAAAATTTTTTTGTTTTTCCAATATAGTTGTCCCACTTTACCCCCCTCTTGCTTCCACACACCCTACTACCCCCCTTCTCCCACAGTCAGTCCCCACCCAGTTGTCCATGTCCGTGGGTCATTTATACATGTTCTTTGTCTAGACCCTTTCCCTTCTTACCCCCTTCTCTCCCTCTCGCGTCCCCCCTTGTTACTGTTAATTTATTCCTTGTTTACATACCTCTGGTTCAGTTTTGCTCATTTCTCTGTGTTGTTCATTAGTTTCCTGTAACAGGTGTTAGCATAAGGTATTTTTCTTTCATTGCCTGGCTTATTTTGCTAAGCCTAATTCTCTCTAGTTTCACCCATGTTGTTGCAAATGGTAAAAGTTCCTTCTTTCTTTCTGCTACATAGTACTCCATGGTGTAAATGTACCACAGTTTTTTGATCCACTCATCTACAGATGGGCACTTAGGTTGTTTCCAGCACTTGGCTATTGTAAATAGTGCTTCTATGAACGTAGAGATGCATAGGTTCTTTTGAATTGGTGTTTCAGGATTTTTCAGATATAATCCTAGCAATGGAATTGCTGGTTCAAAAGGCAGTTCCATTTTTAGTTTTTTGTGGAAATACCAAACTGTTTTCCATAGTGGCTGCACCAGTCTGCATTCCCACCAGCAATGCACCGGGGTTCCCATTTCTCCGCATCCTCGCCAGCACAAGTTGTTTGTTGATTTGTTGATGATGGCCATTCTGACTGGTGTGAGGTGGTGTCTCGTTGTGGTTTTTATTTGCATCTCTCTGATGGCTAGTGATGTTGAGCATTCTTTCATATGTCTATGGACCCTCTGTATGTCCTCTCTGGAGAAGTGTTTGCTCAGTTCCTTTGCCCATTATTTAATTGGGTTGTCTGTTTTCTTGGTGTTGAGTTGTATAAGTTCTTTATATATTTTGGAGATCAATCCCTTGTCTGAGATATCATTGGCAAATATATTTTCCCATATGGTTGGTTCCCTTTTCATCTTGCTGATTTTTCTTTTGCTGAGCAGAAACTCTTTAGTTTGATGTAGTCCCATTTGTTTATTCTTTCCTTTATTTCCCTTGTCTTAGGAGATATACCCATGAAAATGTTGCTACGTGGGTTATCTGAAATTTTTCCTGCCTATGTTTTCCTCTAGGACTTTTATGGTGTCACGGCTTACATTTAAGTCTTTGATCCATCTTGAATTTATTCTGGTGTATGGTGTAAGTTAGTGGTGTCTCCCAACACCATTTGTTAAAGAGGCTCTTTTCACTCCATTTTATGTTCCTTCCCCCTTTGTCAAATATTAGTTGACCATATAGACCTGCGTTTATTTCTGGGTTCTCTATTCTGTTCCATTGATCTATATGTCTGTTCTTATGCAAGTACCAGACTGTTTTGATTACCGTGGCCTTGCAGTATAGTTTGATATCAGGTATTGTGATTCCTCCTACTGTGTTCTTCTTCCTCAAAATTGCTGTGGCTATTCGGGCTCTTTTTCAGTTCCATATAAATTTTTGAACTATTTGTTCTAGGTCTGTGAAAAATGTCATTGGCACTTTAATAGGGATTGCATTGAATCTATAAATTGCTTTGGGTAGTATGGACATTTTAATGATGTTGATTCTTCCCATCCATGAACATGGTATATACTTCCATTTATTTGTATCTCCCTAAATTTCTTTCTTCAGCGTTATGTAGTTTTCTGAGTACAGGTCTTTTACTTCCTTGGTTAAGTTTATTCCTAGGTACTTTATTTTTCTTTTTGCTATGGTAAATGGAATTTTTCTTTTAGTTTCTATCTCTGAGATTTATTGTTGCTGTACAAAAATGCCTTCGATTTCTGAATATTGACTTTGTACCCTACTATTTTGCTGCATTCACTTATTAAGTCGAGTAGTTTTTTCATGGAGTCTGTAGGCTTTTCTATGTACATTATCATGTCATCTGCAAATAATGACAGTTTTATTTCCTCTTTTCCAATTTGGATGCCTTGTATTTCTCTTTCTTGTCTGATTGCTGTGGCGAGAACTTCCAAGACTATGTTGAATAGGAGTGGAGAGAGTGGACATCCTTGTCTTGCTCCTGACCTCAGGGGCAATGCTCTCAGTTTTTGCCCATTGAGTATGATGTTGGCTTCAGGTTTCTCGTTTATGTCCTTTATTATGTTGAGGGATGCTCCCTCTATTGCCATTTTGCTGAGAGTTTTCATCATGAATGGGTGTTGTACTTTATAAAATGCTTTTTTTGCATCTATTGATATGATCATGTGGATTTTGTCTGTCATTTTGTTGATGTGGTGTATTACGTTTATTGATTTGCGAATATTAAACCATCCTTGCACCCCTGGGATGAATCCCACTTGATCGTGGTGTATGATCTTTCTAATGTGTTGCTGGATCCGGTTTGCCAATATTTTGTTGAGGATTTTAGCATCTATGCACATCAACAATATTAGCCTGTAGTTTTTTTTCTTTGTTGTGTCTTGACCTGGTCTTGGAATGAGGGTAATACTGGCTTCCTAGAATGCATTTGGGAGTCTTCCCTCTTCTTGGAATTTTTGGAATAGTCTGAGGAGGATAGGAGTTAGTTCTTTCCTAAATGTTTTGTAGAATTCACCTGTGAAGCCATCCGGTCCAGGGCTTTTGTGTGCCGGGAGTTTTTTGATTACTGCTTCAACTTTACTAGTTGTTATTGGTATATTGATGCTTTTTGCTTCTTCTTGACTCAGTTTTGGAAGATTATATGTTTCCAGGAATTTGTCCATTTCCTCCAAGTTGTCAAATTTCTTGCCATACGGTTGTTTGTATTAATTTCTTGCAATCCTGTGTTATCGGTTGTGATTTCTCCTCTTTCATTTCTGATTTTATTTATTTGGATCCTCTCTCTTTTTTTCTTGATGAAGCTGGTTAAAGGCTTGTCAATTTTGTTTATCTTTTAAAAGAACCAGCTCATACTTTTGTTGATCTTTTGAAATGTTTGTTTAGTCTCTATGTCATTTAATTCCGCTCTGATCTTGATGATTTCCTTCCTTCTACTCGCTCTGGGGTTTGCTTGTTGTTCTTCCTGTAGCTCTTGTAGCTGTAGGGTTAAATTTTTTATTAGAGATTCTTCTAGCTTTTTTAGGTAGGCCTGTATTGCTATGAACTTTCCTCTCAGGACTGCTTTCGCTGTATCACATAGGTTTTGGGTTGTTGTGTGTTCATTATCATTCATTTCCAGAAACTTTTTGATTTCTTCCTTGATGTCATTGATAACCCATTCATTATTTAATAGCATGCTATTCATTCTCCATGAGTTTGAATGTTTTTGAGTTTTTTCCTTGAGGTTGATTTCCAGTTTTAAGCCATTGTGATCTGAGAAGACGCTTGATAGAATTTTAATTTTCTTGAATTTGTTGAGGCTTGTTTTGCGTCCTACCATGTGGTCTATCTTTGAAAATGTTCCATGTGCACTTGAGAAGAATGTATATTTTGCTTCTTTGGGGTAAAAAGTTCTATATATATATCGACTAAGTCCATTTGATCTAGAGTGTTGTTCAATGCATCAATATCTTTGGTGTTTCTTTGCTTTGAAGATCTGTCCATTGTTGATGATGGGGTGTTAAAGTCCCCTACCATAGTGTGTTGCTGTCTATATCTTTCTTGGAGTCTTTTAAAATTTTCCTTACATATTTGGGTGCTCCTAAGTTGGGTGCATATATGTATGCAAGGGTTATATCTTCTTGATGGATTTTTCCCTTAAGTATTATGAAATGCCCTTCTTTGTCTCTTTTTATGGCCTTTGCTGTGAAATCTGTTTTGCCTGATATAAGTATTGCTACCCCAGCTTTTTTTTATGTCCATTTGCTTAAAATACTTTTTTGCATCCCTTTCCTTTCAGTCTGTGTAGATCTTTTGTTCTAAGGTGGGTCTCTTGTAGACAGCATATATGTGGGTCATGCTTTCTAATCCATTCAGCTACCTTCTGTCTTTTGACTGGAGCATTTAATCCATTTACATTTAAGGTTATTACCGATAGGTACTTATTCATTGTCATTTTCCCCCTTTGTACTTGTGTTCCTCTCTGTCTCTCTCTGTTTCTTCATCTTCTTAAAGCAGATTCTTTAGCAACTCTTGCAATGCTGGTTTGGTGGAGATGTATTCTTTTAGCCTTCTTTTGTCTTGGAAACTCCTTATTTCACCTTCCATTTTGAATGAGAGTCTTGCTGGGTAGAGTATTCTTGGTTATAGACCTTTGTTTTTCATTGGTTGGAATATTTTTTGCCATTTTCTTCTGGCTTGTAGTGTTTCTGCTGAGAAATCTGATGATAGCCTTATTGGAGCTCCCTTGTATGTTATTAGTTGTTTCTCTCTTGCTGCTTTTAGGATTCTCTCTTTGTCTTTGAATGTTGCTATTTTAATTATGATGTGTCTTGAATCGGGCCTGTTGTGGTTCTTCTTCATTGGGACCCTGTGTGCTTCCTGGACTTGCGTGACTCTTTCTCTCCTCATGTTAGGGCAGTTTTCTGTCATTGGTTTTTCAAAGAGGTTTTCTATTCCTTGTTCTTGTTCTTCTCCTTCTGGAATTCCTATGATACGGATATTATTACGTTTCATCTTGTCTTGCAGCTGTCTTAGAACCTCTTCTTTCTCATTCAGTCTTTTTTCATTTTGTTGAACTGTCTGGGAGTTTTTGTCTACGTTGTCCTCCAGCTCACTGATCCAATCTTCCTCTAGCTTGCCTTTAATTTCTTCTACTGTGTTCTTTAATTCAGAGATTGTATTCTTCATTTCCTCCTGGTTCTTATTGATAGTTTATATGTTTGTTTGTTTGTTTCATGCTGGTGTAATTCTCAATAAGTTCCTTGTAGGTTTTCTGGAGTTCCTTATAGTTTCCCTGGAGTTCTTTGTAGTTTCCACTAAGCTCATTGAGTTTCTCCATAATCTATGTTTTGAATTCCATATCTGATAGTTTGCTCCCCTCTATCTCATTTAACACTCTTCTGGGGATTCTACTTTTCCTTTCTATGGGGGTTGTTTCTCTGTATCCCCATTTTTGTGACTCTTATTGTTTTTTGCTGCTTCTTAGATTGGTCTGCACTTCCTGGATCTGCCCCTGGTGACAACGGATTGTCAGGGGGGACTTCTGCAGTCCAAACATTCCTCCCAATTTTTAACTGCTGCACATGGGTATAGGACCCCCTCATTTCATGTGTCCACCCCTCTTTCAAGTCTCATCTTGGTTTCTTCTTTGTGTCCTTACTTATAGGACTTCTTTTCAGCTAGATTTCAGGCAGTTCTCAATGATCGGGGTTCTGTAGTGTAGTGGTAATTTTGATTGGGAGGATGCAAATACAGCATTTATTTGCCCATCTTGATTGAAAGCCTTAATAAAATTGTTAAGTCCCCCTAAACATGATCTGACCCTGCTGGGGATTGGGCCAAAGTTCACCAAGCCAAGAGGTCCTTAAATGAACCTGCCCATATCTTACACTTCTGCAGGTGGTGATGCGTTACCTGTACTCAACTTTCCTTCCAAAGGAGGTTTTAGGTGTATGGCCAGAGAGCCCTGGAGTTATCATCTACTTGCTTACCTCAGATGAGCTGCTGTACTTCTCCCAGTGTCAGTTTCTTGATCTGTCCAACAGGACCAGAAGAGCATGCACAAATTTAATGAAGGTTCAAACTAACGGGCTCAGTGCAGAGATCGACATTTAACAGAGATGGTATGTAGTGATTTAGCACTTGGCCTCTGGAAAAAGAGCACCCGGGATCAAAAAATAACCCTGCCACTGGTCAGTTAACTGATTTTACCAGCTTTTCAATATAGCCCAGATACAGTTTCCTCAGCTGTGCTCACTCTGAAGATTAATAAGATGATGTATGAAAAAGAGTAGCAAAGTCCCTGGAGTCGAATGAGAACTCATAAATGGTGTCTACTAATTTGCAAACATAGGTGATGGCTTTGTTGTAAACCATGTAGGGTAGATATTAGAAGGCCAAGATTTCTTTATCTTTCTTCATTTATCTCTAATCTGATATAACTCATTAAATATGAGGCTGAGCTGCCTCTAACGCCCCGGCTCAGTTGGAAACTACTCTGTCCAGCACAGCTTTCACAACCACGGCAGAACAAACTTATCCAGGACACTGTATTTTGTCTGGGGGGAAAGGAGGTGGCTGTTCCCTCTAAGTGGAGAAAGCGCAAGACCTCCGTTCCTCATGCTTTTTATTGAGAAGGGTATGCATGGGAAATACAAGGTCAAAATTCATACATTATCACTAGCTTTTAGGCGCCTGAATTACAGTTGACAGTTACAGATTACAAGTATCAATATAGAGGGCACAGTGACCAGTCTGTGTCAGGGTCTATTAAACATCTTGACACCATACTGGCATTAGGTGCCAGGTTTCATACATTCCTTGTGAGAGATTTTTTATGTTTAACTAAGAGATAAGAAAAGCAGAGCAAGCTCCAAAGCATAATAAGGATTCTTTAAATCCAATTCCAGTGGGAACCCTCCGAGTGGCCTTTGGTCCTGTTTGCCGCACACCCTTCCAGTGTCCTGTTGAGACTCAGAGGCTTCCCGGGGGGCCTGGCTCATGGCTTGGGCTACAATTCCCAAAACCACAAGGAGCAGTTCCCCACAGAATGAATGTTTAATTGTAATTTTCATATTGTCATTTCTAATAGTTCTAATAAGTTCCTTTTAAAACCTGTCCTTTTAAAAGTTGGGACTTTTTTTTGTAGTCTGTGACTCTTTGGCTTTCTTTTTAAATCTATGCTCAGTTTTTAAAATACTTTAAAGGTATTTATGATTCCGACAATTATAGAATCTCAAGTGCTTGACTATCTGTATAGGTGATTCCAACTTATCTGAACATCCATGCACCCTTACCGTCTCCAGGTATATGGATCTTATATTTAGTGGGTTCCAAATCTCATTTCCTTCTTTTTATTACTGTTGCTTTATAAAATAAGGTTCATTACAAATGTACATTTTGTGAAAGCATGTTTTGACTCATATTTGGGCATGTTTCTGTGGGAGGAAAAAGCAAACTAATTATTTGCTCTTGATATCTTAAGTGACTAAATTAGCCATGAATCTTAATGAACATAGTCATGTATCAGCACTTAATTCGGATGACCACATTGCTGTCCAGAGATAAAATTAGGATCTTCTTACTAAGAAAGAGGAGGACATAGAGGAAAGAGTAAGCTGCTAGTATAATCTCCACCACTACATGATTGCGTTCTCATTTTCTATATGTGTGAGGATCCTGAAAAGGGCAGTATACATGCATACAATATTCTCAGTAAATGGAGACAAAACCATGGAGAATTAAAGTCTAACAGGTGGACGAAAGGTTGGCAATAAAATTCAATGTAGTTTTTTTTTTTTTAATGCCCGAGGATTATGTTTTTCTTGTGCTTAGGAGATTCTCCTTGTTGTATCTAAGGATTCAAAGTGAGTGCTAGACAGTGCTGCCTTGCGCAGTGTTGCCCACGAGGTCCAGCGAGTGTGAATGTTAGGAGGCTCCTACAGCAATCTGGGACTTTTTTGTGCCATGAAATAGTCACTCTAAAAGTCTCAATGTAAGGACTGCACTTGGGTATAGAGGTGTAATTTGGATTTATGATAGATTACTCACTAACCTGCCTGCAATGATGAGTCAGTGCTGACTTGTTTAAAACACGGTCTTTCTTTCTTTCTTCCTTTCTTTCTTCCTTTTCTTTCAATTTTTAATTAAAGTATTATATATGTACACAAAAATCTTTAACATCATGATCAAAGAGCTCAGTGAATTTTCACCAAGTGTGTAATCTTCCTCGAAGTTAAAGAAACAAAGATAAAAATCAAAATACATTACTGGAACCCAGCTCTGGTGGTTCCAGACCCAGGATGATGCACAGACCAGTGAGAAGGTACTCACAGGCTAACTACTGCCCCTGCAGCCGCTTCCCAGCCTGTAGGATCCTGGCAGTCCAGCATCCCCTCTGAGGTCCAGGCCCTGCTCTGCCCCATTAGCACCATCAAGTTCCTGAATATGCCTAGGAGGCGGCTGCCTAGAACCAAGAAGCAGGGCCTGCAAGCTTAAGGCCATAAAGAGGGGCAAGGAAAAGCATGGCAGGGAAGCCTCCTGCAGGCCTGACCCTGGGCCACTCTTGCCCTAGGAGAAGAGAAGCAGAGTTGCTGAGTCTAGACTGAGCCAGTACCGGCACTGCCTCCCAAGATGAGCCTGAAGGACTACCCACTGAGGCACAAGGGCTCAGCAAGCAGGAAGCCGCACAAGCTCTCCACTAAGGGCTGAAGAGGGGATGAATGAGGAGCCCACAGTGATATTCCCTGACGACAGGCTACTGCAGCCTCCAAGAGAAGAGGCCTGACTGAGGAGGGGCCACCGGAGGTCCCCAGATCCATGCTTCCAGGGAAGCAACATGAGGCAGGCACCATGAAGATGCTACCGTGGTGGGAGCTCAGAGAATGCGGACACCTTCAGGCCTCTGTGGCCCTACGTGACTACAGCCCAAGGGAGTAGAGGTTTGCTGGCATTCGCCTGCTCCTGCCCAAGCGGGAGATTGGAAAGAGCCTAAGTGTCCCTGAAGGTCATCTGGGCGCACCACTAACATAGAATCATTGCAAGGGTCTGCACATTTCTTCCCCGAACCCTACTGGGAATTCCGACTGTATCCCAGCAACAGTCCCACCTGTCACTTCTTGGCTTTCAACTGTGTTGTTGGCTGTTGGAGAAGCTTTCTGGGATCCTACTCTCAGAGAACAGCTCTACCGGACAGCCCAAAGACCAATTCTGCCCCAACCCCTCACCCTGGATACTAGGGGCCCAACACCGAGACCATAATGCCGCTGATCCACCGGTGGCCCCTGGTTGTCCAGGCACCTCCATCTACTCCGTGGCCATCCCGCAGGTGCCTCCCTCGGGGCCTCCATGCTGGGTTCCCACATGCCTGAAACTGTGTTTCAGGATCCCTCAGGCCCTGCGGTTTTCCCTGGGGATCCTGAGTTCCCTGTGTAGGCGTTGCCACCAGGGGGCCTGTGTGGAGAGCAGGGAAAACGTGGGTGAGCAGGAGGAAGACTCCACCGTTTCAGAGAGACAGGCTGATGGCTCTGAGGAAGCACCATCTATCTTTATGCTCTCGGGGGTCCAGGGAAGCCTGAATTCCTTGGTGCTAAGGCCTGGGCCTCTGCAGGGCATCCTCCAGGGCCAGAGCACAGAAGATGGATGCCACAGCAAATCCCAGGCCTCCATGACGAGCTCCGCCTGCCTTCCAAGAAACGCCATAACGAGCTCATACAGCTCCACTTGAGGCTTCCCACCGGTATAGAGGAGGAGGCACTCTGCCCTTGCCACGCCAGGTGGCCCCAGAGGTCTGGGAAGACAGTGAGCCAGCAGGGACCTGGGGCTCCCTCTTCAGCTGCCGCCTTGCCGCAGAGGCTGAGCCGGCCTGACAAGGGCCAAGGTGCCACCCGAGGGGAGACACCGTCCTCAAGGCCCCGAAAACGGAAGGGTTGCCTGCTGCCATACAGGCGAGGGCCGCCTCTGAGGCTGCCACCAGCTCCTGAGCCTGGTTACAAGGGTCTCCCTGGAAGACTTCCAGAGAGAGAAAAAAGCACTGAGGCGGAGCATCCTCAACGCTCTGGGCGGTGAGGCAAGGGCCCTCTCGGGCTGTGGGGCTCCAGAGCCTCTGCCTTTCTCCCTGCAGCCGGTCTCTATTTTTAGTGCCCCTCTGTCCATCGGTCTGCCAGTCACCTCTGCAGAGTGCCAGCCCCTCAGCGGGCACATCCGCAGGCTTGGCTCCCAAACCTGCTTGTGACAGTGAGTTGTCCCCCATTGGCACCGGTCCACGTACCTACGCAGTTTCCTTGGGGGCTCCACCTGACTCTAGACATGGAAAAGAAGCCCAGGCCCCAATCTCCGCTCTAGGCCCGCCAGCCCTGGGCAGCATCACGCACACGCCCCTGGAACACATGCTGACTCCAGGCCGGCCTTGGTTGCCTCATCAGCTATAGGCCCCTCTGGCACTTCCACTCAGCGCTTCGGGGGAAGCTCGGGACAGAAAACCTGAAAGCGCACTCACCATGGCACCCTTATAACCACCACAGGCCCCAAGGCTCAGAACAACCCTATGCTTGGAGGCACTACTGCGCCCACCTTCATTCCCATCCGCAGAAGTTCACGCAAGCCCGCCCCTGCCCCAGCGGGAGACTGGGAAGCACCTAAGTGTCCCTGAAGGTCATCTGGGCACACCCCTACCAGAGAATCTTTGCAAGCGGTCGGTCGCACATTTTTTCCCCGACCCCTACTGGGAATTCCGACTGTATCCCAGCAACAGTCCCACCTGTCACTTCTTGGCTTTCGACTGTGCTGTTGGCTGCTGGAGAAGCTTTCTGGGATCCTACTCTTTGAGAACAGCTCTACTGGCCAACCCAAAGAGCAATTAACCGGGCAGATTCTGCCCCAACCCCTCACCCTGGATACTAGCGGCCCAACACCGAGACCATAATGCCGCTGATCCACCGGTGGCCCCTGGTTGTCCAGGCACCTCCATCTACTCCGTGGCCATCCCGCAGGTGCCTCCCTCGGGGCCTCCATGCTGGGTTCCCACATGCCTGAAACTGTGTTTCAGGATCCCTCAGGCCCTGCGGTTTTCCCTGGGGATCCTGAGTTCCCTGTGTAGGCGTTGCCACCAGGGGGCCTGTGTGGAGAGCAGGGAAAACGTGGGTGAGCAGGAGGAAGACTCCACCGTTTCAGAGAGACAGGCTGATGGCTCTGAGGAAGCACCATCTATCTTTATGCTCTCGGGGGTCCAGGGAAGCCTGAATTCCTTGGTGCTAAGGCCTGGGCCTCTGCAGGGCATCCTCCAGGGCCAGAGCACAGAAGATGGATGCCACAGCAAATCCCAGGCCTCCATGACGAGCTCCGCCTGCCTTCCAAGAAACGCCATAACGAGCTCATACAGCTCCACTTGAGGCTTCCCACCGGTATAGAGGAGGAGGCACTCTGCCCTTGCCACGCCAGGTGGCCCCAGAGGTCTGGGAAGACAGTGAGCCAGCAGGGACCTGGGGCTCCCTCTTCAGCTGCCGCCTTGCCGCAGAGGCTGAGCCGGCCTGACAAGGGCCAAGGTGCCACCCGAGGGGAGACACCGTCCTCAAGGCCCCGAAAACGGAAGGGTTGCCTGCTGCCATACAGGCGAGGGCCGCCTCTGAGGCTGCCACCAGCTCCTGAGCCTGGTTACAAGGGTCTCCCTGGAAGACTTCCAGAGAGAGAAAAAAGCACTGAGGCGGAGCATCCTCAACGCTCTGGGCGGTGAGGCAAGGGCCCTCTCGGGCTGTGGGGCTCCAGAGCCTCTGCCTTTCTCCCTGCAGCCGGTCTCTATTTTTAGTGCCCCTCTGTCCATCGGTCTGCCAGTCACCTCTGCAGAGTGCCAGCCCCTCAGCGGGCACATCCGCAGGCTTGGCTCCCAAACCTGCTTGTGACAGTGAGTTGTCCCCCATTGGCACCGGTCCACGTACCTACGCAGTTTCCTTGGGGGCTCCACCTGACTCTAGACATGGAAAAGAAGCCCAGGCCCCAATCTCCGCTCTAGGCCCGCCAGCCCTGGGCAGCATCACGCACACGCCCCTGGAACACATGCTGACTCCAGGCCGGCCTTGGTTGCCTCATCAGCTATAGGCCCCTCTGGCACTTCCACTCAGCGCTTCGGGGGAAGCTCGGGACAGAAAACCTGAAAGCGCACTCACCATGGCACCCTTATAACCACCACAGGCCCCAAGGCTCAGAACAACCCTATGCTTGGAGGCACTACTGCGCCCACCTTCATTCCCATCCGCAGAAGTTCACGCAAGCCCGCCCCTGCCCCAGCGGGAGACTGGGAAGCACCTAAGTGTCCCTGAAGGTCATCTGGGCACACCCCTACCAGAGAATCTTTGCAAGCGGTCGGTCGCACATTTTTTCCCCGACCCCTACTGGGAATTCCGACTGTATCCCAGCAACAGTCCCACCTGTCACTTCTTGGCTTTCGACTGTGCTGTTGGCTGCTGGAGAAGCTTTCTGGGATCCTACTCTTTGAGAACAGCTCTACTGGCCAACCCAAAGAGCAATTAACCGGGCAGATTCTGCCCCAACCCCTCACCCTGGATACTAGCGGCCCAACACCGAGACCATAATGCCGCTGATCCACCGGTGGCCCCTGGTTGTCCAGGCACCTCCACCTACTCCGTGGCCATCCCGCAGGTGCCTCCCTCCGGGGCCTCCATGCTGGGCTTCCACATGCCTGAAACTGTGTTTCAGGATCCCTCAGGCCCTGCGGTTTTCCCTGGGGATCCTGAGTTCCCTGTGTAGGCCCTGCCACCAGGGGGCCTGTGTGGAGAGCAGGGAAAACGTGGGTGAGCAGGAGGAAGACTCCACCGTTTCAGAGAGACAGGCTGATGGTTCTGAGGAAGCACCGTCTAACTTTTGGCTTCTGGAAGTCCAGGGAGGCCTCAGTTTCTTGGTGGTCAGGCCTGGGCCTCTGCAGGGGATCCTGAAGGTGCAGAGCACAGAAGATGGATGCCACAGCAAATCCCAGGCCTCCGTGAGGAGCTCCTCCTGCCTTCCAAGAAACACAATAAGGAGCTCTTAAAGCTCCAGTCGAGGCTTCCCACCAGTAGAGAGGAGGAGGCATCCCGCCCCTTACCATGCCAGACTGGCCCAGAGGTCCTCGAAGACAGTGAACCAGCACGAGTGCTTCACTTAACTGTCAAGAAAAGAAAAGAACAAAATCAGAAGTCAGTGGGGATTAACTGTGGGAGCGGGATGGATGGGCGGGGCAGGGGAGAGCAAGGGATTGGGGTGAGGGGAAACAACAACAACAAAGAAAACCAGAAGTCACTTCATTCAAAACTAACCCAAGAATTAGTATTCATTGATTCTATTCATGTCTGTTAGAAATGTTAACACAGACAACTATTTGCTTTTGTCACAGGACAACAGAATTCTACATCATCCTGTGGGGTAATCCAAGTTAGCTCCATTAATCAGCATATTCAATGTCAGTCAGGAACAATGAGAAAAATATCTTAAGTACCTTAGTTTTGTTCTTTTTTACTGTGTTGGGGTTGCAAACTTTCACCTGCTGCCTCACAAAAGACTAAACTTTGCCCTGGCTGATGTGGCTCAGTGGACTGAGCGACGGCATGGGAACCCAAAGGTCAACATTTCCATTCGCGGTGAAGGCACATGCCTGGGTTGCGGGACAAGTCCCCAGTTGTGGGTGTGTTTCTCTCACACATCAATGTTTCTTTCTCTCTCCTCTCTCTAAAAATAAATGAAATCTTTTTTTTCTAAAGACTAAACTTTCAGGTATTTATTGCAGCTGACTCATGATTTTATGTTAATAGCCTGAAGACAAGCCCCAGAAAAATTCATTTAGAATTCAGATAGTTGGAGAGTTATAATCTTTAAGTTTACATCTGGCAATAGTGTGCAAAAGTAAAGTTACCTATACTGAGATATATTCAGACCACTCTAAACCAGTTCCAACACTGGCCAGAAGGACTGGCTACCCTCTCTTTCGAAAGAGATCTGTGAGAAAGCTATACATGTGTAAAACCCCAACATTAGTCTAGAAAGCACCCCCTGATGTAGCCTGAGAGTCCCCTAATCCCTGCTTACATATTTAAAGCATTCAGTGATTATCTTGACAACTGGGCTCCACCTGAGGTCCATAAGTAGTCTCTGGGAGTGCTCAGCGCCCCAGGTAAACAAGTTTGCTACATCCATCAGGTAAACTCTGAACCCAAGCCAGCCTTACATTTTTTAACCTTAAAAAGTTTCCGATAATTGGACTCCAGATGTTCCTATTCCCACTGAAAACATTTTCCTACCACTGCTAATACTATAATGACAGTACAAAAGAGCAGAAGTAAATTACAACACCAGACCTGCCAACTCCTCAACTCCTGGCCTCTCAGCTTTTTCCATCTCTGGATGAAATTCCACCTTGTCTGACAGGTTAGTGGAGTAACCATAACAGAGGGAAAAGCCTAGCCCAGTCCTGGCCACATGGTAAGCACTCAATAAATGATAGCTATTACCATCATCATGGTCATAGCTTAGTATTGAGTGGCAGGATAACAGAAATGATGCAGTCTTCCCAAAGACACAAGTCAAGTCTAACACAGGGAAACAGGCAAGAGGCGTATTTGGTGCCTGACAGTTGCCAGGTATTCTCCTAAGCCCTTTGTTATTTAATTTTCATGATCTCCACCTTTACAGGTAAGGAAATTCAGACACTCACTCAAGGTCTGGCCAACCTGAAAAAGACTGAATCCAGAGCCTGTGCTCTTAAACACTATTTCGCACTGAAGGAAGTCCTCTTCCACAGAGAGAGATGGCTCAGGGGGCAGATTATTAAATATGAGATTTGAGTTTGAAAAGTCTTTGGGCCCCACCCACCCCTGTTGACACTTGAACACTATCCAATGCTAATTCAACACTTAAGTGTAGAACAACGTTGTTTTTAGGAGCCTAGACTGATGAGTCAGACACCCAGGTAGGCCTGTTGTGAGGCACATACTAGCTTGGCGACCTTAGCTTTACTGATCCTTGGTGTCCTCACTGCAAAACGGGGAAAAGTAACACCTACATCACGAGCTATTTCGAGTACTAGTGCAAGAGTTTCCCTAAGCCTCTCGGTCCAAAGCTCATTAAAAGTTCATCGTAAATAATAGGAACCATGCAAGAGGGGAGAAAGAGGAATCCCATCAGAAAGCAAAGCTTGCCCCAGGTGTATGAGCGAGCAGACAAGGGAGCGAGGATCCGCCCCGCGCCCACTGCCACAGCAGCCCGCACCACCGCTCTGGGGTTGAGATTCTCCGGCCAGCCCCGCCCGGGAGGAGCGGGACAGCGGTGGCCCTGTGCTGCTGCCCTGAGAGTCGGAGGAGCTGCGGGAGCCGCTGTTCTTCTTCCCGTGGGAGGCAGTGGCCGCATCGGCTGGGGCCTCGGCGGTGGTGGCGGCGGTCGGAGCGGTGGTGGCGGCGGTCGGAGCGGTGGTGAGAGAGGCGGCGGCAGAAGCGGCGGTGGCAGCAGAGGCGGCGGCGGCGGCAGAAGCGGCCATAGGAGCGACGCCGGAGGTAGGAGAGGAAGTCGGAGGGGCGACGGCGGCTGGAGCGGCGGTGGGAGAGGCGGCGGAGGCGGTCAGAGCGGCGGCAGAGGCAGAGGTAGGAGAGGACGTGGGATCGGCGGTTGGATCCGAGGGAGCGGACGGAGCAGCGGCGGGAGAGGCGGCCGCAAAAGCGGCGGTGGGAGAGGTGGCGGCAGCGGCGGCGGTGCGAGCGCGGGCAGCGGCGGTGGGAGCGGGGGCAGAAGCGGCGGTTGGAGTGGCGGTCGGATCCGTGGGAGCGGCCGGAGCGGCGGTGGGAGAGGCGGCGGCAGAAGCGGCGTCCGGAGCGGCCGTTAGAGTGGCTGTCACAGCGGCGGCGGAGGCGGAGGCGGTCAGAGTGGCGGTGGAGGTAGGAGAGGCCGTCGGATCAGCGTTGGAAGCGGCGGCGGCAGTCAAAGCGGCGGTTGGAGCGGCGGCAGCGGCGGCGGTTGGAGCGGCGATCGGATCCGTGGGAGCGGCCCGAGCGGCGGTGGGAGAGGTAGCGGCAGCGGCGGCGATGGGAGCGGGGGGCAGCGTCAGAGTGGCGGTTTGGCGGCATTCGCGTGCACCTGCCCGACCCTCAGCCCGAGATGGAGAAGCCCCTAAGCGTCCTCGAGGGTTGTCTGGGCGTGCCTTTCGCTCTGGAGCACTCGCTCGCGCGCGCGCCTTCCTCGTGCCCAGCACGCTCCCGCTGGGATCCCAGTTCCAAGTGTATCCGGGCAAGAGGCCCAAACGGATACTTCTTGGCTTGTTTTCGCTGGCTGCGGAAGCAGCTTTTTGTGTTCAGGGACGGAGCTAACGGAGGCGCCCAAATGGGCAATTACCTGGGGGGACGCTGCCCCCCTCCCCCGCCCTGGGTCCCAGGTCAGAGCTCTCCTCACCGGCCAGTTTCCGTTGGCCCGCCAGCGGCACCCAGTTGCCCATGCTCCTCCACCTCCTGCAGGGCCAGCCAGCCAGTATCTGCTCACATGCTGTGTGCCAGCCTTTGAAAGACTCTGTTTCAGGATCCCTCAGAGCCTGTGGTTTTTCCTGGGGATCCTAAGTTCCCTGTGTAGGCGTTGCCACCAGTGGGCCTATGGGGAGAAGAGAGAAGACGTGGGTGGGCAGGAGGAAGACTCCACTGCCCCAGAGAGTCAGGCTGAGGAAGCACCATCTACCTTCAGGCTCCAGGGGGTCCAGGGAGGCCTCAGTTCCTCGGTGCTCAGGCCTGGGCCTCTGCGGGGCATCCTCCAGCTGCAGGGCCTGGAAGAGGGAAGCCATGGTAAATCCCAGGCCTCGGTGAGGAGCTCCTCCTGCCTTTGCAGGAACGCCATAACGAGCTCTTACAGCTCCACTCGAGGCTGCCCACCAATACAGAGGAGGCAGCATCCCGCCCCTTGCCACGCCAGGTTGCCCCAGAGGTCTGGGAAGACAGTGAGCCAGCAGGGACCTGGGGCTCCCTCTTCAGCTGCCACCTTACCGCAGAGGCTGAGCCGGCCTGACAAGGGCCAAGGTGCCACCCGAGGGGAGACACCGTCCTCAAGGCCCCGCAAACGTTAAGACTTGCCTGCTGCCATGCAGGCGAGGGCCGCCTCTAAAGCTGCCACCAGCTCCTGATCCTGGTTACAGAGTCAGCCTGGAAGACTTGGAGAGGGAAAGAAAGGCACGGACACAGAGCATCCTCAGCGCTCTGCGTGGTGAGGCGTGGGCCCTCCCGAGCTATGGGGCTCCAGAGCCTCTGCCTTCCTCCCTGCAGCCAGACACCTCTGCAGTGAACAGCAGCCCCTCAGCCAGCACATCCGCAGGCTTCGCTGGCAAGCCTGCTTGTGAGAGTGAGTTGACCGTCATGGGGAAGCACCCGAACCAGACAGAACCTGCAAGTTACACGTGTGCCCACTGCTTCTGGGGTAAAAGCCCCAGGCCTCTGTGCAGGCCGGTTTGTCAAAGCACAGGAGGTACCGAGAATATTTCACATTTTTTTCTCATAGCACGGAGGAAATAAAAAGTAGACTTAAAAGGTAGCCATGCCGAGATTATTACACGTTTTTCTATTTCCTTCATAGACTGTTTTGTTTGGATCTGAGGGATTATAATCCTTTCGTATGTACATGTAGGCATACAATCTTTTTTCTTTTGTTATTATAACTGAAAAAGTTGAATCGGATATTTCGTTATGCATTGTTTTGGTTTTGTTTGTTTTTAATTGGATCGAATCAAGGCGAGGCTGCAAGCAAAATAATACATATCAAGAGGAGTAGGAGACCTCAGCTGATCAGAAGGATTGAGGTACTTTGTCATGCTTCTATGATCTTAGCAAACTTTTATGCCATTCAGTGGAACCTGGTTCCTTCCCCTAGGAGACTTTCATATAGTCCTGATAATGAGTGACATCATAAGAGTTTGCTTTTTGTATACACAATGGTCCCAGCCTAAAACTTACATACACAGAATGTGTGAAGGTTCGTGGAGACTGGTTAGCAGAAACTTGCTTTAAAATGCCGCAATCCTCAGGAGGACCAGCCTACAAAACATGAGATTTTCTCGCAGCCTGTAAAACAGTTGTGGGGCACAAATACACTTGATCTTTCCATCAAGGCCAAATTTATTTCAAAACCAAATAAGGTATGATTTCACTCTTCTGTATGTTATTATTGTGCCAGCTCTATGCATCTTTAGGGCACAATGACACAGAATGCTACAAAAGAAGGAGCATTTTTGGAAAATGAGCTGCAATGTGCCTTCTTTTTGCTTCGCACCAGCAGCTACTTTTTCAGCAAATAGTTTCTGATAATTTCTCCACTCATTTATCTACAAAATTAGCTGATTGAGGAATGTGCCCGTCAGCCTTTGGTCTTCATTTGTAGTCGAACCACTCCTCAAGAAATATTAGGACTTCAGAACCCCAACCCGTTTCCACCTTCACGTTTCTCCCTCTTCGTTCTTTAGTTTAACTAGGTTTGGAAATAGTTACCTCACTAAGTAAGTGTAACATGAAAAGCATAATGTAATCTCTAAATAATAATATTTATTATTAAAACACATTTCAAAAGCTTTCTGTTTTTCAGGGGATTGATGATGAATGGAAGTACTTATGATTAAAATATGAACCCTGCTCTTTTTGTAAACAAAGCTTTCTAAATGAAACTTACCAGGGGAGTATCTGCATCCATAATGTGAGATCCTTTTCAATTTTATTTTGTCCTGGGATGACCATTTATTTTCCTTACAGGAATAAATGTCACTAATGCAAGCCAATGGTCTTTTTTTTTTTTTTTTTTTAATTTTATTTTTTGGTTTTTCAATTACAGTTGTCCCATTTTTCCCCCATTGCTCCCCGCTCCCAGCCCATCCCTTCTCACACAATCATATCCCTCCCCGTTGTCCATGTCCATGAGTCATTCATACACGTTCCTTGACTAGACCCTTCCCTTACTTTCATGAGCTACTTATAAGCTAACCACGCATTCTTGTTCTGCTGTCCTGGTATCTTTATTAATAGCACAACATTTGCTCTTAAAACATCCTGATTTAGATGATTCATTATGTGGTCACATAACTGATAAGCAGTCTCTGTAACTGATTTGGGCTCAATATAAATTGATACCAGCTTCATACCAGTAATAATCAATGAAAAACTTCATTGATTATTTCATTTGATTAGAATGCTCTACTCATGAGGTCAAAAATCATGCACCTCACCCATATAATGGCAGCAAAGATAAAATGTGTTTGAAGATCAAATAATTTTCTCCTAACTAGGTTAAATGCACTGAGGGACACTGAAAGAGAATATATGTTTGTAAATACATACACTTTATTTGAAAACTTACCAGACATGTGAATTTGGGCAACTTACTTTACATCTATGAGCTTCAGTTTTCTCATCTGCAGAACTGAGATAAGAAAGAGCTGAGTGACAATATAAATAAAAATCCAAGCCTTTCTAAGGAGAGTCGGGTAGACAAAGATTACTGAATTTGGAATCAGAAGATATCAGGTAATGAATGAAGCCATCACTTACTAGTTTTGAGACCTTGAGCAACTCAATTTAACCACTTTGAACATTGGTTTTCTTATCTGTAAATAGAGGTATTAAAAATTTGAAGGTCTTTGCTGTTGAAAGAATATAGCATACATAGAAGGGAGGACTCGGAAAAGTGTAATTTATTTATAAAAGTTGTGTATTTATCCTTAAGAGTTTAAACTTCACTCACCTTCAAAGTACTCTCCATTTGATGCAATACACCTATTGAGACATTTTCCCCACTGCTCAAAACAGTTATGAACTCGTTGATTTTGATGCCTTTCAGTAATCCTGCCATTTTTGTTTCTCCTCTTTCACATCAGCAAAACGTTTGCCTTTGAGGACTCTTTTCATCCAGGGAGATTAAAAAAAAAAAAATGTCACTCAGGGTGAGAGAGGGTGAACAGGAAAGGTGGGGATGGAGGTCATGCTGTTTTTGGTCAAAAACTGCTGAACACTCAGTGCAGTGTGGGCAGGTGCACTTGTAAATCATGAAATGGGCAAATGATTGTCTTAAAAAAATTCACTGAAGCCAAATGCAGCCTCTTACACCACCACCATTTGGTATACTGATACAGTCACCTAGCAGGGGAAGTCCTCCAGAAGATAATGCTGGATTTGGCGGGGAGTCCTCCCTCATAGGTGATAATGAGATGGGGAAATTTTGTAACTGTATTTGATGCCCAGAGGGGACTACACATTAAAGTTATCTCAAAACTAAAGGAAATGTTAAGGCTCTGGGATGAGGATAATTCTGTTGAAGTGAATGTTTGCAGAGCAATTTCTGTCTTTTATAGAAAAGAATGGAATTTATTTTGGTGCAGAGCTTTTTTTTGGTTCTTTAAAATATTGAATTGCTGGGATCCCTTATTCATGAAAATGTGAGAAATATACTTTTTGTGATTGGCAAGAGAAACTATAAGCTTGTGCAGATATCCTCAGGTATAAATGTACAGTTTGATAAGGAAATGGGCATATTTGAAAAACTGTACTTTGGTATAATTAGAAAAATACTTGTTTCTTTTTTCCCCCCAAATATGGACTTTAAGTTGTCTTATACCTGAAATAAGTATTGATTTCTGGGATATTTATATAAATGTATGTCTAAATTTTTGCACAGGAACAATCAAGAGCAACCAGACTATAGAAGTAGCAGGGAATTCTAAACTTTCCATCAATGTATGGAGGGGTAAAGTAACATTAATAATAATAATAATAGCAGCTATCAATAGTGCTTATTATACAACAACATTTACTAGACTATAGTGCTAAATACAATAAGTAATTTTCATAAGTATTTTTCTTTTTTAAAAATTGTATTTATTTATTTTTATAGAGAGGGGAAGGGAGGGAGAGAGAAAGGGAGAGAAACATCAATCAATTGCCTCTCGCACGCCCTCACCCAGGGACCTGGCCCCCAACCCAGGCATGTGCCCTGACTGGGAATCAAGCTGGTGACCTTTTGGTTTGCAGGACAATGCCCAGCCCACTGAGCCAGACCAGTCAGAGCCATACAGTAATCTTTTTAATTCTCACAATAAATCCATAAAATAGGTAATGTTTTTACCTCTAATTTACAGATGAGAAAAAAAACTCAGAAATTAAGTCGAGTCTCCATAGTCACACATCAATTGAATCACCATGCTAGTCTTTAAACTTAAGTGATTGCACTTCAGAGTGTTTTAACCTTATCTAGTGTCAACCCTTGAGACCGGATTCAGCATTGTGAATTTATGCTGTAAGGTCTTATACTTGGTGTTTTATATAATTAATTAAGTTTAAGGTTCATAGAAGTACTATCAGACTGTTGTTTCTGGAGCTTGTGAAACCAGATACCACACTTGAGGAATGATGTTTCCATCTGATGGATCCCACTACTGTCATTCTACAAAGTAGTGAATTCTAGGCCAGTCAAAACCTGGACTCTAGACCCAGGGAAAAAGGATGCTTTCTCTTTGGCTCTAGATGGGCCTAGAGTCAAGGGAGTGGAGATATTAAAGCATTTACAGTAATGACTGGATTCCTACCATTTGAAATTTGTTTTTCTTATTTTTAAGTATATTTTATTAATTATGTTGTTACAGTAGTTCCAAATTTTTCCCCTTTGCTCCCCTCTGCCCAGTACTCCCCTTCCCTCTAGCAATCCCAGCCCCCTTAGTTCATGTCCATGGGTTGTGCATATAAGTTCTTTGGCTTCACCCTTTCCTATATTATTATTAATATCCCCCTGTGATGCTGGAAATTAAGACTTCTGATTTGAGGTATGTTTATATGCCTCTCGGTTCAGGTATTCAGTGATCTGAGTAGCGAGCTGGACTCGCTGGTGCCGACAGTCTCTGACTGCTCAGGCCTCAGGATCTTAAAGACATCCTGTGACTTAAAAAGAATCTTGTTGAGTACTCCATCTTCCCTGATGTTGATAAGGAAATCAAACAAAACTAAGCACAAATGGTGTTTAACCATGATTGCTTTCTGTCAGTGTTTAAGGAACAGTGCATCGGTTCCATAGCCTTAAAAGAATAAGTGATTGGATTTCTGTTTTTCTGTTTTTGAATCTATAGAGGATATATAGACTTGTTTATCAGGAAGTGTTCTCTTCAGTTAATCCTTTAAGCTTCCTCTGTTGTAAGTTTCAAGCACATTGTAATCATTCCTGGACCCTCCCTATTGATTTGCATATCTGCAAAATCCAATAAAAGGAAACTGCTTGCACCGCTCAGTGCTGATCCTGCCTGATCGAGCGGTAGTCCTCTGACAGTCTCACATTCTGTCTGCTGGGATTACTTGCATGCCCTCAACCACAAAGTACTGCAACACCCCTGTCTATTTTCTACCAACCGATTATGCTTCTTAGTCCCTGCACCATTTCCCCATTTCTCCCCCTTCCCCCTCCCAGCTGATAACCCTCCAAATGATCCCCATACCTATGATTCTGTTCCTATTCTGGTTTGCTTAGTTGGACTTTGTTTTTATTTTTTAGATTCAGTTGTTGATAGTTGTGAGTTTGTTGTCATTTTAGTGTTCACAGTTTTGATCTTTTTTTTAAGTCCCTTTGACATTTCATATAATAATGGTTTGGTGATGATGAGCTCCTTTAACTTTACCTTGTCTGGGAAGCACTTCATCTGCCCTTCCATTCCAAATAATAGCCTTGCTGGATAGAGTAATCCTGGTTGCAGGTTGCCATTCATCACCCTGGATACTGCTTGCCAGTCCCTTTCTGCCTGCAAAGTGTCCTCTGAGAAATCAGCTGATAGTCCTATAGTCACCTCCCTGTAGGCAACTCTCCGCCTCTCTCTTGCTGCCCCCAGGACTCTGTCTTTATCTTTCACCTTTGGTATCTTAGTCATGATGCGTCCTGGTGTGGTCCCCTCTGGGTCCAGCTCACCCGGGAACCTCGATGCTTCCTCGACCTGTATGTCCATCTCCTTCACAAAATTTGGGAAGTTTTCCTGATTGTTTTCAATTCTTGCTTCCTCATTCTGCACTGGTTGACTGTTTTTTTCTTCCTTATATTCCAAATCATTGATTTGAAGCCCGGTTTCCTTCCCCTCACCATTGGTTTTGTGTAGATTTTTTTTTGTTTCACTTAGCATAGCCTTCACTTCTTCTCTTATGTGTTTGCCATGCTCAAGCATATCTGTCAAGGCTGTGAGCATCGTTATCACCTGTGTTTTGAATTATGCGTCTGTTATGTTGTCTATCTCCTCATCTGTTAGGTTGGCTATCTCCTTGTCTCTTAGTTCTCCCACTGGAACCTTGATCTGTTTCCCCTTTTGGGCCATACTTCTCTGTCTCCTCATTCTGAGAGGCTCCTGTGTTTGTTTGCCTCTGCGTCCCAGGTAGAGCTGTCGCTCCTGTTACATTGTAAGGGGCAGAGCCTTAGGGATTCATCAGTACAGGGCGACCTGTTTCACCACGTTGTAGCGCTGTATGTGTGGGAGGGGTCCAAGAGGGAACAATGCCGCCAGCCCAGCATTTGCCCCTTTTCCAGGCACCTCTCCCACTTCCGCACCGGACTGGCACCCCTCTAGCTGCTGCCCTGGCCGTCGTTCCCAGAGTAGGTGGGTCTGTGGATGTTCTAGGACCGTGGGGGCCCTTTAAACAAGTGGACTCTGCTGAGAGACCGGCATTTTCTACCTCCGCCCCAACCCCCACTGGTCTGTACAGTCAGAGGCAATGGGGTTTGATTTTCCCTGGTGCTGGGACCGTGAGCTGCAAGGTCCAGTGACGACGGTCCCCAGGTGTCCCTCCTGACTTCTTAAAACGTGTAACTATGCTTTCCGCTGGCCTGCCTCTGCTGCCAGTGCTGCCACCACCACACTGCATCCTCTCCGCCCCGGCTCTGCTCTTCCTACCTGTATGGGTGAGTATTTCTTCTTTATATCTTTGTTTGCTGGACTTCCATATAGTTTGATTTTTTGGAACTTCTGGTTGTTTCCAGTTCTGAGGTAGTTGTATTGCTTCTTAGTTGTGGAGGGAGATGCAGCATGTCTTTCTACACTTCCATCTTGGCCAGAATTCCTCCGAAAATTTTTCAGAAGCTAGAGAAAAAACCATCCTGGTGCAGGAAGCTGCAGTCAGATGGAGCTCATGGTCTCTTAAAGAGTAGTGACTTTGACTAGCAGTTATAAATAAGTCTTCTGGCTATATCTCTGTTATTTCTAAACCATAGGTAGATCTTTTCCTCAGGCAAAATGTGGTCTCATTAGTTCTGTGGGAAACAGGAGAATCAGTGTTCCGGAGGCCACCGTGGGCAGGAGCAGAGGTGACCTCTGGAGGACAGTGCTAGTTAAATGAAAAGCAGTCTCTCCAGAGTCACTGATGCTTATGGCAGAGGCAGCCATGTAAGGGCAAAATGAGTTTCTGCACAGAGGACAATTTGGATTTGATTAGGATTACCTTTAGGCAGTATCTGAAAAATTCAGAAATTTTTTGGGGGACGTTTGGTGGAGGCAGACTGGAGGATCTGGTGACATTTGGGTTACATAAAAACAGATAAATAAGTGAAATAGCCTAAGAAATAGTTTTAAGAGCCTAACAATCACTGGATTCAGCTTTTCCAAGACATAAGACTCTAAGAGAGAAAAAAGTGAATATTGGTTTCAGGAGAGTACTTGTATGTGTTAATGACCCACTCTTCTATGTATACCTAACACATAAGCCCACCCCACCCCATACACAGGGATCTATTGAGGTAAGCCTTTCAAAATCAATTATCATTATCAATATTGTTATCAATATCCACTTTACCCTCTGCTGATTTGGTCATAGTTAATACTAGGTGAGGAACATTCATCTGAACAATGTTCTCTCTTCCTTCTTCATGTCTTCTCTGTCATCCCAGTGCCATGACAAAGGATCAGAAGGCATCAGGCTTAACCATCCTCTTTTGTTTCCTGTTTCTATAAAAAAGGATAAGAACACCAACCTTGGTGAGCTTGGAGATGGCCCAAGCTTCTTCTCTTGGCACTCGATCAGGTGAGCTCCCTAATATTAGGAACCTTGTCCATAATGTTCACAGATACAACCCTAATGCTAAAGACTAATCACTCAATAAATGCACTGAAAAGTAAATGAATGTATGAAGTAATGCTTACAACTTCTGCTTCATTTTTCCATGCAGTTACATTGGAAATCCAAACCTGAATACCCTCTTTGAGCAGGTCCATTCCACTTGATACCTGCTTGGTATATTTCTACTTTCTCATGTATATGCTGGATCCCACTAGACATTTGTGTCTGTGCAGCAAAAGGAGGTGAAAGTAGGAAAGCCACATTCTGTAGGCTAAGCTGTTTGGTAATGAACATCAGCTGTTTGTGTCTGCTTACGCTTTCCTTGCTTTTCCTCTTTCTTCTGCATACTGCCTTTTCTAGGTACATCTCTCCAGCAATTCCATATGGTTCTGATACAATTGTAAATCTCAGGGACATGTTCTTTTGAACACAGGGTTGGAGAGAGCACCCAAACATAGTCAATTATGTTTTTTTCTTGAAAATTTTCTTTGTAGATATAAAGAGGTAGAATGCAGTTCAAACAAAGTTATCTTATAGTAGCCCCCTAGAGAAGTAATTCAGAAGCTCCTGCTAATATGATCCCTGGAGTTACACCAATTCCTGGTCATCCTAAGGTATGATGGCTCATCTCTTCCTTCAGTTGTCAAAGCTATGTCAATGAGTTCTTTTCAACCCCTCCATAAGTCAATCAGAATACTGCTTTGTTGCATGTTAACCAAGTAACCTTAATATCTTGTCTAGATATTTCTCCAGGAATTGAGAGAGTTATCCACTGTGTGAGTTATACTCATAGTCTGCTTAACAATAATGAGATACCTTACTTACCATTTGCGACTGTTTCACTCATTCCGAAAACCCCAGTGTCTAGAATAGTGCCTGGAATATAGTGAAAATTCAATAAATATTTTATATGAGTGAATAAAAAAAAGTGAATTGTTTTCTTAATAAGTATATTTTCCTGAGAAATCTCTTGGAGAAGTTACTGTGGCTCAAAAAGAGTTTTAGGCCTCCCTGAGCCTTCCAGACAAGAACCATTTAAATAGTGCCTTCAAATTCTTATATTACTTCCAAAAATGTCATTTTTCTTTCAGGAAGGATTCTGTGCCACACCACCATTTAGCTGGTAAGTATCTCTCATGTCCCTCAGGGTACCTCTGATCTTGGCACTGATCACTGGACCAATCACACACATCAGAGTGGCAAAAGCCACACCAACGTCATGAAGGAAAAACACCTCTAGATGCTTTTCTGCAAAGGGAAAACAGGTGTAGCTGGCACTTAGAGCTCTGTAAAGCTCTCTTTGCCTCACTTGGTACTTTTGGTAATTACGTTAAGACAAGTAAAAACATGTCCCACGTGCCTCTTGCACATGCTCCTGTCCATGTGTTGATCTGTAATACTCCCTATTCCACACCCACAACCAAAGTACTTGGCTGACTCCTGTGCTCCATTTCTGAGCATGGAGGGCATCATTTACTCAGTTGGACTCACTTCCTACTCTCTCTGTTAATTAGGTGGCTCCAGTAGGTATTGATTGTTCTCAGATGCTATCCTTCATCTTTCATGAGACTGATTCACTTCTGTTAGTCATTACTCAGTGCTGTGCTTTCCAACAGACTACACACTCTTGATGGTCAGGACCTTCACTCTGTTCCTTGCTGTGCATGCCACTGCTCCTCTATCTTCTTGCTTTTGTACTTTTAACTGACCGACAGAATAGACCAGGAGACCTTTCGAAGGCTTTTAAGTGTTCTATAACTATTTATTAATTTAGTAGCATATAGGAAAAGACTATAAAATATTTCCAAGGGAGTATATGTGCAAACCTATTGGTATAATTATTTTTTGTTACTATTATCAGTGAAAATTCTAAAATACTCAGATGTTCTAAATATTTTTTAATTAATTAAACTTTACCTATTTATATAATATAGACACATTGATAGCTTGAGCCCCTAATGCACAAAGTAAAATACTATTTAAATCCTCTTTTGAGAGATGATAGCCAGGGAATAACTCATAAGATACTAAAATCCTTTTTAAAAGTACATTGATAAGATAAATTTCAATATGGCTTCAAGCACTGAACCTAGTATGTCCTGTTTTGAAGCAGTTTTACCATATCACTTAATTGATTTTTACATGTCAAATAGCAGAGTGAGTTAACTGGGAGACCTTTTGATAGAAGTACAACACCCACCTGGAGCAGGGCTCTTGAGGAAGGCTGGCAAGATTCCCCAACGATAATTATTCATGCCCCACAGAACTCCTTCATTTCCCTTTACCCACATATATACACCCCAAAGATGTACCAGAATTCTAACTATAGCAGGTCCTAGAATAACATTTTCTCCTTGAATGTTGTTTCATTCTAATGTGAGATGCTATAAGGAACTTAACTCTTATTTTTATATTAATTAGCCAATGGTAAAAATTATTTTATGTTGTTTCAATTAAAGTTATCAAACTTTATCTGTGACATTGAGGCCTTCCTGTGTAGGCTAGTCCTTTTGCTGTTCAAAGTCCCCCATTAATATTCTACACATTTCTTACACTTAGAAGGGTAGTCCACAATTACTAAGAACAAAGAACTTTCTAAGGAAAAGAACTTTGATGGCCATTTGGGAGGAGATTAGATTGCCAGGATAGACAAGTTTACTGAATTGAAGATACTTAATGCTTTTCTCAGAGCCACAAATTGGTCAGATGATAGCAGACACTGACCTTATAAAAGCAAAACAAAGTAACTTCTTCTGACCAACGGCAACAACAGATCTCGAATGGACTGAATGTACAAAGTTGTAAGCCCAAACCAGCTTTAGTAGGGAGCAGAACAGGGAGAAAATCTCAGTGGATGGGGCACTGTCACCCATGACTTTCCATAAATACAGAGAAAAGTCAGGTTGCTGGGATGCAGCTAAGAAGTAAGCACTACTCCCTTCAGAACTTCCTTAAGACACGAAACTCTTGCTTTCATATTCCTTTTATATTATCTAGATCCCACCACCATCGCTTACACCTTCCCTGTACAGCAATTCTATCTACCTTCCAAGCTTTATCTTTTATACTTAACCCTCCTCCAAAAAGGAAAAATAAAACTAATTTCCATGTTATTTTTCATTTGCTCAGCAAGTCACTCCAGCTAATGACATTAATCTTTTTGTTTGATGTTGCACATCAACAAACCTTTTTTTTTTTTTTTTTTACTTTTTCCACAAAATAAGAACGTTGGCACTTTTAGTTTCATTTTCTATATAACAAACAGAATATGGTTATGTTCATGTAGCTGGCAAGTGCCTGAGGACGTTTAATCAGGGGGTTTCTCTATAATAAGAGTATGATGTCACCTATTTCAAATACTTCATGTGAAGGGTAATTGCCTTTAACATAAAGTACTAACATTGTAAAAATGAGCACAAGTAAAACTGGATCCATAACAGCCTTTAGCTTAGTTTGGGTGATAATGAGTAAGTCTGTATCCTTTGACTCAGTAACTTAACTGACTGCCATTTCTTCTTACACCAAGACTGAGTGATATCCCCCAAACAACAAAATTAGTTGTCCATTTGTTCTTGTTAGATATGATATTTTACTTATTAAAAGAACAATGAGAGAGAATAAAACAAAACATGTGCTCAGGAAATTTGCCTAAACGTGGCATAGTGACCACATGTGCTTATCTTTTTACCCGCTCTGAAGCCTAATTAAAACTACAAGAGAAAAGGAAATTTTTTAAATTTAACTTACAAAGACCAAGAGAATAGAAAGATATGACATAAATGTAAGAACTGTATTACTCAGAGAACCATGAGGAGGCAGCGAGCAGAAGAAAAGTTTATTGGAATTAGCAAGCGGGGAGGAAGCCGTGCTGCAAATGGCCTGACTCCGGGGTCCTAGGGAAGGAGGAGCTGTTTTACAGGGGGAAGAAAAAAGAAACTATTGAATTCAGTCGTTATCTCGCAGCTGTGAGTCTAGGGCTGATCAAGGCCAAACGGAGCTCAGTTGATGTACCCCACTATCATGGAAAACTCCCAGATAGCTGCAGGCGGGCAGGGGGGTGAACGGGATGGCATGGGAACCAAGGCTGTCAATAAATTGAAAGAGAAAGATCTGAGATCATGATATGGAAGCCAGCAAAGGGGAATGGAAGCAACTTCCCAGTATAGCAAATGTACTCTGGACATGAACAACAATCTTTCCAGATTTACTGCTGGAAGATGGATACCTCTAGGAGGAAGGGGAGGGAATAAAGTTGGTGAAAGATGGTAATTTAAAATATTGACTTATGTGTTTTGCCATTGGAAAGAAAATATTGCTTGCTGTTGAAAGAGATTTTAAATTATATTAAGGAGAAATACCAGCTGATGTATAAAAAATTAAGGCAAAAAATACTAACTTCAGAATAAATCAAAATAATTCCAGAAAAACTATTTAGTTGTTATAAATATATACATAACTATAATATCCTAACTCTTATCACTTATTAAGTAGAACTTAATAAAGAATAGTGAGAGAATAGGAACAGCTGAAGCAGGAATGGTGTATGCATGCAAGAAAGAGAACTTCTCAAATACTGTACAAGAAAAACAATAGATAATAGACTCTACCTAGAGTAGATAATTCTAGAAGTAGCAGTGCACATATATTTTGGAAGACAGAAACAGTGGGACTGTCTCTTGACTGCTGTTTTCATAAAAGCCTTTCAGTATTATTTGACTTTTTAAAATATATATGTGTATTATTTAATAAAAATTAAACTGAAAAACAACAAAGCAGATATCGGTTAATTACATTTCAAGCCGATTTGTAGAGAAAGAAGATGTTATGGTGACACATGCCAGCATTATAGACTTTTAAATCAGTCCTCTAATGATTTTTTTACAACTCTAATAACTTACAGTCTCTAATTAGGGAGCACAAAATTATATGGAAAAAAAGACTTATTGATGTAGATAACTTGGACCTGGGGAGCAAGAACATGGTATGTGACTTCCTTATTTGATTCAGATTGTAAAAACTTAGTTTAGGTTAAATTTTTTAATGAGAAAATATATGATATTTGCAAAATTTTGTTTTTCTAAAGTGTAATTGATACTTAACCAAAAGTGTGACCATAATTAAACAGTTTTATAATTTTGAAAATACATTCATATCAAGTATAGAATATTTAAATCACCCGAGAAAGTTTCCTCATGAACCCTTCCAGGAGCAAACACTGTTAAGATATCTGTCCGCATAGGTTAGTTTTATCCATTCTGTAACTTTAAAAGTGAAAAATCATAAACTATATATTTCTTTTATGTATGAATTATTTTGTTCACTATTGTTTGACATATTCAGCCATATTGCTAGGCATATCAGTAGTTCGTCCCTTTTGTTTCTGAGTATTAGTGCTTTGTATGAATACATCTTAATATTATTCATTCTCGTTGATTGACATTTGGATTATTACTACTTTATGAATATTCTGAATAAAATTTTTATGACTGGGTTCAGGTCTTTTTGTGGACATGCATTTTTACTTATCAACAGAAAATACACGAGAGGAACCGCTAGATTGTGATACAGATGTATGTATGACTTTATAAGAAACTACTACTATTTTTTCTACCCATCAATGCATGAAAATCTCAGTTTGTATTACATCCTTTCCAAAATTTGGTGCTATGAAGGTTTAGTTTTTTACTTCATTTTTATTTTATATTTTATTTTGTCTTTGCAGTAAATAAATGGTATCTCATTGATATAAATTTGAATCTTCCCAATGACTCATGAACACTTTTTCATGGGTTTTTGCCATTCATGTAAAGTACTTTGTGAAGTATCTGGTCAAATGTTAATCTACTTTTTCATAGTTTTTAATATTGACAAGTAGGAGAACTTTTTTATATCCTCTCAACCCAAGTGTGTTGTTATATATATGTATTGAGAACATCTTATTTCAGTTTGTGGTTTGCCTATATTAATTTTGTTAAACAATGACTTTTGTGACATTGATTTTAAATAATATCTAATTTATTATTTTTATGGTTAGTTTTTTCTTTGTCCTGTGTAAAAAATATTTTCCTACCCCAAAGTCCAAAAGATAATATCCTATGATTTCTTCTAGAAACTTTATAATTTTAGACTTCTAGGCTATGACTGTAACCCATCTCATATTAATATTTTATATTATGTGTTGTAGTGGTTGACATTATTGAATATATGGCATTCCAGAACATTTTAGAGAATCATTTGTTGAAAAGACTTAAATTTATACCTAATAACTTTGTTTTCTGCTATTTTAATTGCATATTCTTACTGCATTATTAAGATATAATTAGCAAGTAAAAACTACACTGATTTAAAAGGTAAATTTGATAAGTTTTAATACATATATTCACACCTGTGAAAACATCACCACAATCTAGTTAATTAGTATACCTATAAGATCCAAAATTTCTTTAGGAGTCCCTTTTTCTTGGCACACCTAATGTCTCCACATTGCCCCCAGGCAACCATTGATTTTCTCTTGTGGCCTCATATAAATTTAATCCCTTCCTTAATCCATATACAGCCGCATTGGAAGGTAGGACTTCGACATATATGTTTGGGGAAGTGGGGGCATGAACATAACAGTCCAGAGCACCGCACCTTGCACAGCTGCTTCCAGGGAGTTCAGGGGCTTCTACCTCCTGTCCCCATGGGGTCTGTGAGTTTGCAGGAACCAAGAAGCATTCCATGTGGGTTCAACTGCAATCCAGGGGCAGTTTCCTCCCCAGTTTCATTGGCACCTGTGTGTAGGCTTTGCCTTTTGACACCCACAATATTTATCAGCCCTCCAGTGGGCTACAGACTTTCCTACAAGATTTAGACCTCAGCCTTGTGTATTCTTTAACACCTTAGCGGTTAAACCCTACTATCAGTTAATAACCCTTTTATTAAAATTTCCCTTTCAAATTACCACCTGCTTTCTGTCTCCTGACTGGACGCTGACAGATAAAAGATGTCTTCTCTATCCTGCTCTTTTTCACTACCAATTTCACAATTTTGAGCTAGTTAAGCAGAAGGAAATATTCACAAGTCAGGTGGCATTATATCTGCCTTTAATCTTGAAATGTGGCAAATAAATAAATAAATAAATACCACACACACACACACACACACACAAAAAAAAAAAAAAAAAAAAAAAACAGAGTGCAGAAAAACTGCTTTGGGGGCATTTCTTAGATGGCATGGACAGAAATTGGTTATAAATTGGATTTGCAGGTGTTGCTTAGAAATGCACAGAATCAAGGAAGCAGTTGCTGGAACAGGGTCCCAAGGTCCAATCCTCCATGGCTATGTCCCTTGCCCCCAGACAGAGGCCACTGATAAATTAATCTTATGGGGAAGGAGTCTTTGGGGACAGAGCTGGTGACAGGACACAATTGACAGGATGTTAGGAAGCCTAGATACGGAAGGGCCTGAAATAGAACAAATGTAACCAGAGGAGCTAGAGAAAGGAGAGGGTCTGATTCGGGAAGGAGAGGGTGCAGGGTGTCGGCCCTGTATGGCGCTGAGACTGTGTCCCCTCCACCCAAACACACAGGCACAGGCTCGACCTTCTTATGGGCATCCATCCATCACCCCTTGATATCAAGCAGCCAGTCCTTGTCCCAAGGAATAACACAGTTTTCAACATTCAATCTCTTTAGCATTTATTAGAAGCTAGTATGTGCCCTCTGTCAGCATCTGGGGATGTATAACTCAGTGACTCGGGGTCCCTACGTTTAGGGGCTCACAACCCCAGCTCCTAAAAGCACAGTGGAGCTCAGTATTTGTCAGGCAGGCCTGGAGGTCTGAAGAAATTGGGGTCTTTGCCACTCCGGCCATGTTCGTTGGCTCTCTGGTCCGCCATCGAGTCCTCCAAACCATGGCCACTGTCTCCATACTTAAACAGGTCCGTGACTCTCTGGGAATCCTCTCTGAGATCGCTGGAATGGAGAAGGACAGGTAGGAGGTGAATCAGGGGCTGTTGAGAAACTGTCCCACCTCCCAGCTCTCCCCTTTCTGAGGAATCAGCGCCTCTGAGAGGAGCCAGGAATGAGGAGCTGAACACGGACCCTCCCCTGGCACAGCCACACAGCCCTGGCTGATCCCCTCATGCTGGGTGGACTGCACCCATAGAGGAGGAGGGGATCAGTCTGTGGCCCTCAGTTTCTCTTTGCATGGAGGGTCCGCATGTTTTTACAAGCCATACTCTGGCTCTGCTGGCAGCCCAGGCCCTGCGCTGGGCATGGATGGAGGGCATCAACAGGGAGAACATGAGGAGACCACAGCCCCTACAGGGTCCTTCTCTAAGGCCACGCCCTTCAGATCCCCAAAGTCAGTCAAGCTCTGCTCACCCATCCTGCATCCCCAGCAACCTGGTTACCTGAGCACTTTAGCAGCCCATCTGCCACCAGGTCCCCTCCGTACAGCTTCATAGTTCCCCCGGGCGTGGAAGTATTTGTCTGCACCTATGTAATTGGCTTCTCTCATGTCCGAGTAGGCTCTCCACATGTCTCTGGCCCCTGGGGAGGAAGGACATGGCACAGAGATTTCAGGTGAAATACCAGAAAATCGTGACACCCATTAGAGAAGGATCAAGGACTGAAAAACCTACCACTGGCTCATTTCGGCCTGTAGTCACAGCACCCTGGATACCTAGGCTAGGAGAATCCAGTTGGCTTCTCCTGGGGACACTCACGAGAGTCATTTAGGTGGGGCACAGTGGTGTGGTACCTGGCTGTCTGATCCTGTGATGCTATCTATGGCTCCATCCCACTTAGGCCTCTGTGACTTAGAAGTAAAAGACAGAAGGGAGGTGCCATTACAGAACAGACTTCTCAACTTCAGCACTCTGGAAAGTGGGGCAGACAATCCTTGGTCGTTCTGGGCCTTCCTGAGTACTGTAGGGTGTTTACCAGCATCCCTGTATCTCTGCGCACTAGATGCGGGCAGCGTATGCCCCAGTGTGACCACCAAAATTGTTTCCACACATGCTACATGTTCCCTGGGGCAAAATTGCTCGTGATCAGGAGCCAGTGTTGTGGAGTGAAGCTACAGATGACAGTAGTCAGGGACTTGGTGAGCGAGGTGGTAACATGGAAAGCAGGTTCTGAGAACGGTGCTGACATGTAGCACTTGTGCCCAACGCCTACAAATGTACTCTTGCAGACAGAATGCATGAAAGTGTGACTGGGGTCCCTCTGAGTGTTAGGGGCATAAATAGCATCCTGGTAACGTTTTCTAAGGAGACTGAACTAATGATGTGAACAAGCAAGCGCTGGAGCAGTGGTCCTTTTCTCTGCCTTGGCTGCACTTTCTAATCTCTGGAAACACTCTGAAGTCCAATGTCACATCTCAGGCCAATTACCTCCAACTCTCAGGGGGTGGGTCTCAGGTGTCAATAGTTTTTGATGCTCTCCAGGTGACCCAGCCCGTAGCCGAGACTGATGTGCACCAAGCTCTAGGAAGTGGTACCAAGGCACACCTACCCCCAAGAGCTGTGGCCTCGTGCACAGCTGAGTTCAGACTCTGCTCAGTAACGGAATCACTGGCAGTTAGTTCCTGCTCAACATACTCAGCTGCTCTAAGCCACAAAGTTGGGGAAGATCTGCCTCACCAAGTGGTTCTTCACTTAAAGTGGGTGACCACTGTCCCAGCTTGGCCACAGCTGCCCTCATTTGCCTACAGCTGTCCTTGTCAGCACTGGAAGTGGCAGGGAAACCACCTCAGACCCGGGCAAACCAGGGAAGATGCTCACCCTAAGCTGTATGAAAGTGCTGATCCCTGGAGGAAGCTTGGTCAGTGTTGCTAGTTCCCTTTGTGTCAGTGAAAAGCTAGAAAAGGGCAGCAAACAGGGGAAAGTGCGACAGTGTCACTGACTGTAGGAAGCCTCAGCAGGAGCGAGGCTGCAGGTCCCTCCAAACTCTCCATTTAGGAAAGAGAAGGCAGTGAGAGAGAGAGAAAAGGAGCCAGAAAGCAACAGAGAGAGGGAGAGAAAGGAGAAGAAAAGGTGGATAGCTTCCATCACACTTGTGCAGTCCGGTCTGAGGGGAATTTTATACCATTTCAAGACTTATTCTGTGTCTTCTAGTCCAACTGACCTTACAGCGAGGAATGATGAATGTCTCTCTGTAGTAACTGATTGAAAGAAATCCTGTGGTTTCCAACCTGTTTGATGAAAAGCTCCCCAAACACCTAGCACATTCTACCTAATCAGGCACCACAACCCAAGACAGTGGTCCCAACCCAGAAGGGTGCTCAGATTGAATCCTGGTGGCCGTGGATGCCATCCCCCTTCGGCGACTTTACCTTGATAAGCCTCATGCATGAAGGAAAAGAAGCCCTGGCTGCTGACTCCCAGGACCAAGGAGCAGAAAACGAGGCCTGTGAAAAGCTTCATGGTGCTGAAATGAAAGGGGAGGGTCGGGGAGACACATGCAAGGCTGACACACCTGCTTTAGGGATTCGTGAGTCAGGAGAGCCTGGTTGTGCATTTCCATTTGTTCTCATGGACGCTAGCTGTCCATCTAGGCACATCGCACTAGGCTCTCGTCGGAGCTCCAGCCCTCATTCCAAACCCATCAACCCTGAACCCAAGGCTGTGCAGAGGTCACCAAGGTAGCAGTGATGGAGGAAGAGGGCTGTTAGGATCTAATTGGCTCCCTGAAAACAGCCTGGAATTAATCAAAAAGCGTTTACCATGTGCTCCTCTGCAGCACAGACCCCATGCACACACATGGCAAACAGAATCATTAAACAAATGTACGATCTTGCTGGGAAAGAGAAAACAGAGTAAGACTTTGGAAGCAATCACTCACCTGATTTCTGGTGGAGTGAGGCTGCTGGTCCTTGCCTGCTGGGGACAGGTGGCTGCTATTTATTTACCCTGTGCCCTCCCTGCTGGGGTCACGGGGAGGGAAGAAAAGCCAGACTTGGTACCTGTGGAAAGTCCCTGTGGGTCATTTCTCCTACAGTCCACAGGGGCACACTTACTGGACACCAGTGGCCACCTCCATCCACAGGTCATCCCCATTGTGCAACCCCGAGGAAACAGGGCAGGCTCACTCTGCCCCAGCAGCCACGGGTCAGAGGACGGCTCTGCTGTCAGCGTTGGAGTGGCTGAGGCAGGGGCCACCTGGGCTGTGGAGGGAAGGGTGTGGAGCACCAGGCTGGGCACCCACGTTGCGGGATGGTGTGCAGCAGTTGGAGGGCATCTCCTCCAGCCAGGTCCTTGCTTTCCTGGTCATATTTTCAGGATGGTCCCTGAGGGCCAGATGGCAGATGTGTCAGAAATGAAACCCCTTTGCATTCATGTCTAAAGCCCTTAAGCTTCAAAACTGGCAAGCTAGCCCACCAGATCTCATAGGGGCCCTGGAAGGCTGCTTCCACCACTCTGCGCATACGCTAAGCTTTCAGCTGCAAGGCAGAGGAGGCTGCTCAGCTGGCTTTGTCACTGGGAAGTGTATGATCTATGCAGGGTGCAGGGGGGTGACAATCCATGGATTCTCTGCTTTCCCTCGCCCAAACCTGGACCCCTCACAGTGGTAGGGAGTGTTGTGTGATAAATCTGCAGACCAGTGGGGAAGTGCCAGGCTCCCAGTATGAGGAAAAGTGGGGGTAAGTTCTTTGTTCCTGGTACTAACCTGGAGTCACTGTCGATCCCTGGGTCACTATGTGTCAGAAATGTCATCTGGGAAGCACAGCTCGGTCAGTCATGGAGCTCAGTAGGGGTGAGTCGAGGATAGATAGAATCAGAGGCTGGTGGACATGTCAGCTCCTGCAGGTTCCTCTTCCCCAGTCTATCTTCACACCCTCAGTGTTAGGCATTGACAATAACCTATGAAAACACCTTACAAAGGCGCAGGGCTAGGGTGGAGGTAAAGGAGACCAGATGGCCTGCAAGCAGCATATGAGTGGCTTCATCCTGGACAGCGGTGTTAATCCACTCTCTGCCATGGTGACCACTTGCTACTATCCCCTCACCAGGGCTACGTCCCAACACCTTAACCCACGGAATTGGTTCATGCTAGAACCTGCTCTACTCACACACGCACATGCAACCTAGGCAAGAGTGCTGACTTCCCCAGTCCAAATGAGCTCACAGGGCAAAGCTACCTGGCATGCAAGTAGCACAGCAGCTCTAAAAGGAAGACAAGAACTTAAAAAATAACACTAGGCTTCCCAGAATTAATGGGTTGGAGAGAAGCAAAGAAAACTTAAAAACTTTATAAATATCATCAAAAGGAGTAAAACACAATATGAAGTAGGAAATATCAGTTTTGAAGAAGGATCAAATGAAAATAAAATTTTAAATATAATACTTAAAAATATATTAATAAAGAAATAACTAAGAGACCAATGCAACTGAATAATAAATTACCTATTGGAACAGCTCCATGAACTATCCTAAGAGGCAACAGAAAGAGAGATGGAAATTATTAGACATTTTTCAAAAGATGTAGTATAGTCATAGAATTATCAATACTAATCCCCAAGAAGAAACAGAAAGGTAGACGTAGTAAAAGTCATGAATAAGAATGAAAAAATATATACTAATAAATTTGGTAACCTAGATAAATATATTTCTGGGAAAATATAAATTCTAAAATGGGTACATGAAGAAATAGAAAAACTAAATAGAACAATATTTGTAAGTAAATTGAAATGATAGAGACTGTCCCCTCAAATTCCTCCACAATGTAGATTCCCTTTCATAGTCTACTATTAGAATTATTAAGAGAATTCAGTGAGATTGCCATATTGAGAGTAAAAATTTAAAAATCAATAACATTTTGCCCTGGCTGGTGTGGCTCAGTGGGTTGAGTGCTGGCCTGTGAACTAAAAAAACACAGGTTTGATTTCCGGTCAGGGCAAGTGCCTGGGTTGTGGGCCAGGTCCCCGATTGGGGGCCTGTGGGAGGCAACTGGTCGATGTTTCTCTTGCACATTGATGTTTCTCTCCCTCTCTTTCTCCCTCCCTTCTCCTCTCTCTAAAAAATAAATAGATAGATAGATAGATAGATAGATAGATAGATAGATAAAAACTTTAAAATATATAGTGGTATTTCTCTACAACAATTCATTTTTTTAAATATTTTAAAACATTTTAAAAATCCAGTCATGTGCCCTGACTCAAATTGACCAGCAACCCTTTGGTTCCCAGGCCCACACTAAATCCACTGAGCCACACACCCAGGGTGTGAAGCAGTTTTAATTTAAGGAAAATTGGAAGGAAAATCATTTGGACCTGAAAGGACTTTTTGTTTATTGAACCACTATATTGTAAACCATGTCTCTCTGAAGGTGAGAGAAATCCAGGAGTTCCAGAACAGGACACAGAAGGCCAAACAAGCATCCTCATTTTGCTGACTAATCAGATTGAGACAGACTCTCCAGTAAATCTAAAAATTTGATTTTCCTCAATTATGAGCTGTAACCTTCCCATGTTAGACGTTCCTGTCAGTGAATGTAAAGGAAAAAGAGTCTCTTTGACAGACATTTTTATTGTCCACCTAGGTTGAAAACATTTTCTATTATATAAAATTGAAAAACATGCTTAAAAATCTATTTCTATTTGAATAGCTTAACTGGTGTAGAAGGTTTAATGATGATTCATAAGATGTACTTATTATTGATCATTTAAAATTTTAAACAAGATTTAAGAATTTTGGGGATTTATAATTTTTTCCTCCCCAAATGAGTTCTTAGTTTCACCAATACCATGCAATTCCATAAGAGATTTGGGGTTTGGGGTTGTATATAATTCGTTTTGCACATATTTAAAAGGTGGAAAATAAAATATTTTAAAACACAATGCAGATCCTTTTTGTACATTGAGAACACCAGTTAGAGCCTCTAAGGGGAGGTCTCGCTGTTGCTGAAAAGGATGACTTGAACCCCACCATGGCCCCCAGCATGTTTTTTTTCCTTGCTTCCTTCTATCAGGTAGAATCCAGGAGGTGCAATGAGGCTCAGCCAACAACCTATATCTGGGAGATGAGACAAAAAATATATAAACTGGACATGCCAAGCTTGGAGGAAAGTGTCTTCTCTCCAGGAGGAAGTGTGGACTTTATAAGAAGGGACAAACAGAATTAGGAGTCCCTATACTTAATTAAATAGTTGGTCCTTTTACATTCCTGCTTGTTAGCTCATTTAGTAAAAAACAAGAGGAAAATCATATCTTCCGTCCTCCCAATTCCAAGGACCAACAGAGGAAGGGCAGGAAGTAACAGGCAGGGGACTTTTGGACAGCTGAGCCCTATCTGATATTATTAACTTTAAAGAGAACAAGATGAGATGAGTAATGATAGCTTTCTTTGGGGCAACAACAATCTTTGGAGGATTAGTGACACATTGCCTTCTCTTCTCTTTTATTATACTTTTTGTGCGCATAATCTTTCCCATTTATTTATTGGAATCTTAATGACTTTATCATCAAATAAGTATGAAATTTTTTTCTATGCCTCTATAATGACTTTTCTCCCCAATTACATGTCTCATTTGCAGGAAGGTACAGGAAGGTTATTCCCCAATCCCCATCTCCATGCATGCCCAACATCTAATATAGTGGCTGTTGCATAGAAGGCCCTCCATGGAGAGTTGACAAATGCATAAACATGTCATTATAGGGAATTCTGAAAGGCGGAATAACACGAACACTTCTCACTACCTAGAAACATGGCTATTGTTTGATGTACAACTTCCCAGGTTGTGTTTCAATGTGGGAAAATGTCTTTGAACAAAAATGGGATCAAATAATATTACACTCTTTTTCCTTTAAAAGATCATCTACACTTCTCCAAGTCATTAAATGCACTTTCACAATATGAGTGCAGGTAACCCCCATATAACATAGTTGTTAGGTTCCTAACAAATGCCATGTTATGTGAATCCATGTTATACAAAACAAAGAACTAGTACAAAAAGGGGGGTTAGTTTCCAAAAATTAAAATAACATACTATTATATTTTTACAATTAAGAGAATACCTTTATTAAAGCAATTTTCATCAAAAGTATTACATATTAATATGAATTAAGTAATGTTTTGTCATCACTACAAAGCTCCATTGACCAAATGTGTTTTCTTTTTGACAAGATATCTTCATCCTCTGACCTTTCTTCAGCATTATCTTGATTTCTATGCTCTACTTATGGCAAAAAAAATCTGTTATTTTAGATTGCTTGCTTTTAGCTGAGAGACCTTTATAAATTTCGTTATATGGTGCTAAGCACTTTTGAAATTCTCTCTTAAACCTTGTGCTCCTTTCAGTGCAAGGATCTTTATTTAGGAAATATGACTGTAACTGTTCAGCTAAGTCTAAGCCTTTCTTTACACTTTTTATGCATTCATTTGTTGATTCTTTTTTTTTAAATGAAATCATTATATTCCACCATTTTTCTTACTACGGGTTGAATGAAATGTTTCATTAGGAAGATGGATAATATTTAAGTAAAGAATGGAGTGTGTCATTGATCTTTTTCTTGGTTTTTCAAAATCTCAACCTTAACCAAATGTATTAGGTTTTAATCTATTTGCTTTCATGGCTACTATTTTTTCTTCTGAAGATTTTCTCAGAAAGTTTATACTCATGACCCTATTTCTTATACAATAGGCAAAGTTTCCAAAGTGTATATTAAGTAGTTTATCTTTGAGTCAATGAATGGCAAATTTCACCTATTTACAGAAGTATGCTCTAATACAGCAATGCCGCCAAAGACAATGGGACAGTGACAACTACTGACAAGAGAAAGGGTATGACAGCATTGGCATTCAGCAGTGTCAGAAATGGCATAAGACTTCTGCGCAATCGTGAAACTTGCAAATGCTTTACCAGTTACATATTGAATTCTTTATGATGCAAAATTCCAAGGAATTAGGTACAATATTGATTTATAATGTAAGATTTTGTAATATATTATGTATATTTAGTTTTACTAATATAAAATAGTTCCCATATATGAAGAAATTTCAAAAAGACTTCATTGTTTTATTGTTAAATTTGGACAGAGTTATGTAGAATATGTTTTTAAAAATTACCTCCACTAAAGTAATTCTAAAATGGCTTGTGTTTTTATTCAGAAGGCTTTGTTTTTAAATGCCTTGCTAATCTTGATGGCTTCTTAATATCATTAGCTAATACTTCAAGGCACAACATACACTTAGAAGTTCATTGTTAAAGAGAAGAGATGTAAATTTCTATTCCAAATATCCTTCTTGATAATTTTGCATTGTTTTGGCTGAATTCTTGTTAGATCGAATTGTGGCACATTTGGTGTGTAAATCAGAATGTGGGTGATATGGAGCAGCTAGAAATATCAGCTCTGCATATTCTTGTTTATCATTCTGTTCACTTGTGCTTGTTCAATTAGCATTATCTTCAGCCCATAGTTTCTTTACTAGGATCTTTTCAAGCCAATTGTCCATTTTGTGAGGATTAGTTCACTTAAAACTAGATTTTGTAATCTGTAAGTCCACTTAACAGGACATATGCCAACTGCAATTCAGTAAAAACAAGTCAGCGAGTAAGGCGCAGCTGTCAATCTCTCTACATTATGCAGCTCCTACTCTCCACTCAAATACTTGCGGCCACGCATGACACCTGTGGTATAGGCCATCTGTGTTAATGCATACATAAAGTATTTATAAAATGGACTCCTGTCTTATCTTTCAATTTTTAAAAAATATATATTTTTTATTATGCTATTACGGTTGTCCCAATTTTTCCCCCATGGCCCCCCTCTGCCTGGTACCTCAATTCCCTCCAGTGGTGTCCCCCACTTAGTTTATGTCAGTGGGTCATGTGTATAAGTTCTTTGGCTTCTCCATTTCCTATACGATTCTTAACATACCCCTTCTATTCTGTACCTACCAATTGGTACTTCTTAATCCCTGCACCTTTTCTCCCATTCTCCTCCTTCCCCTCCCAGCTGATAACTCTCCAAATGATCTCCATATCTATAATTCTGTTCCTGTTCTGTTTGCTTAGTTTCTTTTTTCAGATTCAGTTATTGATAGTTGTGACTTTGTTGCCTTTTTAATGTTCATAATTTTGATATTCTTTTTTGTAAATAAGTCCCTTTAACATTTCATGTAATAATGACTTGCTGATGATGAACTCCTTTAGCTTTACCTTGTCTGGGAAGCACTTTTTCTGCCCTTCCATTCTAAATAATAGCTTTGCTGGTTAGAGTCATCTTGATTGTAGGTCCTTGCTTTTTCATCACTTTGAATACTTGCCAGTCCCCTCTTGCCTGCAAAGTTTCTTTTGAGAAATCAGCTGACAGTCTTATGGGAACGCCTTTGTAGGTAACTCTCTTCTTTTCTCTTGTTACTTTAAGATTCTCTCTTTATCTTTAACCTTTGACATTTTAATTATGATCTATCTTGGTGTGGTTCTCTTTGGGTCCAACTTATTTGGGATTGTCTGTGCTTCCTGGACTTGTATGTCTATTTCCTTCACCAAATTAGAAAAGATTTTTTTCATTATTTTTTCAAATAAGTTTTTAATTTCTTGCTCTTCCTCTTCTCCTTTTGGCACCCCTATGATTCAGATGCTGGTACATTTGGAGAAGTCCCAGCGGCTCCTTAGTCTATCCTCATTTTTTAATTCTTTTTTATTCTTGCTCTTCTGACTGAACACTTTTTTTCTTCCTTATGTTCCAAATCTTTGATCTGATTCTTGGTTTCATTCCAACCACTGTTGATTCCCTGTACATTTTTCTTTATTTCACTTAATGTAAATTTCATTTCTGCCTGGGTCTTTTTTATGCTGTTGCTGTACTCATTGAGTTCTTTGCGCATTCTGATAACCAGCATTTTGAACTCTGCATCTGACAGGTTGGCTATCTCCATTTTTTAAAATTCTTTTTCTGGAGTTTTGTTCTGTTCTTTCATTTGGGCCATATTTCTTTGTCTCCTCAATTTGGCGGCCTCCCTGTGTTTGTTTCTGTTTATTAGGTAGAACTGCTTTGACTCCCTGTCTTAATAGCATGGCATATTGTAGAAGTGTGGACCTGTAAATTGTGTGGTGTGGAGCCTTAGGTAATCGCTTGGGTGAAGCAACCCATTTTACCGCTTTGTGGCTCTGTGTCAGGGAGGGCTTGGCGAGGGGACAATGCTACTACCTGGTTTCTGGAGGTTTGCCAGGGAGAAAGCTCTCTCTCAGCACTCACATTTCCAGTCACTTCACTTTCTCCCTGTATGCCATATGTGCCCTTCCGGCTGTTGCCTTGGTGCTGAATCCCAGAGGGCATGGGTCTGTGTAAGTCCTGGGTCTTCGTGGGCCCTTTAAGAGGAGTCTCCTGAGAATCCAGCAGCTTCTTCTGCTGCCCCAACCTCCACTCCATTGGTTGATTCTTTTATGTGCCCTGACAGGGGATCGAACCCACAACCTTGGCGAATTAGGACAACGCTCTAACCAACTGAGCTACCCATCCAAGGCCTTTACACTTTTTAGAGTAAATTGTTTAACTTCTTCATTTTCATTAGTGCTATTGTCCCTAACTTATCTTGGCACATTCCAGATGTCATTTCCACCAAAATTGCTTCATCAGTTTCTTCTTCTACCAGCAATTCTTGGATATCTTCTACAGTCTTATCATGTTAGAGTGAAACTATGTTATAGAAGTACCATGTTATGGGGGGGGTGTTCCCCAATTTTCTAACCATGTTAGAGCAAAACTTTGTTATAGAAGTACCGTGTTATATGGGGGATACCTGTAGGTCTGTCTGAATCCAGGACTTGGGTCTTAACTTCCACACCATGTTGCCTCCAAGTCCTGGTGGCTGGGTTTTAGGATCTGTAATGGGAACTCAGTGTCACAATCTCTACTGGAAAGGTATTCTGGTGTTTCATAACAAGACTTCCTGTTAGAGATAAGCATGGAAAAATAGAATGGGCAAAGTCCACATTTCTGTTGCAAGAGGTTGAGATAGCGGTGTCCAATGGCATTCTCCCAAACCTAGAGTTACCATAAATCACCCCTCATATTTTTAAGGGGGGTACAAGTTTCCGGAAAAGAACATTTGTTAAGGTATGGAGGCAGGGAGCTGGAGTAGAAAGAGCACTGTCTGAGGCATGTGCGCATCCTTGGCCTTGGCCTTGAGTGAGCCATTTATATTCTCTACACCTTCTCCATCAGAAAGAGATTGCAGATGGATTGTTTCTTAATGAGTAAAGTGGAGTCATTCCTAGGAGACCTGAGGCACATATTAGCAAGAATGAATTGACTGCCTCTGTGAAAGTTTAATTCATAGATAAACAAACACCCCTGTCCTAGGGAAAAGAGTTGGATCTTTTTTGGGAATTAGAGATCCCAAAAAGGCAAAGACCTGGCTTATTAGGCCTAGTACCTTCAAGTTTAAATGACTTGTGTTAGTTTAAAGAAAAAATGACTTGTGAATGTGGACAATAGTGTGGTAATTGCTGGGTGGAGGCAATTTTTCATTTTAATCATATATTGAGAATATACCATATCTACCCTCAATAACCACTCTTTTCCTTCCCTCCCTCCTTTGTCCCTCATTCTCTCTGGAACGTTTGTTAATAGTAGACTTCAGAACCTTCGGGAGGAGATCGGAAAGGCATCTCCATTGTTCGTCTGATAGTCCATTTGGACTTGGTGAAGATAGTTCTACCAGCTCAGAAGTACCAGCTTTCCACAACCCAGCATCCCATACTCTGCCCCAAAGCAGTAAACAACCTCAGCCTGCTGTCAGAAACCAGTATGCTAATCCATTGTTTCCTGTAATCCTGCTGTCCTGTCTCTGCTTTCACTTCACAGATGTGAATTTTTCTCTGGGTCAGTCTCAACCCTTTCTACACTCCACCTGCCCTAACAAAGAGCCCTGGGTGAGAAGGCTTTGGGGCAAATATCCTCCTTGAACTGCCTATTTCCTTCCCCTGTTATATAAAAACTGAAACGTGCCTTCCCCATGTTGATTCCATCTGTTGTTGTCCTCTCCCATGGGGTGCACCTCCTGCCAGTCCTGAACAACACATTGGGAAGGAGGGTCCAAATCTTCCTTATTCCCCACTGCCACTTCTGCATTCTTTACCTCCAATGTTCTTTGAGTGTCTTCTCCTAGGTCCCTGCCAAATTCTTTACCACCCTCTCTCCAGCCTTACCAATGTTATCTGCACACATGATTTCCAAAATAGGGAGATTTTCAAACACAGGAATTCCTGAAATCCACTCCAAACTTGCTGAATCAGAGCCTTCGGGAATCTGGCCCAGGAATCTGCATTCTTCAAACGCCCACCAGATTCTTCTGATACTGACAATCTGATTAGTAATGTTTGGGGATAAAGCACCTCTCTGTTATATTTGTTGATACATCACCCCACTCTTTTCCCACTTTCATGGAAAATATCCACACTTCATTCACAGTTCTTGCTCCAACATGTTCACTGCCAACACTCTTAGTGTTATTAATTAGTGTAAGAACTTCCAACATCCTAATATCTAACATCTCACTTCCTTCAAAACTGTGATATGCAAATATCTGAGGGAAATGTACCAGATGAAAGGAACAGCTAGTCCAAGCCCCTGGGGTAAGATGTGTCTAGATATTGGAGGAATAGACAGGAGAGCAAGGTGGCTGGAGAAGGAGTGAGAGAAGTAGGCAATGAGCGGTGAGCAAGGCAGCGTAAGTCTCTCAGCCATTATAGGGGCTGGCTTCTATGATGAGTAACAGTGAGATCCCCTGGAGGGATTTGAGGGGAGAGTGACATGATCTGTCTTGTGTTTTAACATCTGGTTGATATATTGAGAAGAAACTAATTGGGGGCAAGCGGGGTCACATGGAAGCCAGGAGGGATTCATCACAATAATCCAGATGATGGTGCATGCTAGCAGTATGAAAGTGGTAGATGTGGGGATAAGTATTTGCTTTCTGGATATATATATTTTTAACAATAAGTTCAACCATTCCAAGTAGGCTGGAACTTTACTGCATATAAACAATGTCCATGTGCATCTCTAAATGATTAATGTTACACAGTGCACATTATTGTTTCAAAGTTTTTCCATTTTCTTTTTTTTAATTGAATTTAGGGGGGGGGAGACATTGGTTTGCAAAACCATACAGGTTTCAAGTGTACAGCTCAATAAAACATCATCTGTACACTGCATCACGTGCTCATCACCCAAGCAAACTCCACCTGCACACCCCCTCTTTCTATCTATGCAGATTACTTCTCCTCTGTCATTCAGTCATTGATTATTCAATCAATAAAAATCACAAGAACCTGTTATAGCTGGGGTGCTGTGCTCTGTGCTGTGCTGAGAGATACAGCAGATTGTCTGTCAGTAAGCCAGACAAGGTTCCTGCCCCTGGGCTTGCCCACTGTAGGGCCAAACTCAGAAATGAAAACAACTAGAGTGATGCATCCCATGACAGGTGAAGGATAGATGCTTCTGGTTTCCCTCAGTTCTCTATCTTCCATCTCAAAATACATCTCTTCATTCTCTTTCCTTTCCTTCATCAGAGAAGACCTGCTCCTACTGCACTCTGGGCAACCCCATCGCAATGGTCCTGTGGGCCCCTGGACCTTGGAGTACATATTACACCCTACTTTTATCTGCCGTCACTCTCTCTTTGTTAACTCTCTCCCTATACCCTGTAATTCTTCCTCATCTTTACACAAATCCTCTTTTGACCTTTGCATGTATTGATTCATTTGATAATTCAACAACTATATATTGAGTAGTGATATCCAATTCCCCACTCACTTCAAGTCTGCATTTTGGCAGCTGAATGTGGTCAGAGAAAAATACACAACCACAGTGACTAGTCTCACTTTAAATTCATGATCATTAACCTCAAGCTGCCTTGCAATCCTACTATACTTCCCAAATACATTCACTCTGCCATTCTCCTAGATCAGTGGTTCTCAACCTGTAGGTTTCAACACCTTTGGGGGTCGAACAACCCTTTCACAGGGGTCACTTAAGACCATCGGAAAACACATATAAAATTACATATTGCTTTTGTGATTAATAACCATGCTTTAATTATGTTCAATTTGTAACAATGAAAATACATCCTGCATATCAGATATTTACATTGTGATTCATAATAGCAGCAAAATTACAGTTATGAAGTTGCAACAAAAGTAATTTTATGGTTGGGGGTCACCACATGAGGAACTGTATTAAAGGGTCGCGGCATTAGGAAGGTTGAGAACCACTGCCGTAGATGCTCATTTTTCACTTCTCGAGTTTCCAACACCACTTCCTCTTCCAGTCTCCTCTCAGTTAAGGACTTTGCTTCCAATTTGATGAAATAATAGAAGCAATCAGAAATGAACTTCCACATGCTCCTACCACCAAATCTACTGATGTACCTGCATTTATTCCCAGATACTCTGCTGTCTCTCCTGTTACTAGAGGTGACCTGTCCATATCGATACCTAAGGCCACCCTGTTGCTAATGAGTGATCAAGGCATAAACATTAATATTTATTTAGAAAGTTAACTCAAAAACCATCTCATATTATCAGGACTTGGGTGAGAGAATGTAACGGCAACACAAACAGATATCCATTTTACAGGTGTGTGTGTTTCAGTAGCTGCATCATCTATAGCTTCAGACCACTGTTCATAACCACCTGTATACAGAGCTTCCAGCACCAAGTAGAAAAGACTGTTGCCCAGTTTCTTGAATCTGGGCATAGACAAATCTGAGATTTGTACTTTTTCACTTATCCTGTCACCAAAATTCCTATATATTTTATCATGCAAAGATTATTTGTATTATTTTTAACAATTTTCTTAATCTTAAAAATTTACAGCACATATTTATTGCAGTGCGGGAGGAATTCGTGTGCAACTTTCTAGAGCATTATTGTGACTTGCACACAACACACCCACTAATGGGCTCATTAATTATTTAAAAGTTAGGTAGTTGGTGTTTTAATTGTTTTACATTGTGTAGATATCCTTGATATATTGTTAAATAGCTCTTTGAGTGGTTCTGATAACATTTGTGAATATAATTAGTAATCAAAATTTTGCTACCTATAATCCCCTAAAAACAATTGCCACCTAACACACTGTCAGGAATAGACTGGATTTAGATAATGAGAGATGTCGCTATTTTTGTGTCACACCCTTACTGATTGATCACTGCAACATAAACATCATGAGGCTGGAGACTTTCCAGCACACGGAAGAGAGCTAGCACAGACGACTAGTTCAGCAAACGCTTGTAGAATGAATAAAGTAATGAACAAGGGTCTGTTATATACCAGAGAGTGTGATAAACATTGTTTCTCTTGTTAATTTTAATTAATTTAAATTACAATTGCTTCCTTGAAGAGTTAGTTTTAAAAATAGTTCTATAAGGCAAAAAAATAAATAATAATAATTAATTTAAAAAAATAATAAAATAGTTCTATAAGGCAAATGGACCTTTAAAATTGTTTGCATTTTCTGTACTTTTAATCTCAAAAGAGAAGTCAGCTTGGTTGGCTTAAATGATGACTTTTTTGTCCTGGTAATAATGTTATAATGGTTGTAACATCTTCTGTTCCCAAATGGTATAACTACACGTAAGAAATCTTTGTAAAGTCCAAAGACAATCTTGGCATATCTCTCTTCTCTCATATGCTAGATTTCTTACTCAAACTCAGAGTATGGCAAATAATAAGGTAATAGTTGATTAAAAAGGCAGGGAATTGAGAGTGAAAAAGGGTATATTTGCTGGCTAGTCCAAAAAAATCCAGCAAAGGGAAGAAGTAAGAGAAAACTTCATTTCACTTTAGGCAGACCAGCCTTTCTCTTCAATCTGTCTTTTGACAACTTAGAACAAAGTCAATTTATTGAGGCTTAACTAAAGTCTCCAGAATTCTCTTTCTGGGATTTTTTTAGTGAGAATGAGGCACAAGGTATAGTTTCTCATGAGATATAGAGGCTATATGTATATACACACACACACACACACACGTATACATATATACATGTATGTATATACATGTAGTCTGTCCAGAAAAAGTCCAACCATTGTTACTGTAACAAGAATGTTTTTTGTGACATCAATGTAACCAGGCAGCCAAGAGTGGATTGAAATGCACATGCATGAACACTGACAACTTCACTGTACTAGTTAGTGAGGGCAGTAGATGCAGTTGAGTGCGCATGTGTACTGTGTGGCCCTTGCATTTAAAATGACTGAGCAATAGAGCAATGAATCTGCATCATATTTTGCATTAAGTTTGAACATTCCTCCATGGAAACTATTCAGATGATTCAGAAGGCCACAGCTAATAGGTAAACTGGTGATTGGCAGCTTCATCACGACAACACATTCACTCATGCATCACATCTCATGCAGAGTTCTTTGGTGAAACATCAAATCAACCAGGTGACTCAGCCCACCTATGGCTCAGATTTGGTGCCCTGCAACTTCTGGCTTTTCCCAAAACTAAAATCACCTTTGAAAGAGAAGAGATTTCAGACTGTCAATGAGATTCAGGAAAATACAATGGGGCAGCTGATAGTGATTGGGAGAACTGTGTGAGGTCCCAAGGTGCCTTCTTTGAAGGGGACTGAGGTTTTGTTGTCCTATATACAATGTCTCTTGTATCTTCTTCAATAAATGTCTCTATATTTCACACTACATGGCTGGATATCTTCTGGACAGACCTTACATATACAGGCCTCATCTCACTGGGCTGTGACACTACTAATATTTTCAACTCACAGTGACAAGAGAACAAACAGTGACATCCCATGTCCCCACCCCCAGGTAAACACAGTAGACAAGGAGCTCTGTCCTGCTATTCCCTTGACAGGGAGCCTGGCACTTCCCCAATAGGGTCTGTCATTTTTTGTAACAGATATTACTTCCCTTCGTTCTTTAATCTTTACCTTCTAGTCTGTTAAGGATGGGAAATCCAGTCCCACCTACACTTTTTGAGCTTTTATGGCTGAATAAAATTGACATAAGAACAGATCAACAGAAGAAAAAAAGTTCATAGGGAGACATGGGCTATCATAATTGATGTTCAGAAATATGGTTGAACCATACTTTTTGGACAAAGAAACCATATATTTTGAAGCTCTTTTAGGACAAAGAAGTTTAGGTTTTGGTATTCACTGGTGAGGAATCTAAGCAAAGTTTGAGTGTGGGTAGCAATTTAGTAAAGAAGTAACAAGGTTTGTACGAACAGGCTTTCCTTAACTCTAGTGAAAGGGTGTCCCTCTCAGCCCCTGGAATGGCAGGGGGAACCTTGCAGAGGGGAGATTTATTTCTTGCATTAAGGGAAAACAAGGGAGGGTGACGTACCCTCTAACATTAACTGCTTGTCAAGTAACTTTAATTCAAAGAATCAATACACCATCGTGGGATATTTGGGGGCAGCCTACCCTGGGCCCAGAGGATTCCTGGCACCTAAAGACTTTCATTTCCATTATGAGGTATCTCCAAAATTCGATGAGAAGCAGAGTGCCCTTCACTTGATTGCCCCCAACTAAGAAGCCAGAATTAACATTGTAATTAAAATATAGTTGGTATACAATATATTAGTTTTAGGGGCACGATACCGTGATTTGACATTTGTATACCTTATAATGTATACCTTATCACCATGGTAAGTCTAGTAACCATTCGTCACTATGCAAAGTTCCATAAAAAAATGAAGGAGCCAGCTTAGATCATACACTTCCCAGTGACAGAGTCAGCTGAGCAGCCTCCTCTGCCTTGCAGCTGAAAGCTTAGCGTATGCGCAGAGTGGTGGAAGCAGCCTTCCAGGGCCCCCATGAGATCTGGTGGGCTAGCTTGCCAGGTTTGAAGCTTAAGGGTTTTAGACATGAATGCAAAGGGGTTTCATTTCTGACACATCTGCCATCTGGCCCTCAGGGACCATCCTGAAAATATGACCAGGAAAGCAAGGACCTGGCTGGAGGAGACGCCCTCCAACTGCTGCACACCATCCCGCAACGTGGGTGCCCAGCCTGGTGCTCCACACCCTTCCCTCCACAGCCCAGGTGGCCCCTGCCTCAGCCACTCCAACGCTGACAGCAGAGCCGTCCTCTGACCCGTGGCTGCTGGGGCAGAGTGAGCCTGCCCTGTTTCCTCGGGGTTGCACAATGGGGATGACCTGTGGATGGAGGTGGCCACTGGTGTCCAGTAAGTGTGCCCCTGTGGATTGTAGGAGAAATGACGCACAGGGACTTTCCACAGGTACCAAGTCTGGCTTTTCTTCCCTCCCCGTGACCCCAGCAGGGAGGGTACAGGGTAAATAAATAGCAGCCACCTGTCCCCAGCAGGCAAGGACCAGCAGCCTCACTCCACCAGAAATCAGGTGAGTGATTGCTTCCAAAGTCTTACTCTGTTTTCTCTTTCCCAGCAAGATCGTACATTTGTTTAATGATTCTGTTTGCCATGTGTGTGCATGGGGTCTGTGCTGCAGAGGAGCACATGGTAAACGCTTTTTGATTAATTCCAGGCTGTTTTCAGGGAGCCAATTAGATCCTAACAGCCCTCTTCCTCCATCACTGCTACCTTGGTGACCTCTGCACAGCCTTGGGTTCAGGGTTGATGGGTTTGGAATGAGGGCTGGAGCTCCGACGAGAGCCTAGTGCGATGTGCCTAGATGGACAGCTAGCGTCCATGAGAACAAATGGAAATGCACAACCAGGCTCTCCTGACTCACGAATCCCTAAAGCAGGTGTGTCAGCCTTGCATGTGTCTCCCCGACCCTCCCCTTTCATTTCAGCACCATGAAGCTCTTCACAGGCCTCGTTTTCTGCTCCTTGGTCCTGGGAGTCAGCAGCCAGAACTTCTTTTCCTTCATGCATGAGGCTTATCAAGGTAAAGTCGCCGAAGGGGGGTGGCATCCACGGCCACCAGGATTCAATCTGAGCACCCTTCTGGGTTGGGACCACTGTCTTGGGTTGTGGTGCCTGATTAGGTAGAATGTGCTAGGTGTTTGGGGAGCTTTTCATCAAACAGGTTGGAAACCACAGGATTTCTTTCAATCAGTTACTACAGAGAGGCATTCATCATTCCTCACTGTAAGGTCAGTTGGACTAGAAGACACCGAATAAGTCTTGAAATGGTATAAAATTCCCCTCCGACCGGACTGCACAAGTGTGATGGAAGCTATCCACCTTTTCTTCTCCTTTCTCTCCCTCTCTCTGTTGCTTTCTGGCTCCCTCCCTCTCTCTCTCACTGCCTTCCCTTTCCTAAATGGAGAGTTTGGAGGGACCTGCAGCCTCGCTCCTGCTGAGGCTTCCTACAGTCAGTGACACTGTCGCGCTTTCCCCTGTTTGCTGCCCTTTTCTAGCTTTTCACTGACACAAAGGGAACTAGCAACACTGACCAAGCTTCCTCCAGGGATCAGCACTTTCATACAGCTTAGGGTGAGCATCTTCCCTGGTTTGCCCGGGTCTGAGATGGTTTCCCTGCCACTTCCAGTGCTGACAAGGACAGCTGTAGGCAAATGAGGGCAGCTGTGGCCAAGCTGGGACAGTAGTCACCCACTTTAAGTGAAGAACCACTTGGTGAGGCAGATCTTCCCCAACTTTGTGGCTTAGAGCAGCTGAGTATGTTGAGCAGGAACTAACTGCCAGTGATTCCGTTACTGAGCAGAGTCTGAACTCAGCTGTGCACGAGGCCACAGCTCTTGGGGGTAGGTGTGCCTTGGTACCACTTCCTAGAGCTTGGTGCACATCAGTCTCGGCTACGGGCTGGGTCACCTGGAGAGCATCAAAAACTATTGACACCTGAGACCCACCCCCTGAGAGTTGGAGGTAATTGGCCTGAGATGTGACATTGGACTTCAGAGTGTTTCCAGAGATTAGAAAGTGCAGCCAAGGCAGAGAAAAGGACCACTGCTCCAGCGCTTGCTTGTTCACATCATTAGTTCAGTCTCCTTAGAAAACGTTACCAGGATGCTATTTATGCCCCTAACACTCAGAGGGACCCCAGTCACACTTTCATGCATTCTGTCTGCAAGAGTACATTTGTAGGCGTTGGGCACAAGTGCTACATGTCAGCACCGTTCTCAGAACCTGCTTTCCATGTTACCACCTCGCTCACCAAGTCCCTGACTACTGTCATCTGTAGCTTCACTCCACAACACTGGCTCCTGATCACGAGCAATTTTGCCCCAGGGAACATGTAGCATGTGTGGAAACAATTTTGGTGGTCACACTGGGGCATACGCTGCCCGCATCTAGTGCGCAGAGATACAGGGATGCTGGTAAACACCCTACAGTACTCAGGAAGGCCCAGAACAACAAAGGATTGTCTGCCCCACTTTCCAGAGTGCTGAAGTTGAGAAGTCTGTTCTGTAATGGCACCTCCCTTCTGTCTTTTACTTCTAAGTCACAGAGGCCTAAGTGGGATGGAGCCATAGATAGCATCACAGGATCAGACAGCCAGGTACCACACCACTGTGCCCCACCTAAATGACTCTCGTGAGTGTCCCCAGGAGAAGCCAACTGGATTCTCCTAGCCTAGGTATCCAGGGTGCTGTGACTACAGACCGAAATGAGCCAGTGGTAGGTTTTTCAGTCCTTGATCCTTCTCTAATGGGTGTCACGATTTTCTGGTATTTCACCTGAAATCTCTGTGCCATGTCCTTCCTCCCCAGGGGCCAGAGACATGTGGAGAGCCTACTCGGACATGAGAGAAGCCAATTACATAGGTGCAGACAAATACTTCCACGCCCGGGGGAACTATGAAGCTGCACGGAGGGGACCTGGTGGCAGATGGGCTGCTAAAGTGCTCAGGTAACCAGGTTGCTGGGGATGAAGGATGGGTGAGCAGAGCTTGACTGACTTTGGGGATCTGAAGGGCGTGGCCTTAGAGAAGGACCCTGTAGGGGCTGTGGTCTCCTCATGTTCTCCCTGTTGATGCCCTCCATCCATGCCCAGCGCAGGGCCTGGGCTGCCAGCAGAGCCAGAGTATGGCTTGTAAAAACATGCGGACCCTCCATGCAAAGAGAAACTGAGGGCCACAGACTGATCCCCCCCTCCTCTATGGGTGCAGTCCACCCAGCATGAGGGGATCAGCCAGGGCTGTGTGGCTGTGCCAGGGGAGGGTCCGTGTTCAGCTCCTCATTCCTGGCTCCTCTCAGAGGCGCTGATTCCTCGGAAAGGGGAGAGCTGGGAGGTGGGACAGTTTCTCAACAGCCCCTGATTCACCTCCTACCTGTCCTTCTCCATTCCAGCGATCTCAGAGAGGATTCCCAGAGAGTCACGGACCTGTTTAAGTATGGAGACAGTGGCCATGGTTTGGAGGACTCGATGGCGGACCAGAGAGCCAACGAACATGGCCGGAGTGGCAAAGACCCCAATTTCTTCAGACCTCCAGGCCTGCCTGACAAATACTGAGCTCCACTGTGCTTTCAGGAGCTGGGGCTGTGAGCCCCTAAACGTAGGGACCCCGAGTCACTGAGTTATACATCCCCAGATGCTGACAGAGGGCACATACTAGCTTCTAATAAATGCTAAAGAGATTGAATGTTGAAAACTGTGTTATTCCTTGGGACAAGGACTGGCTGCTTGATATCAAGGGGTGATGGATGGATGCCCATAAGAAGGTCGAGCCTGTGCCTGTGTGTTTGGGTGGAGGGGACACAGTATATGCCTAAGAGTAGGGAGCTTGGGGACACTAATCTCTGAACTTCCTGGCTCTGTGGCTTGCAGTCTGATATTAAATGGCAAATTCTCGGTCATTATTTCATTATTGTTTCCAATATTTCCTCTGCTCCTTTCTCTTTCTCTTTCCCCTCTGATATTTCTGCACATAAATCTTATACGTTTTGTAGTTGTCCCACACTGCTTGCATATTCTGTTCTTTTTTATTTTTTTCAGACTTTGTTCTGTGCTTTTTAGTTTCAAGGAGTCTATTGATATGTCCTCTAGCTCAGAGTATTTTTTCTCTACAGTGTCCTACCTACTAACAAGCCCATCAAAGGTGTTCTTCATTTACGTTGCAGTGTTTTTTGTTTGTTTGTTCATTTGTTTTATTCATATTTATTTATTTATTTTAATAATTTATTTTTTTATTTTTAGAGGGGAAAGGAGAAAGGGAGAGAAATATCGCTGTGTGGTTGCCTCTCACTTGTGTCCCCAACTGGGGACCAGACGTACAACCTAGTCATGTGCCCTGACTGAGACTCGAACCAGCGACACTTGGCTCGCAGGCCAACGCTCAGTCCACTGAGCCACAGCAGCCAGGGCTTGTTCATTCGTTTTAAACATTGATTGCTTGTCTCTCACATGTCACCAACTGAGGACCCGGCCCACAACCCAGACATGTGCCCTGACCAGGAACCAAATCAGTGATCGATCCTTCTGTTCTCAGTCCATCGCTCAATCCACTGAGCCACACGAGCCAGGGCTATGTTGCAGTGTTTTTAATGTTTAGCATCATTTACTGTTCTTTCTTAGGATTTCCATCTCTCTGCTCACATTACCCATCTGTTCTTACATGCTGCTGTTTTATGCATAGGTCACTTAGCCCATGATGGAGGGACAAATAAAAATTTGATATTATTTATTTAAAAATTATGCATATATTCTTACATGTTTAAACTTCAGTCACCTTCAAAATACTCTTCATTTGAAGCAATATACCTATCGAGATGGTTTTTCCACTGCTCAAAATAGTTTTTGAACGTGTCAGTTTTGATGCATTATGGTGCTTCTGCTGTTTTTTTTTTTTGTGTGTGTGTGTGTGTGTGTGTGTGTGTGTGTGTGTCCTCTTCCACACTGGCAAAACATTTCCCTTTGAAGGGACTTCCAGCCAAGATGAAGACCTAGACAGACATGCTGTGTCTCCCTCCACAACTAAGAAGGAATACAACTACCTCAAAACTAGAGACAACCAGAAGTTCCAGAAAATCAAGCTGCACGGAAGTCCAACAAACAAAGATATAAAGAAGAAATACTCATCCAGACAGGTAGGAGGGGCAGAGAGGATGCAGTGCAGTGGCGGCGGCAGCAGCGGCAGCGGCAGGCCAGCAGAAAGCACAGTCACACATGTTAAAAAGTCAGGAGGGACACCTGAGGAGTGCTCCCAGCACCAGACCAAACCCTGCAGCTCATGGTCCCCCAGCCGGGGGAAAATAGAGCCTCATTGCTTCTGACTGTGCAAACCAGTGGGGGTTGGGACGGAGGTAGAAACTGCTGATCTCTCAGCAGAGTCCACTTGTTTAAAGGGCCCCCATGGTCCTAAAATGTCCACAGACCCACCCACTCTGGGAACGACAGCCAGGGCAACAACTAGAGAGGCACCAATCCGGTGCGGAAGTGGGAGAGGTGCCTGGAAAAGGGGCGAGTGCTGAATAAGTGGCATTGTTCCCTCTCAGACCCCTCCCCCACAAACAGCGCTACAATGTGGTGAAACAGGTCACCTGTATTGACGAATTCCTAAGGCTCTGCCCCTTACAACATCACAGGAGCAACAGTTCTACCTAAGACACAGAGGCAAACAAACACAGGAGCCTGTAAAGATGAGGAGACAGAGAAGTATGGCCCAAAAAGGGGAACAGATCAAGGTTCCAATGGGAGAACTAAGCAATGAGGAGATAGTCAACCTAACAAACAGGGAGCTAGCCAACTTAGCAGAGCCAGAGTTTAAAACACTGGTGATAAAGATGCTCACAGGCTTGACAGATATGCTTAAATATGGCAAACGTGTAAGGGAAGAAGTGAAGGATATGCTAAATGAAACAAAGGAAAATGCACACAAAACCAATGGTGAAGGGAAGGAAACTGGGGTTCAGATCAATGATTTGGAACATAAGAAAGGAAAAAACAATCAACCAGTACAAAATGAGGAAACAAGGATTGAAAAAAAATGAGGAGAGGCTTAGGAACCTCTGGGACAATTTTAAACATGCCAACATCCAAACCACAGGGGTACCAGAAGAAGAAGAGAAAGAGCAAGAAATTGAAAACTTATGTGAGAAAATAATGAAGGAAAACTCTCCAAATTTGGTGAAGGAAATAGACATACAAGTTCAGGAAGCACAGAGTCCCAAACAAGTTAGACCCAAAAAGGACCACACCAAGACACATCATAATTAATATGCCAAAGGTTAAAGATAAAGAGAGAATCTTAAAAGTAACAGGAGAAAAGCAGAGAGTTTCCAACAAAGGGGTGCCTATAAGGAACTTTGCAGGCAAGAAGGGATTGGCAAGAAGTATTCAAGGTGATGAAAAGCAAGAACTTACAACCAAGATTACTCTATTTAGCAAAGCTATCATTTAGAATGGAAGGGCAGATAAAGTGCTTCCCAGACAAGGTAAAGCTAAAGGAGTTCATCATCACCAAGTCATTATTATATGAAATGTTAAAGGGACTTACTTAAGAAAAAGATCAAAATTATGAACATTAAAATGACAAAAAACTCACAACTATCAACAACTAACTGAATCTAAAAAATAAAAACAAAATCCAACTAAGCAAAGCAGAATAGGAACAGAATCATAGATATGGGGATCATTTGGAGGGTTATCAGCTAGGAGGGGGCAGAGGGAGAAATGGGGAAATGGTGCAGGGACTAAGAAGCATAATCAGTTGGTACAAAATAGACAGGGGGGTGTTAAGAATAATATAGGAAAGGGTGAAGCCAAAGAACTTATATGCACGATGCATGGACATGAACTAAGGGGTGTAGAATTGCTGGAAGGAAGAGGGGTACTGGGCAGAGGGGAACAAAGGGAAAAAAATTGGAACTACTGTAACAACATAATCAATAAAATATACTTTAAAAAATTTTTCCCTTTGAGGAGTTTTTTCATCAGGGGAAAGAAGAAAATTGGTTTTCTGGTTCTTATTAGCCTTGGTGATCTATCTTTCACTTAAATCAATTTTATCATAAAAACGTTGGTCCCTTGGGCCTCTCAACAGCCTGGTCACACATGTCTATTAGAGTAGAGGCACCATCTAACTCACTAGATAAACAAGGTCACTTATGAGAGTGAAATGGGGCTGTCACTATTAGCAGTTAGGCTGGGACAATAGTCGCTAGACTCTTTCTGAAAACCAAGACACAGTGACTCATGGGAGTCTCTTGGGACATTCCTTTAAGGGCTGAAAACTCTGTATTACCATGAGAGGATGGCTTTATTTTAAATACAACAGAACAAGTGAAAATAGCTGACTGCCACTGTTGTCTATTGTGCTAAGCATGGTCCTGTAAGGAACTGTATGTCCCTTCCCAGAAGACAGAATGCATTAAGTGACAAAGGAAGAGGACTTGCAGTGCTTATCAAAGTCCCTCTGAGGAGTTAGTTCCTCTTGGTGTCTAGAAATTATGCTTACTTTCTCTCCAGTGATTCTATCAAAGAAGACAGTGGCTTGATGATGTGAGAAATGGGGAGTAGATTTCCAGCACTGAATGGCCCCAAAGGCAGTCGAAGAATTAAGAACAGGATGTGATCACTGGCCCATGACTTCTGCCCTGAGGAAAGTAAGAGAATGAGCCTGTGGCCATCACATGCCCTTTTCTGGGAAGCAGTCCCCCAAGCATGCCCATGACCAATGGCTGTTCAGGGTTGACAACTGTCCCCTTTCTCTGCCATGTCTACCCCTAGGACCAAGAGAGCCAAGGCAGCTCAGGCACCTGGACTACCCAGACCACAGGTACCTACCTTTCCCAGGAATGGAAGTTGTATGGGAATTATCCAAATGTTGCTTAGCATTGCTTTGGATAACAACCAAAGACACAGGAAGTCCTTGACAGTTATCTGCCCTACAACTTTCATCTCATTATACCTACAAGAATTAAAAATGACCTGGACCCAGAAAGGGGCGTCATCTCTAATTTTGGAGGCTCAAATTTAACACAAAGATTCCTAAACACTAGTGTAAGTTTGGCCTCTCTATAATGTCCTAGTCATAATTCCTGTAGTCATCTAACACGTTGAAAGTTCTCCATCCTCCTTCTTCTCTGGGTTATAAGTGGAGCACAATTTCCAACTCCTTCTGGCTGTTATTTACCATCTTTCTACTTCACAGCTCTCAAGCCTCCTGATGGATTCAAGCCCCTCTTAAATAACTAACTTTTAAATAGCTGTTTATAGCTCATAAAACATTTCCACTTCTATTATCTACATAACTTTTCACTTGACAGTGGTTATTGTTCTAGAGAGAAAATCAAACATGTAGGTGGATACTTACAGCACAGTTTAATAAGAGCTTCCAGAGAAGCACACATGGGTGGCAACCCAAACCTTGCTGGGGTGTGGGAGGCTGGTGAATAGTAATTACAGTAGCTGCTATTTCTTTAATTGCAAAGCAGACTGTGCGCCATACTGTACATGCCTCACTTGATTTAAGCTGTAGAGAAAGTCTTTGCAGTTTTCACGTGGAGAAACTGAGGCTTAGGCTGTAAAAGGGGCAGAGGCACTGCTGGCTGGTGTGTCTGACTCCAGAACCTGCATGAGCTGTGCAAGGCCGAGCGATCGTCAGTGGAGACCCCCTCTCCTCTCCAGGTCTCTAGCACTTGGGGTAAATGGTCAGGGGAGCACTTATGCCTGGAGATGCCTGACTGTTAGAGAAGAGGCTCCACATCTTGTTCATCCTTGTGTACTCAATGCCAAATCCAGGCAATCAATTACTGCTTTCTCAATAGATTACCATTTGGAAACCCTGACTTTAATCCACTTAACCTTTCACTCTTACACATTTTCCTCTTTTAAGTTAAGAGTGAAACGTCTTCGCCCGCCCTCTCCGCCGAGGCCTCGGGAACGGAACCATCCGCCCCACGTGCTGGAAGCCAGGTCGTGGCGCAAACACCACGCCCCTCCGTGTCCCGCGGCGCCGAGCCTCCGCGGGAGTCATCGCGAGACGAGATCTCTGAAATGGCTGCGTCCAATCCAGTCAAGGAAATTTTGATTCTCTGGACCTTGCAGAACTTGCCGAAAAGCAACCGGGGTGGCGCAAGCTGTTTGGCCAGGAATCTGGGCCCTCAGCTGAAAAGTATGGCGTGACTACCCAGCCGTTACCTGGAGGTGTCCCTGGATGGTGCCCGGGTCTCATATTCCAGAAGGTTGGAAAGTCGGCTGCAGCAGCTGTGGGAGGAGGATTTTTCCTCCTTCAGCTTGCAAACCATACTGGGTACATCAACGTTGACTGGCAACGAGTAGGAAAGGACGGACATGAAGAAAGCCAAGGAACAGCTGAAAATCCGTAAGAGCAACCACTTTTCTACAGAGGTGTAAAGCAAGGCCGAGGAGATGGTGTCATTTGTGAAGAAGAATGTTCTAGTGACTGGTGGATATTTCGGAGGATTTCTGCTTGGCATGGCATCCTAAGGAGGACGACTCATTCTTCCTGCTTTTTCCAAATAGCAGTCTCTTCATTCCATCATAGGACATCGAGTGTCCTCTTCCCCCTTGTCTCCTGCGCCTTCCTCCCTGCTGTAGCCTATCTGAATGGCTTCTATAGTCATCTGTTGGTACAAACTGATACGGCCCTACCGTGAGCCTCATGACAACAATGGAAGGGACAATAGACATTAACTTTCCTCCCAGAACACTCCCCATCTGACTAATCTGTAGGTCAGCAAGCATGTTCCTTTCCCCCCTACATAAGATACCTACTAGAACATATTGCAAGATGGCTTTCTGTGGAGGGTGAATGGATCCTCAAAGGGTGTCCCAAATGATTTGGAAAAGGCATACCAAGCACATAGATACCTTATTCTGTGCTGCATGGAAAGTAACTGAATACATTTGCCTTTAAGCATGAAAAAAAAAAAAGAGTCAAATGTCTTGAACCCTGATCCAAGTGGCTCAGTTGGTTGTGCATTGTCCTGCAAAGCGAAAGGTCACTGGTTTGATTCCCGATCAGGGTACATACCGAGGCTGCGTGAAAGGTCTCCAGTATGAGAGGCAACTAACTGATGTCTCTCCCTCACATGAATGTTTCTCTCCCTCTCTCCCCCTCTTTCTAAAAATAAATACATATATATTTTTAAAAGAGTCAAATGTCTTGAAAGAGCTGCCCACATGCACTTTCTGTTTCCTCACTTCCAACTCACACTTGAACGCACTCCAGCCTGGCCTCTGTCCCCACCACTCCAACTAAGCCATTGACTTCCATGTTGCCAAAAACAACCAACATATTTCTCTCCTCTCACCAGTAGGCCTCTACCAACATTCAACAGTTGCCTCTCCCTCCTTCCTGGAAGGTTCACTCCCTTGGCTTCATAATACCACACTTTCCTGGTATTTTTACTTTCATTTTTATCTCCTTCACTGGGTCTGCTTCATCTCCAAACTCTAAGTGTACCTCAGACTTTATCCTGGGCTCTCACTTTTTATTTCTCTAGACTCTCAGACAAATGTAAATAGGGTCTATATGATGATGGCTCTTGTTCTGCATCTATTAACTGGTTCAACACCTATTGAATGAGCTCCCTGTATGGGAAGGAATGGAGATAGGTCCTGAAAATATAGCAGGGTATCAGATAGACAAGATCAGTACACTTGGGCAGGTAACACTCTGCTGGGGGAGTTATTATTCAGCTAATTGACATTCAACATAATTGAATTAAATTATGTGCTCTACTGTTGCCAAGTTCAGGTGGCAGTTGTACAGCAGACGGCTAAGAAGTCACACGTTCAATCCTAACAGACCAGGTTGAATCTCTGTTTTGCTGCCAGTTGGTGGCAGTATGAGTAGTACTTGAACAAATGATCATGAGAAGTTGTTAAGTGAGCCCAGACTGGTGTGGCTCAGTAGATTGAGTGCCAGTCTGCGAACCAAAAGGTCATGGGTTAAATTCCCAAACAGGGCACATGCCTGGGTTGCCGGCCAAGAGGTAACCCATCAATGTTTCTCTCACACATTGATGTTTCTCTACCTCACTTTCTTTTTCCCTTCCACTTTCTCTAAAAATAAATAAATAAAATCTTTAAAAAACAGAAGTTGTTAAGTGAAAAAGCAGAATATAAAATTATAGGTATTAATCCCTGTCTTCATGTACTCATAAATGTACATACACTTAGAAAATAGATTGGAGGCCAAACAGGAAGGTTCTGCAGAGGTTCTCCCCCAATTTGCTTCCCCCAATATAGGCCATGAAATTAGTAATGCTTTTTATTTGTAGTTTTACTTTATATTTTTCAACTTTTCTTCAGGGAACCAGAGCATTCAACTAAGAACTGTTCATTCATTAGTCTGACTGTGTTCTAAGCATTTTCCTAAGTACTGATAATGGATGGTGAAAAAACCCAAAAACCCAGTTTCTGTCCTGAATGGGATTGCCATGTTGAGATACAGAAAAACAGGACATGTGTATTCATAACACAGTTTATATGTGTATGCCTTTGTCACTCTCCGCACACACACACACAAACCAGAACAACACTAAGTGGGCAAATTCATACATATATGTAAATAATGCATCTACTTAATACAGATCACAATACAATAAAAGTTGATAAATGGGTCAAAGTTACATGTAAAAAGTTATAATGGAAGTTGAAAGGAAAAGGATGTCGCTAATTTCCATGGTCCATATCCCATCTGTTCATAATCCTTCTCTAGTCTTTTCTTCTCCGTAGATTCTGTTTCCTCTCAGGCCTGCATATCTTTGAGCGTTAACTGTGTGATTCCAGCTCTTGTCCTTGAAAACTGTCACCCCAAGAAATGTCTGGTAAAAGAAGTTTCCTCAAGATAAAAAAAGAGAAAAATGTTCGCTCTGCTCTTGCGGCTGAAGATTAGCACACAGAATAATAAAAATGTTATTTACTAAAGTTATTCCTAACATAGCAGTTTTTTTAACAACTGCAACTACTACTACAACAAAACAGACTTCAGAGGTTGTCACTATGCCTCGTGTGTCATTTCTGCATGACACTATACCAAGTTTTTACATGGTAGTGCACACTCCTGGGTTTAACCTACTACTATGACCTTCAGTAGCAACTGATCATGAACACACTTGAGCCTGGAGGACTCCCTTTTCCACTGCTGAGTCCACACCAGGTGGGTGCTGGAAGTTTTATTTTCTGAGCTTGTCTGTCCTTCTTTACTACACCTGTACCCTGGGTGCCAGCTTTATCTTGAGCTGCCTATTGCAGTGGAGCCCCTTCTGCTGTTCCATTTACCCCGCATCTCACATTCTTCAACCCAACCTTTTTTCTAATATTGATTATCCTTCACAGCAAATGTTAGCACATTATTGTGCAGGGGGAAAAAAACAACATTTCCCAGCAAGTTTGAGACTGAAAATGGACAGAAAACCCAACTTGCTGCATCGCTGAAAGCTGCCAGGTTCCACAATCTGGGAAACTTAGATGTGTGTGAAAAATAACCATCATGTTCTGGAAAGTCCGTTCTGAAAAAGAGGGATCTCCCAAATCTCAGCATTTGCTTCAACCCCTCCTTCCCATTCGTCCCACTAGCAAAGCGCCAGTATATATAGCACCAGGCCCATCTCCCAGGCAGGCGGCACACGCAGCCCAGCTTCAGCAGAGTCTCAGCAGGACCCAGCAGCCAAGGTGAGGTGCTGGGCTTTCCAACACTTTCCCTCTTGGGAGGTGCTCTTTCACCAGCAGCTTTCTTGTGCTGCAGCCCAGCTCTCTCTGCCTTTCCTGAACCTACTGTGCTGACAACTAGAATTCATGAAATGTGAATACTTTTGGGGTAGAGATTTTGTCGTGTGCTCTTCTGTGTGAGGCAGTGATGGTAGAGCAGGTACCTTTGCGTTTCAGGGCTGATAGGGGATGACAGAAATAGAAGTTATTTTGTAGCAGTTAGTAATCAACCTTTTTCATCTTGTGGCACACATAAACTGATTACTAAAATTCTGCGGCACACTAACAAATATATTTTTTGCCGGTCTGACAAAAAATTAGGTATAATTTTGATTCATTCATACCAGATGACTTGCTGTGTTGGCTGTTGTCTTTTTTTTAAATTTGACAGTCTAAGGGAAAAGAGGTCAGTGCCCCTTCTAAATAGTCAGACAGTGCATATTTAAAAATCCTTCTGGCACACTAGTTAAAAATTACTGGCTTATACATTGTGCTCTCCTATAAAGGAAATCATTGTACTTTGATGAGACGGATGAAAACGTAGAACTGCATTCTCTGAAATACAACCTATCCATTGGTATAGGTGTATAGATAGATAGATATTGATATAAAATACAAAATTGAGTGAAATTTATTTTTGGAATGCTAAGAGACAGAACTGTCTCATGCCTGGTTGTGTCTGCTTGACTCTGCCTCAGGATGAAGCTGTCCACCATCATCATTTTCTGCTCCCTGATCCTGGGCGTCAGCAGCCAAGGATCGGGAGACTTCCTCAGGGAAGCTGTTCAAGGTAAGGACTGCAGCATGCGTTGTTGGGAGGCTGCATCAGACCTGCACCCAGGTTTCACCTGAGCAGAGGCCACATTCTCACAAGGAAAGGTCACAGGTGGGTTGAAAGAGAACACAGGTATTGCCTAGGATTTTCTGGACAGCTGTGCACTCTTTGGTGGGGCTCCCAGGACTGGAGAGCACATCAAGTTTGGGCCTCAAATTTCAACAGGAGTGATAAAGAGATCTGGAGTTCAGAAGTGAGTCCCCAAATATAAATTGCGCTCTGCTGCTCCCTAATGGAAACCCGGGACAGTTCATTTCTTCATCTCAGACATGAAGTGGGTGTTCTCAAAGGTGTGGGGAGTGTCACACTCCCCAACCACTTGGTTATCACAATTAAGGTTAATGGAGTTTCAATACGTTCTAGGCACCATTGTAAATGTTTTTCATGTGCAGATAAACTTGTGTGCATCCTCTTGTTTTCATTCTCCAGTCCTGAGATATAGGTACCATTATCTCTTATCAGAGAAACTGAGGCGCAGATTCAGATACCAAACACAGTCACCAAGTGGAGAAGTATTTAACCTAGGTCGTTGAGATCCCCAGACCTTGTTATTAACCATGGTACCAGACTGTCTCCCAGACAAGGCTGCACATGGAAGAGCAAGGGATTGGGGAGCACTTATTCTGCGCTTTATCTGAGCAAATTGCTAACGGTGGGGATGGGTGCCTTTGAAAGGCAAATCTACAGAGCTCCTCTCCCTACAAGAAAAGGCATGCTGAATTACCTGATGATGTTTCTGCTGGGCCTGAGATCTGGCCAGGAAACCAATAGCAAAGGAGATATACCTCTCTAGCCATAGTAAAGAGGCAAGATTTTGTTCATTTCACAGAATTATTTTGCATTTTTTTCTGTAACAATCACTGAGTAATTGTCTTAAGAGTTTCCTGTTAATTCAACCTAAATTCTCATAGAGCCAGCTAAAAATATATTTTCATCTCTAAGGTCAGTGTTTCTGAAAGGGTTGTTCTATGACCACTTGCATGAGAATCATATCAGATCCGAGGCGCTTTGTGAAATGCAGATAACTGGGTCCACGTAATCACAACTGTGAGGGCTGGGCATAAAATCTAGCCTTTACTAAGCATCCAGTTGATGTTGTGCACACTAAAGTTTGAGACCCATTGTCTTTGATTTGCTGCCCGTAAGTGACAAAATATGCCAGACATTTAGGAAACATTTGCTATGTGAGTCCAGACTACAAGGATTTATTTATATAGATGTATATAAGTACAGTAAGAATGTCATAACTCTCAACAAAACTCTTTTCTAATGCCAAAATGACATATGAAATGAATATCAGTTATCTCATGGAGTAATTAACTATGTTAACCATGATTATAACTCTACATTAGATTTTTCTCTTTTCCTTATAAGTTATTACATTTTTTGCCCTTTAGTTTTAGCTGATCAAATTCATTCTATGACTCCCTGTTCATCTTACTTGATTCTTTTACTTCCTTCAGCCCCCTTCTTCGTGAAATACAAAGAAGTAAAGTAATAGAATATTGTCCTCCTACCACATGCTTGACATTAGACAGCATTTTCCCAGTTCTTCTGCATAACCACTCCGAGGAAAGCAATTCTCTCCCATTTTATTGGGAGGACATTGAACTTTAGAGCTAGTGGACCACTTGCCCTGGCTCTGCATCTATTTCCCCATTTGTATAAAGTCTCATAGGGAACTCACTTTTACTACATGCTGATTGAACTCTGACAGTTGCCCAGGTGCCAAATGTGCCCATTCCGATGTACTCAGGATGAGTTGTCCTTACTTTGCCCATGAGGATGAATGTCTCCCATTGACTGGGTTGGGAGCACTGTGCTTCTGAACCTCCCTCAGCATCACTTTGTTCTCACACCTCAGTCGGGGTTCCCTGCATCTTTCCAGGTGCAGGTTCTCTGAACAACCAAGCACCCCTTAAAGACCATCTCAGCTCTTCTTTACATGATCATACACAGCCAAAAACAAAGTAGCAACAGAACTTAGAATGGAGTCCAACAGAATCAAACTTGTACCACATGTGGTTCTCATAACCTTAACTGGGGAACTAAAAGATAAAAAAAAAATTATCTCAAACCAGTATAATGTCTGAGGGCTTAGTTAAAGGCAGAAGTCATACGATCAGTAGAAAAAAATGTCGTTACTCTGTTTGCCAAGACATGATCTCCTCCATCTCACATTTTCTTTCCTTCCTAGGGGCTAAGGACATGTGGAGAGCTTACTCAGACATGAATGAAGCCAATTACATAGGTGCAGACAAATACTTCCACGCCCGGGGGAACTATGATGCCGCACAGAGGGGGCCAGGGGGTGCCTGGGCTGCTAAAGTGATCAGGTAACAGGGCTCCTGGGGATGCAGGATGGGTGAACTGAGCTTGGTGGCTTTGGAGAGTTAGGTGGGACCAAGCCCGGAGAAGTTTCCTGTGAAGAATGTGGTCCCTCCTCCTCTTAGCTCCCCTCCCACTCTGTGCCCATTGTGAAGTCTGAGATGCTAAAGGATCCAGAACAAGGCTAGTGGAATGGGTGATTCTCACCTTCAGCTATGGGTGCCATCCATCCTGCGTGTGGGGATCAGCCTCGGCTGTGTTGCTGTGCCCGGGCAGCGTCAGTGTTAGGCCATCTTTCCTGGCTCCTCACAGTTATTCATCTCTTGGATAAAGCAGAGCTAGGAGCGTGGGGCTGTTTCTCATGAGTCCCTGATTCACTTCCTACCTGTCCTTCTTCATTCCAGCGATACCAGAGAGGGTATTCAGAGAGTCATTGACATTTTTATGCATGGAGACAGCGGCCACGGAGAGGAGGACTCGAGGGCCGACCAGAGAGCCAACGAACATGGCCGGAGCGGCAAAGACCCCAATCGCTTCAGACCTACCGGCCTGCCTGACAAGTACTGAGCTCCTTTACTGTGCACTCAGGAGCTGGCACTGTGAGCCCCCGAGGGCAGGGACACCGAGTCATTGAGTTCTACTTCCCCAGATGCTGATAGGGAGCACATAAAAAGTATGTAATAAATGCTTAAGAGACTGTTAAAAACTGTGTTATTCTTTGGTGTTAGAACTGATGGCCTGTTTGATAGTAAGGGGGGATGGGTGGACACCCACATGAGGGCTGAGCCTGTGCCTGTGTGTTTGGGTGGAGGGGACACAATCTCAGTGTCATACAGGGCAGACATCCTGCAGCAACCCTTACACTAATCTCACTTCCAGACTAGCTCACTCCAGGACCTCTAGTTTCTTTCCTGTCAACTTTGGCTAGTGACACCCAGCAAACTTCTTCTGCCATCTAGTGGGCACACACTTTTCAACAAGATCAAAAGAATCCTATCTCCTGTTACTAGTTAGTAATTCTTTATGTTAAACCCTCCCTCTTCAAATTACTGACTGCTTTCTCTCTTCTGACCGGCCCTGGCTGATGAAAGGGGTCTCCAAATGCCGGGCCATCCACATGGGCTCTCTTCTTTGAAATCCATTGTAACACAGACTCGATGTCTATACCTCCCACTTCTCATCCTGGTCATGCTGAGGCCTCTCCAGTTATTTTGGTGCTTTTCCCAGGCCTCTCTGTGTCCACAGCTCCTCCCTTTCCAATCCATGTGTCTGTCCCCTGCTCTGCATCCAAGCCCTGCTCCTCAGTGGTCCCTTTCCAATCAACTTTAGAAGCCTAATCCCAGAAGTTCAGGCAGGTGATGTCTTGGCCTCCACAACACCAACCCCCACCCCGATGACATCTGTAACCAGTTCCTTTCATTGTCCCTACGGCATGGCTCTCACATTACTTCCTCACATCTTCACCGTCCTTGAATTCAGATTCCAACAAAAATTCTGCTCCTTGCAGAAACTTCCCAGAAGCCCATGCACCACACTTCCGGACAGTGTCAGGCTCCCACAGCCCTTCACTCACACCTATTAAAATCATCCCCACCCCATCCGCTCAGAGCCTGTTTTTCATGGTCACACCAGAGAATTCCACCCATGTGGGCCCTTTGCTATACCTCATTTGCTGTAGTGAGCGACCAGGGAGTACTACAGGGCAAGAACAAGGCAAATATGAAGACGTATTATAGAGCCGGCCATGAGCAGCAAACTCAGAGCTGGAGCTGGAACCTTCTGAGGAGTAGAGTAAAAAGTGACTCAGCACTATCCTCATGAGTCAAATAAAAGCACCTATCCACTGGCTTCCATCTCCACTGTCAAGGGTGAGCCCTTGAATGTTGATTTTCTTACGTGTCATCACTGTGCACATGTGAGTGCCCCATGAGTTTCTCTGGGGCATGATGTACAGGGTCATGGAGCAGACGTGAAGCAAGGTGCTGCCAGGCTGCACCTGCATGGAATGCATCAAAGCCCACGTGGAACTCACCACTGCAGCAGTGGCTGGAGAAAGATGGGGGTGAAGGACAGGGGTTCTGAAGGGGTGCATAAGCCTTGTCGGATACCCCTGTGCCTTTCTGAAGTGTGCAGAAAACAAGCTTCCCCAGCATGTGGACACAGTAAATTCACTTAGGAATTAAAAGACTGATGGAATCTCAGGCTGAGAATAAAAAAGGGAAGAGGAAAATAACACTGGTTAGCCAAGAGGGGAGAGAGATGGAGACAACTGGAAGAAAGGGAGAAATGTAAATTCCATGGACAGGTGAAATGAACCAGCCATGAACCAGCCATGAACCTCATGATCCTGCACAGACAGAACCACCTCAGAGGAAAGTGATCTGCAGCCCACTGTTCTGTAAGGCATTGGAAATGCTATGGGGCTTTGAGAGGGGGGACATGGTGGAATTCCTAAGAGCAAGATTACATCTGTTACACACCACATAATAATTTGCTGAAAATAATTTGTTTTTGTTTTCTTACAAAAAAACAAGAGTGATTTTCTAGAAGCTGGAGTAAAATTAAGGTATTATAATGACCATTATGGTTAGGGGATCCAAGGACAATACCAGCCACAAGGTCACCAATGGAGACAAGTTCTGATAGTAATGACCAGCAACTTTTTGTTAGCTAGAGTTTGGCCCCAAACATTGAAGTTGAACTCTGGTAGCCCAGGCTGCGACTGCCTGGTCTTGACTGGAAGCCTGGGTGCCTTCTCCTCTAATTCCAAACTCAATCTCCAATCCCCAGATAGTAAATACCATTCCAGTCAGCACCCCCTAGCATGGGAGGAGGGAACCAGAGAGCCGGATCTGGTGTTTGATCCAGCTGAAGCCCAGTTCCTGGGCACACCTCACAGAAAGACATTTCTCCAAAATTATTAAAGTCTAAACAAACCGAGAGTGGAAGAAAGTGTCTAACTGCTCTACATCACTGCCTTTAAATTGGTATAAAAAATACAAAAATTTACATCTCACAAAATAGTTTGTGGTGAGTAATCCCCCCGCCAAGGGCCTGGGTTCTGCAGTGACTTTCAGATTCCTTCCAAGTTTCTGCTCTCCCAAACCTCAGACTGAACCTTTCTAGTCAGAGGATGATCCAGGGACCAGAAGCTCAGCACCACCTGGGGTCCTGTCAGAAATGCAACATCTTGGGTTCCACCTCAGATCCACGGTGGCAGCAGGACCAGTTACAGAACATGTGGGCACCAGTGCAAAGTAAACAAGAGGGGGCCTTTGTTCAGAAATTATGGAAATTACAAACGGTGAAAGCAGGACACTGAGCCAGGCACAGGGTTCAGCTACACTGGGGACGCTGCACGACGCACAGGCTCCAGGCCGTGAAATGCGCGGTTTACTAGGAAAAGCTCCACAGCCAGGGGATTAAGAACACTGAGACTATGTCCCTAAACCAGGCTTTTTCTGCTATATCTCAGACACAACTAGGCCTAGATCACGAGAGGACTATATTAACTGAATATCCAGATTGATTCAGTCACCTATCTGGAATGATGCCTTACCTGGCCAAGACAGAAGCCACAATCTGGGAAAACCTTCTCTGTATTTGCAACAGAGCTGTGCTGGTTTGTATTTTTCTTAGCCCTTTGAAAGAACTACCAAGTGGAATCCCCAAGCTTCACTGTTCTGTGTTTGACCCATAGACCAGGCTTGACTGGACACTCCAGGCTCGTCACTGCAGCACAGAGGCTTGGTGTTGTAAGGTCCTGTGGTTCTTCAGCAAGTTTCCTGGAGTCCAGATTTCTCCGAAGGAAGGGGTGGGAAGAGCTGGTTGTGGCTCTGACCTCACTCTGAAGTTATTTTCCTGACAGGAGCAGAGATTTCAGCCCCTTCTTCTGCCACAAAATGGTTAAGAAGGTCAATTTTATGGTACTGATATTTTATGATTTTAAAGAATCCTTGACATGCAGAACCTGAGGGCTTAGACCCTGGTAGAATTTCAGCAGGTGGGCATGGGGGGGAGGAGCATGCCAGGGTTGAGCAGGGGCACAAGCAGAGGGCTATGTGCAGGGTGGGTCCAAGAAGCAGAGAACCCAAGATGAGAGGCAAATTTGGGCTAATTGAGAAACTGCATTTGGAAATAGGTTATAGAGGACCTTAAAGGCCAAGCTCAAGGACTGGGGTTTTACTCTGAAAGCCGAGGGAGCCACCAAAGGTTTCCTTCTGGGAAGAGGCATGATCAAGGCTGTGCCTCAAGAGGACATGGATTCTGACAGTGAATCTCCAATTAACTTCCCATGAGACCAAGGCCAGCACTCTTTCTCGGGAGCCTTGGTTTATCTGCAAAGGAGGATAACTATATCTACACCTAGGAACGATGTGGGGCTGGGAGGCAAGATGAGGCAGGTTAAATTAGTCCCTAGATGTGCAGGTACCAGGTCTGGGTAGGACCCCTGACATCTGTATTTTTCAGAAGTTCCTATAGTGATTCCGATGTGTGTAGCAGGTTTGAGAATCAGCTGACTGGATGATACCTACAGTTGCTTACATTTTCATGTGCTGAGACTGCGAGGTAGTAGAGGGAAGGCAGTGTTTAGAGGTGAAGAAAGGTCTTAAGACTGCTGCCGCTGTGCAGGTAAGAAGTATTGGGAACATGGGTGGTGGCAGCAGAGAATGGAAAAGAAATGACCAGTGGAAAACACCACCACATGGAGTTGAGAGGATTTACAGAGTAATTGGCAGTGTTAAAAAACAAAACTTATGCCCAGGCAGGGCAGTTCTTTTGATCGGAGTGTCATCTCGTATACCAAAAACGTTGCAGGTTCAAGTCCCGGTCAGGGTACATATGTAGGTTACGGGTTCGCTCCCTGGTTGGGGTGCATACAGGAGGTAACCAATCCATGTTTCTCTCTCACATCAATGTTTCTTTCTTTCTCTCTCTCCCTTCCTCTCTCTCTCAAATCATTAAACATATCCTCAGGTGAGGAATCTTTTTTTTTTAAAGCAAAATTCAAATGAGTATGTGAGTGGGCCAGGACATCTTTTTTTAGGAGGAGAGATCAGAAGGGTTTTTATCATGCAGATGGTGTTGACCAGAAAATTCTATACTAGTTGATTAACATTAAATTTCTGGGAAAAGTTGAAAGCACAATTTGGTCAGGTTTTAAATCTAGGTTTGGTATCATGTGCTCTTTTAACACAAGAGAAGCCATTTTGAGCCTGCCATTTTCTCTTTTTACAGTTCCCCTCTTTTGATCAGACTCACAGCTTAATGAAGAGATGTGATCGAAATTAAGGCATTAGTGTCATTCTCGGCTACCACGCTGCAGCTCTGTGGACCCTTGGTGTGGCATGATGTTTGCTTAATCTCTATGACATGGGCATGTGATTTTCTCTCAACAGCAGTGAGGGTTAAGAAGAAGGAGAGGCAAGGATGACTACAAGGTTTTGAGCCTTGACCCCAGCAGTGACAAATTCAATACATGCAAGAAGTTATTAACTGCAATTTTGGTCTTCCCACTTTCTCTAAGTCACGTAAAACAATCTATATGGGTGGGTCTGATCACTACTGGGTGAAACGATGATATTCTAAAACTTTCAAACAACCGCTAACATCTGTCACCCACACAGCATGACACATGGGCTCTGTGCACTCAAGTTTAGTCTCATATAATGGTCGCCACGAGCTCTGACCTCACTGTTTCTATGTGCCAGGTACTGAGCTATGTGCTTCACATTCATTATCTCATTTATTCCTTAAAGTACCCTTAGGGGGTGCTATTATCCCCATGTTATAGATGAGAAAACTGAAACTTAAGAGAAACAAAATAGCTCCCAAAGGTTAGTTAGGAAAAGACAGAGCAGACATTCAAAGCCAGACAATCGGCCTTAGAAGTCAGCAACCCCGACACTGCTGCCCTGCAGCCCTGTTAAACAATGGTCAAGTGTATAAATAAAGTAAAAGGCAACCATGAATCATAGTCCGTCTTGCATTTTTAGGCGAGTGATAAAGTTATTTGAAAACATTGCCTAATCTCCAAGTAGACTGTTCAAATTTAAATATTCAAATGAAGGGGATTTTTTTGTTTTGTTTTGTTTGCCTTGGAAAATGAATTCTGATGACATGTGGTTTTTGTTTTTTTTTTTAATGCTAGAAATGTCTGTCTGTACCCTTCTGGTAAATGAGGATTGCTGTAATACGCCCTAGAAACATGTTGGGAAATGACTGCCCAGTTGTGCCAGGTCAGGCTGTCTCCTTTTTCTGAGATTCCCTCAGGGCGGTGGTTTGGACAGTCGCTGTGTCACAACAGTGAAGCTGTCAGTGAAGGGCAGGCTGTCGCTCTTTACCTTAGTACAGACTCACATTAAACATAATCCACACAACCCAAATCCAGCTGATGCTAGTGGGAAGGTGTGACGTTGTGATTCATAAGGAGAAATATACGTTTGGTCTTGGTTCCTGTTTCTGAAACTGAGCTCCTGAAACCCTCAAATTTCCTAGGTGATGAGTGAGAAAGAGGTTGTTTTGTGTTAATGAGGTGACTTTGGACTGCTCCTAAGGTTGGGGGCTGGTTGCCAACCACCTGATTAGAGGGTTGTAACTTTCAGCACTGCCCACCCCACATACTGCCTTCAGGGAATGGAGAGGAGCTGGAGACTGAGTTTAATCTCCAATGGCCAATGATTTTATCAATCATGCCTGTGGAATTAAGCCTCCATAAAAACCCAAAAGGACTGGGTTCCAAAGCTCCTGGTGTGGTGAACATGTGGAGATTCAGGGAGCGGGGGCTCGGGGAGGGCATGGGAGCTCCTCGTCCTCTCCCCACACCTTGTCTTATGCATCTCCTCCACCTGGTTGTTCCTCAGTTATATCCTTTCATAATAAACTGGTAATCTATTAGTAAAATGTTTCTATGAGCCCTGTGAGCCATTCTAGCAAATTAATTAAACCCAAGGAGGGAACTGTGGGAACGAACCTGTTTTATAGCAAGTCACTCAGAAGCACGGTTAACAACCTGGACTTGCGACTGGTGTCTCAGTGGAGGGTAGACTTACGGAACTAAGCCCTGACAAGAGAAATTCTGCGATATCTAAATTAAATTACAGTTGATCTGAAAATGGGAGAAAAAGACAACTAAAGTTATTCAGTTAAGAGCTGTAAGCAGAGGCTGTCAAAAGACCCCTCACATTTCGGAATGTATACTGAAACTCTGACTCTTCTCAGCAGCGCAGACCACCAGACACCAACACACCACTACTGTCCACAACCAGTCCAGAAGGAGTAAACAATTCTTCCGTGAGGATTATGCACCTATTCTAGAACTGCCCTCATTTCACCTTTCCTCATCTACGTTGTCTGTAGCCAATGTAAATTCTTTCAAAACAACTTGCACCTTCCTTCCCCAAACCATTGTATAAAAAGCCTACAAACAAATGTTCCTCTTCTCCATCTGCCCTGCTGCTGGTGACTTAAGACTATATGGCCCAGGACGTGGCCCTTTTCCTGACTAGCATATGGCTCAATAAACCACTTTTTTCAGAAAAGCTTTTGGCCACAAAGGTTTTTGTTTAACATCCCTTACCCAAGTAGATAGTTTGAGAACTGATGTGAATTATAGGACACCTAAGCTGGTGGAGGATTGCTTAGTATGAGGAAATCACACACACACACACACACACACACACACACACACACACACACACATGCGCGCGCGCTCACACTCACACACACCCACCCCACCGTGACCATACCTTCTTAACCAGAATCATTAGGTTTCCCAGAATTCTAACAAGCTTTGTAAACTCTCCTTTCTCTGACAATCTCTAACCTATCAGGTTATCTATAACATACCCAAATGTCATGTGAAAGTATGACAACAATTTCTGTCTATAGATCTCTGGCTGGATTATAAATAGAATAAATAAATAAATCATTCAGTGTAGCCAAAACTTTGCTTACTCCACATTGAGTCTACCCCACAACTTTCTGCAACTTGCTCACAATAAACTTCATGTCTAAATTCTATTCAAATAAAAACTTTAATCAGATTTTACATGCTATGTAAGTGTACAGGTGCCTGACAAATGGCAATCTAGTACTTGGCTTAAATAATACAAGCACTGCCCTGACTGCTGTGGCTCAGTTGGTGGAACGTAGTGCCAAAAGCAAATGGTCACTGGCTTGATTCCCTGTCAGGGTACACGCCTGGGCTAGGGGTTCAGTGCCCGGCTGGGGCATGTATGGGAGGCAACCGACTGATGTTTCTCTCTCACATCAATGTTTCTCTCCCTCTCTTTCTCCTTCCTTTCCCCTCTCTCTAAAAATAAATAAATAAAATCTTTTTTTAAGAAGAAGAATAATACAAGCACTTGCTTAAATCTTTATTAGTACTTAGACTTCTTTTACTGTAACTTTAAAAATAATTTTTAAAAGCACAAGATTTCTTTGAACAACTCTGTTTAGGAAAGATTAAAGATAAAAAAATTTCTGGTAAGGAATCAGTTGTATATAGGTTCATATTGGAAAATATCAAACACTGGAAAAAATATATTCTAAATTAGCTCAATTTAAATATGGGGCCATTTCATTTAAATATCTAATTTAAGTCTTCTTGTTTCACTTCTTGTATGTATTAATTCCATTATACCAGGTCATATTTCAGTAATTTCTCAATTGTGCCAGACAAGATATAAAAAGAATTCAACTCCTGTCAATTACATTATGTCTTCATGTGACCAGAATGAGAAACTTCTGCTCCCCCAATCCACAAGCAAGGAAGAAAAGTAACACTGTTGTTCAGAATAAAGACTGCATAGCTTTGAACACTCACATTCTGATTCCAGAACACTTCATATCAGCAAAGAAGGACTTATTCCTTTTAAGTCAACTTTGGTTGAGAAACACTGAGGCCACAGGTAAGCCATACATGCAGAGGTTACAGACACTGGACAAAGTACTCCCAATAAGGTGGCAGGGTTTTCAGGTAGTTCCTTTCCTTCAGTAACAAATGCATTCAGAAGATTCACGAGCATGAGTTCATTTTTCTCAAAATGACACGACCTGTTGAATCTTCTTCCATTAGGCCTGCTGAGACCAGAGAAACCGATCACATTTTTCAAGCATACTTTGTATCAAGGCTCTGAAATCAAAACAAAAAAAACAAAAAAAAACAAAACAAGTAAATTAGATCTCATTATTCAGTCTTTACAAAAAAAGAACGTTTAAAACCACAAATAATTAAGAGGATTCAAAGAGCTGACTGACTCTGTAATAGGAAATAAAAATTTCATACTACTCTGACTTACCATGAAATGAAATTAGAATAAGATGTATTAACACAGTGATAAAAAGAACTCACACACTGACAATTTCTTTGTAAGCATATTGCAAGTGCTGGCAATTCCAGTCTCTGCTTGTACAAGAAACGTCCGTGACCATAACTTCAGGTGATGTGGATCACCCAACTGTAGGAATCTGGCTGGCACTGACCAGCTCCAGGATGCTGACGTATCAGTACCAGCAAGGGCACTGTCTGCACGTCCACAACCTCCCCCGCTGATGTTTACTCTCCTTGTCCCTCTCCCTCCTTATAAAAACTCCGGCCTGCACTGAGATGTTACGATGGGTTTTGAGACAAGTGCCTCATCCTACACATTGCCGGCACCCAAATAAAACCACTTTTACATCAGCAACTGACTCTCAAGTATTGGCTTTCAAAGCACTGGGCAGCCAGACCAGTGTTCGTTCCGTTACAACTTTATGCAAAAGACACAATCAACCCTGGCCAGGTGGGCTCAGTTGGCTAGAGCATCATCCTATATACCAAAAGGTTAAGGGTTCAATCCCCGGTCAGGGCACGTATGGGAGGCAGCCGATTGATGATTTGCTACCTCTCAAGTCCTCTCTCTCAAATCCTTTCTCTAAAACCAATTTAAAAACATATCCTTGGGTGACGATTAAAAACATCATAATAATTTTTTATGTACATTTTTGTTTTAATAGACATGACCAAAATAAATAGATTGGTTTACAAAAGTAGTGTATAAGAGGATGTATCCCCTAATCTTGGCCAGTGATGTTTTTCAATATTTTTATATTAAATATATTTTATTAATTATGCCATTACAGTTGTCCCAGTTTCTCCCCTTTTGCTCCCCTCTGCCAGGTACCCCCCTCCCTCCAGCAATCCCCCCATTTAGTTCACGTCCATAGGTCATGTGTGTAAGTTCTTTGGCTTCTCCATTTCCTATACTATTCTTTTTATTTTTATCATTTTTCTATCACAATTGTCCCACTTTTTCCCTCATTGCTACCCATACCCAGCCCACCCCTTCTCCCACAGTCCATGCCAACCCCGTTGTCCATGTTCATGGGTTATTTATATTAGTTCCTTTGCTAAACCCTTCTCCTACTTACACCCTTCCCTCCCTCCCCGCTTCCCCCTGATAACTGTTACTCCGTTTCTTGTTCAGTTTTGTTCATTTGTTTGTGTTGTTCATTAGTCTCCTGTATTAGGTGATATCATATGGTATTTTTCTTTCTTTGCCTGGCTTATTTCACTAAGCATAATTCTCTCTAGTTCCATCCATGTTGTCGCAAATGGCAGTTCTTTCTTTCTTTCTTTCTGCTGCATAGTACTCCATTGTGTAAATGTACCACGGTTTTTTGATCCACTCATCTACTTAGGCTGTTTCCAGCACTTGGCTATTGTAAACAGTGCTACTATGAACGTAGGGGTGCGTTAAGTTCTTTTGAATTGGTGTTTCAGGATTCTTCGGGTATAATCCTAGCAGTGGAATCGCTGGTTGAAAAGGCAGTTCCATTTTTAGTTTTTTGAGGAAATTCCATATTGTTTTCCATAGTGGCAGCACCAGTCTGCATTCCCACCAACAGTGCACTAGGGTTCCCATTTATCCACATCCTCGCCAGCACCTGTTATTTGTTGATGATGGCCATTCTGACTGGTGTAAAGTGGTATCTCATTGTGATTTTTATTTGCATCTCTCTGATGGCTAGTGATGTTGAGCATTCTTTCCTATGCCTATGGACCCTCTGTATGTCCTCCTTGGAGAAGTGTTTATTCAGGTCCTTTGCCCATTTTTTAATTGGGTTGTCTGTCTTCTTTGTGTTGAGATATGTAAGTTCTTTATATATTTTGGAGATCAATTCCTTATCTGATGTATCATTGGCAATTATGCTTTCCCATATGGTTAGTTCCCTTTTCATCTTGCTGATGTTTTCTTCTGTTGAGCAGAAGCTCTTTAGTTTGATGTAGTTGCATTCGTTTATTTTTTCATTTCCCTTGCCTTAGGAGATGATCAGTGAAAATATTGTTAAGTGGGGTATCTGAAATTTTCCTGCCTATGTTTTCCTATAGGATTTTATGGTGTCACATCTCACATTTAAGTCTTTGATCCATAATAATAATTTTAAAATAAAAATTATATACATATTAAAAAAAACACACAACACAGTGAAAAAGCATGTTGTCCTACAAAATAGGAGAAAATATTTGCAAAGCGTATCTGATAAAGGGGTTAATAGAGAGAGTATATAAAGAATTCAAACGACAACAAAAGGTGTCATTGAAAATAGGCAAAAAGATTTGAATAGATATTTCTCCAAGATGATACACAGATGGCCAACAAGTATATTAAAAACATGCTCACGATCACTAATCATTAGAGAAATGCAAGGAAGAACCACAATAAGATACCACCTAACACCCATTAGGATATTATAAAAAATCTCCAAACAAACATAAAATAACTAGGGTTGACAAGGATGTAGAGAAATTAAAACCCTCATGCACTGTTGGTAGGAAAGTAAAATAGTGTAGTCTCTATGGAAACCAGTATCATGGTTCGTCAAAAAGTTAAAAATGAAATTAGCATATGATCTAGCAATTCCACTTCTGGGTATATATACCCAAAAGAATTGAAAGCAGGGTCTCAAAGAGACATTTGTACAACCATGTTCATAGTAGCATTACTCACAATCGGTAAGAGGTGGAAGCACCCCAAGTGTCCACTGACAGATGAATGGATAAACAAAATACGGTATACACATGCAGTGGAATATTATTCAGCTTAAAAAGGAAGGAATTTTTGACACATGCTATAACATGGGTAAACCTTAAGGACATTACACTAAGTGAAATAAGCCAGTCACAAAAAGACAAATATTTTATAATTCCACTTAAATGAGGTCCTTAGAATAGTCAAAACCATAAAGACAGAATGTAAAATGCTGGTTGCCTGGGGCTGGGTGGAAGAGGAAATGAGGAGTAGTTGTTTAATGGGGAGAGGGTTTTGCAAGATGAAAAAGCTCTGGAATTGGCCTGCACAATGATCTGGATATACATAACACTAATGAACCAAACACTTAAAAATGGTTAAGATGGGTAATTTAATGTTATCTGTACTTTGCCACAACTAAAAAAACAAACAAAAACAAAAAACATGATTGAGACAATTAGGTCTTTGGTACCAATAACATTCTTCAAGGACTGAGTATACCTCGGATTTGAGTATTCATTCACATTAATCCAAATAGTGTCTTGGTCATGATTGTGAACAAAACATTACTTTAGTGTCTTCCCTTAATCAACTGTCCCCTCCTTATCTGTGAGGGGTTGGGACTCTCTAGTCCTGTCCACCTCTGAAAATCTTGGGGTTCTACATTCCCCAAGCACCTATGGAGAGGGCATGACAAAGGCATAACAAACAGGTTACCTCTGCCTTTTCTCGGCAATCCTTAGGATATCGCAGGTTCTGGTAAACCTCTCCGACAGCTCAAGGGTCAAACCACATTCCTGTAGCAGTGACCAGGCCCGATCTGGACCCATGGCCTTAGCTAACAGCAGTGCCACATTCTCCACATTGATAGGGGAAGGCCCATCACTGAAGTTCCCATTTGGTGACTTCTGGGGCACTGGGTTTGTGCTCTTGTTCTGTACAAGATGAAGGAGAAGCTTCCATTCCTCCACAGTCTCTGGGATCCAACCTACACACAGAAGCACAGAAATGTTGGCTCTGACTTCTCTTGGAACTCTGCCTGCATACAGGAGCGAGTCTAAACAGTTTGTGAAAACATTTCATAGCCAAACATACAAATATTAAAGAACATAATCTCATCACCTAACACAAAGTTGGTTTTCTGTACATCTCTTGAATATATAGTTCGTGATAAAATTAACTTCAATATTTCACTGACTCACTTATTACCCACAGCATATTCATTCTGTGCTGGGCACTGGATATGCAATAAGGAACTCCTGTGAAACTTACAGTAAAGGAGATAGGACTCAGACAAACACATAAATGCACTATACTTATAGACTTTAAGTGCTATAAAAGATCAAGGAACCATTAGAGAATGGTACGTTTCTCTGGAGAATCTGAGAAGGGCTCTACGAGGAAGTAACATTTAAGCAGAGAGCTGAAAGATGAGAGACAAGCTTAAACAGAGAGCATGTGCATGTGGCCCACACACACGCAGACTTGAGGAGGAGAGCGTCCGGAATGGAGGGTGAAGGAGCCAAGGTGCCTGCATTTCTGACAAAGGAAACATGGAGGATGTACTGACACAGGAAAAAACTTAAATTCAAGGAACACCAAAATAGGCCTATAGTGCACAAAGGCTGTAGTGAGTAATAAGAACAAGACGGCAGGGCCAGAGTCTATCTTAAGAATGTGGATTTGATTCCGAGTTCAATGTAAGGCATTTCAGAGAGGGTGCCACATAATCTAATTCTTGTTTAAAAGAACCATTCTGGCTGCTGTACATAAAATGGATTAAAGAATGGGCAAGAATGGAAGCCAGATGACCAATTATGAGGTTAACTGCAGTATTCTAAACAAGTAGCGAGGACCAGAGTGATGGTGGAACAAAAGAAAGTAGAGAGATAAAAGATATATATTTGGCAGTAAAATCAACAGAACTTGGAGTGATTAATATATCTTATGAGGAGAGAAAAGTATCAAGAAGAGTCTCCATTTAATACACCAAGGGAAAAACAGCAAAACAGTTATTACTATTTTTTTTACATTAACAAAATATCAAGAGTACTTTTATTATCTGGGCAAGGAAGATATTTATACTTCCTTAATTTTGTATATTTTTCTATAACAAACATCATGTAACTTTAAAAATATAAATCGTTTATACTTTAACTCTTCTGGTGATTGTTCAGAAGTGTACGCATGTCTATAGTTCTGTCCTACAGAACCACCTGGCCCTTTTTCACTTCTCAAACAAAGATGATCTCAGTATTTTTTGCTCTGACATCTGAAGCTAACCCTTGCCAATCAGCTGGTTTCTTTGTTCTAATGTTCCCCTTCCCACACTAGCAGGGCTGAAAAAGAGCGCAGGCTGCACTGCTAGATAAAGGAGCCTAATGTCTTGCTGTTGGCATCTCTGCCCTGAGGTGAACAAAGCAGACCAACACCGCTGCTCTGAGTGCAAGAGGCACTCTCAGACTTCAGGTATCAATGTGTCTAAGTCCCAGCCTTCTGATGGCCATCTTATCTGTGTTGGATTGATAAAAATTAATTTTTTTAAAAAAGTATCTAAATAGTTGCGAAAGCTTAGGGAAATTTGACTGCTATTCCACTTCAAGTTCAGCTTAATGATCTCTAACTTTTGGCTATGTAAAAAATCAACACAATGCAGAGAAAAGAAGTTGAGCACAAGTTTTAGAGATAGTCTGACAGAGGTCTGAACACCTGCTCCACCAGTTATATGACTCTGGGGAACTTACTTGTCCTTTCTCTGAGCCTTAGTTAAAACTTCTGTAGAATAAAAATAATAGTAACTACCAAGGGTTTGTTATCTCATTTAAACAGTAATCAGAAAAGTACCTAGTGCCTAACATACAACAGACACTCATTAAATAAAAACATCTATTGTTTATGCCTGATTATGATTTTGTAATTACCAAGTGGTACAGATTTTTAAGAAAAGAAAACTCTACAAATTTGACAGCTATCTAGAATTATATACATGATCATTGAAATGTTCACCAAATTTCATTACTGAAAGGTCTGAAGTGACTTCTAAAACACTACAACCAAGAGTAACCAATTGGTATTTACATACCATTGTCCCCTTCCATCAGGCTCATATCATTCAAATACACAATGTTGGCAAAGGCCTCTCTTCTTCTCTCCAGCTCCAAACAGAGAGTAAGATATCCAGGCCAGAAACTTTAAAGAAACCAAAGATGAAGAAAGGAATAAGAGGCAGTGAATTTATCTGGAGCTGTGCTATCCATTACAAAAGATACTAGATACATGTGGTAATTTCAATTTAAATTAAGTTAAATAAAATTTAAAAGTCAGTTCTTTAGCTGACCAATCCATATTTCAAGTACTCAGTTGCCACACGGGGCTAATGGCTACCATATTGGACAGTGCAGTAGAATATTTCCATTATCACAGAAAGTCTGTTAGCCCTGATCTGGAGTGTTTAAGAAAAAAAGAATAATAGCTAGTGATAAATACTGACATTCAAGGCCAAGCACCAATTATTATATATATATATATATATAAGCTTATATACTTTATAAACTTTAAGATTCAGTACAAATTAGCGTATTTTTTTCTCAAATACATATGACGGTTCTCCTTGACTCTTCTCCTTCCTTCATTTGCTATATCCAGTTTTATAAATCCCACTACATTTCCCTTCTTAAAGTCCCTTGGATGTGGTCCTTTTGCTGCCCTACTAATCACCCATTCACTCAAGAATGAATTATCACAACACCTTCCTACCTGGCCTTCCTATCTCCAACCTTTGTCATGTATGACACCAAAAGTGATCTCCAGAAAGCTCCATTTTTATCATGTCATTTTCATACCAAAGTCTAACGGGTCTCTACTGATGACTACATTGTTCTGACCAGCTTTCAAGGTCCCTCATGATCTCATCACCCACCACCTCGCTAGTCTCATCCCTCATTATCTATGAATAAACACATATCAAGCACCTGCCATTGTGAGGGTAAAGAAACAGGTCCCCATCTCCAAAAGATTATAATCCAGGTGGAGCCATAAAACAGCATTACCAGGCAATAAATAACTAACTAATATGTAGTACAGGTAAAAAGCAATGTCAGTTTTCATGTCCTTATTCTTTTTTTAAAGAATTATTTATTTGTTTATTTATTTATTTTTAGAGAGAGGGGAAAGGAGAAAGAGAGGGAGAGAAACATCACTGTGTGGTTGTCTCTCACTCGTGCCCCCAACTGGAGACCTGACATGCAACCTGGTCATGTGCCCTGACTGGGAATTGAACCAGCGACACTTGTCATGTCCTTATTCTTGTTTCTTTCACCTCACCTGCCCTCCTCCCAACTCCTTCTTAAATATAAATCCTATCCAGCCTTCAGGGCTTATCTCCAAAAAGCCTCGCCTCCTCCCTGAGTCCTTCACCAGCAATTTCACTGAGCCCATTCTGATCCCTCTATCGGAACAATCTTATAGCTACTATGACTCAAGTAAGAGTCTGGAGCTTAATTAAATACCACCTTCATGCCTAGGGTTAGCAACTAAGCAGAAGGAGAGAGAGAGAAATCAGCAAGGGCCAGTCCCTTCCACACAAAGAAAAAATATGCACAAATTTAAAAGAAAAATTTTGTTTACTATCACATAACACAGAAATATACCTTCCCCATAGCAAAGAGAATTCACAAATTATAAAGTATATTAATTGAAATGACTCTAATCTTAACTTCAGCTTCTAAGAAAATTCTCTTACCCATGAGACCTGCAGATGTCAGTCATTTTCTCTTTGGTTGTAAAATCTGCTGGTAATTTGATTAGATGAAGGATCAGCTGATTATAACCCCATGAAAACAAGTGTGAATGAGGCCTATGAAAGCAAAAACTCCATAAATTAGACAGCAAATAAATTCTACAAAATGCTTATTAGTCATCTAATAGGTAAGAACAGAGTTTAATTATAGTTGTTCCATTATTATTATATTTTTAAAACATTTCCACTTGGCATTCAAAAAATTAAAAACTATTTTTCCTATAACAAATGTTTATTTTTACTACTTTTTTTAATCCTCACCCAAGGATATTGTTATTGACTTCATTTTATTATCATTTTTTTATCCTAATCCGAGGACATGCATATTGATTTTACAGAGAGAAGGGAGAAAGAGAGAAAGGAAGAGAAAGATCGACATGAAAGAGAAACATAAATTCGTTGCCTCTTGCATGTGCCCCAACTGGGGACTGAACCTGAAACCTAGGCATGTACCCTGATCAGGAATTGAACCTATGACCTTTTGGTTTACAGGACAACAATCCAACAAACTGAGCCACACTGGCCAGGACTATTTTTTGATTTTAGAGAAGAGAGGAAGTGGGGAAGAGAGAGAGAGAAACATCAAAACATCAATTGGTTGCCTACCATATGTGTCTGACCAGAGACTGAACCTACAACTTAGGTATGTGCCCTGACCGGGAATCGAACCCGGTATACGGGACAATGCTCTAATAGCTGAGCCACCTGACCAGGACAATATCTGTTTATTTTTTAAAATTAGACGTTTTAGGTAATCAAAAACAAAATAAGCCTATAACTCCATCACTCACAGAGAGCCATTGTATATCCTTCCAGAACTTTTGTCTAAGCATATGAGATAGGCATTTGGGGGCATTTAAAGCTTCTCCTGAAGGAAAACAAAAGAATCATTTCTGATACATTACAAGTATCAGTGTGTATTTTTTATGAATTCTGTTGTTTTTTAAATCCTAAATCAGGTTATGTCTAGAAATTTCTAGGAAGAAAACAGACACACACATGCACAATTTTTTCCTTCTAACACAGTAGTTTAATTATCAAGGGCTCTTAATGCGGGTCCATGAAAGAGCTTAAGGGGATCAGTTTAATTTTCTGCAATCATTAGCAAAATCTTGCAAGGATGTGCATTTTTTTTCTCAGAGAAATCAACAGGTTTTGAGTTACAGAATCTGTAACTCAAAAAATGTTCAGAACCACCAAAAAGTACACTTAATCTCATTACTACCATGAGTTGGCTCAGTCTCTTCCAGAGCTATGCCTGAAGCAAGCCCAGAATGCTGTATGCGAATAAACCAGTTCCATTCCAAAGGAACGCCAGAACTTAGGAAGAGGACTTCTATACCTGGGGTTTCCTTCATCATCCATAGTGCTTGTGCTTGGGGGAGCATCATGGGACACTGCCAAAAGCAGCCAATCCAATCTTACTGACTCTGGTTGTAGAAGAGACTCAAGGAAGAATGGCCTAAGAGAAAGTAGGGGGAAAAAATCAGCAATCTTCATGCTGAGAAAGGAAACATAAAATGTGCGGACATGGAAATGTTACTGAGAGATCAATATAGTGAATGAAATAATTTGAAAATCTTTCTGCTACAAAATGTCTAGAAAAGCTGGGAAAAATCAAATAGCCTTTCAAATGAACAGCTGAACACCAATATTATTAGGAAAATACCAAAGGGCCAAAAATAAAAAGAGAAATAAAAGCCAGTATGGCAAATGTGAATCAGAGGAAGAAGGGGTGGGGGTGGGGTACAGGGTGGGGAGGGTAGCCAGTCTCAATAAACCAGGGGCCATGTGGAGATAAGAAATGAGGTCTAAAAACAGGCAAAGAGCTGGAACTGAGATTCACCTGTAAAAAGCTAGGCTATCATCAATAAAAATGGTGGCAATAAATTCATTCACTGGCAGAGACAATAAGAAGGCTTATCTGTCTTAGCCTGAGCCCTGAAGCAGGGGTTTAATTTTACACTGATGATCCAAGAATCCCTGAGAGGAAGAAAGGGCAGAAGGGAAGATAAGTGTGCTATGTGCACATTTACGGTACACAAACGCCAAAATCCTCTTCTTCCATAGCAGATTAGATGCCTCAATTCTGTGGCAGTTGATAGTAAAAATGCTACAACTGCTTATACAAGAGAAACAGTGCCCTATCAGGAGAAAGGTGAAACTGCAAATATTCTTCGCCTTCTCACCGCTGATCTTCAGGCCTTGATTTCACCAGACTATCTAAATAGGCCAAAAACTGAGCAGGATGATGACGACAAAGTTGCACGACATCCGAAGGTGAAATAGATGGGTAAAACTTGATTAACGATCGAAGGGCAGATTCCCCGAACTTCTCATACAACCTGCATTTAAAAACAAAATACATTAGTCTCTAACTTCAGTGAGATGATATAATTTGGTTACATAATCTAAGTACTTACTAGAAATAAAAATAAACACACTGACAGGCAGCTGACCAACATGCAACTGAGTAAAACTTTTAGAGACTAAAACCAAAAAAAATACATGTGTTTTATTTAGTTCACATAAACAACATATACAACAACTTACCGGGCAGCATAAGCAATCAGCAAAGGACTGTCAAAAGGGACTGAGTCATCCACTAACTTTAATCTTGTTGGTAGATCTCCTTCTTCCATCTCCACACACGTAGGATTGGAACTTGCCATTTCTGAAAGATAAAACATACTCTTTTCCCTTCATCTCACAGCTATAAATAATACCCAATTCATGAACACATTCGTTCAACAACCATTACTCATGTACCTACCATGTGCAAGGCCCAATGCTTGTTAAGCATTGTAGGAGAAGAAACAAAAGAACAAGATGTGAACAACCTCTACTTTTAAGAACCTTAAAATCAAATTGGGAGGCAGAGTATACTGAGTTTTAAACAAGACAAAGTATAAATAACAAATATATGTGTCTATTACCCTTGAAACAGGGATATATATATATATATATAATTTTCTTTTTGTTGTTGTTGTTCCAAAAGATGGAGTAGGGGTACTGTTTCTTTTTTTCTAGAACCAGTAATATGAAATGTGTCTCAACTTGTGTCATTCATTTTTGGTAATGAATGAAAAGTGGGCTTAAAGTCTAAATCAATTATTAGACGCATGGAATCTTTTATTCAAGCAGAATATTGAATGAGAAAAATTTACCTCTTTAAAAACCTGGGCCTATGCAGTAGAAAGGGCATGCATGGTCTCTGGGGTATGTGAGTGGTTTCCATATGAGGATGACAAATAGTGTGACTTTCAATCAAGTGTGAAAGAGAGACTGCTGGCTGTCAACCAAAATCTCTGAGGCAGACATGCAAGCTTTTCCACATATCCATTCTCTTCCTTCTGAACACCTGGATAGGTTACATTTCCCAGTCTCCTTTGCAGTTAAATGGGGCCATGTGATAGAATTCTCACCAATGGAAGGTGAATAGAAGAGATGTCAGCCACTACCAGGCCAGGCCTATACGAGAGCATGTTTGCCCCTTCCAAATGCTTTCCCCGGGACCTAACAACCCCATCTCAACCACAAACCCACAGGAGAATGGAACTCAAAAAAAATGGAGGGATTCCCACATGGAAGAGAGCTGCCCATTGACCTGAAACATCTTAGACTAGTATAAGAGCAAAAAATAAACTATAATATCTGAGTTAGTATTTCATGATATATTGCAGCAGTTTAGCCTCCTTAACTATTATAATCTCTCCGTGCCTGTTTCCTCACCTATTAAATGGAATAACACCATCTACTCTAAAGATTATTGTAAGAATAAAATGAAACAAGGCCTCTAAAGTGTTTGGCATAATACGTGGCACACAATAAGTACTCAATAAATGGTAAGTATTATTTCAATATTAGTTACAAGGGACTTTCTCATTTTTCTGTATCTGCATTTATAAAAATCTTACTTTAACCCCAACTTCTCCAACACTGCTGTCATTTTCTGAATATGACTGAGAAAAAGAAAACTTAATTTCTTATAATAAGGCTGTAAATTACACCAATATTTGAAGAACTATTAAAAATTGAGTAGAAAACAGAACACAGGTTGACCAGAAGAGAGGTGATTTTCTACTTAATTCTTATATTTTAAATTCAAAAATGCCAAGATGCTTTATGCCAATTTCTATCTTTGGTAAGGCAATCTCATTATTACCTTTCAATCCTTCCATAAAAGTATTCCAAACACAAGGACTGTTAGTATAACTAAGCTTGATACTCTCCTTTGCCCTCTTCAAGTCCAGGAGAAAAAAGTACTTCTTTAGGAACCGACAAGCCAGAATTTCAGGAGAGCTCTGTTGCAGAGTGCTGTCCGCATGTCCATTTGTGCCTTTGACCTCAGAAGTCAGTACGGTCAATTCCAAACACAGTGTTGTCAATTCAGCCAGATCCTTCTGGAGACCATTTGCTATGCTGCATGGAGAACATACTCGAAAAACGTCTTCCAAGGGCTCCCTCACACTATTTACAGATTCACATGCCATTTGAGCAACAGTTTCTTCATTGCCTAAAGAGTGGCCTTTTTCTTTTTCATTATCTTCATCTAACATTCCATTTTTTGACTCATCAAACAACAGTACATCCTCATTCGATGTTATGGATGAGTTGCCAGTGTCTGAAATGTCTGAAATGTTTGAAATGTCTTCCACAGCAAATGTTTTTTCTAACTGTGAAAGCCACTCCTGTAAAACCATTCTCAGAGATTTGGGTTCAAATAAAACCAGTGGATCCTGTAGCTTGGTCCTATACAAGACAGACAAGTATAAAATTGGTTTCATGTATCTTTTTTAAACCAATAATTTCATGCTAAATAAACCTAACAAATACAACATACTGATCTAGAATAAATGTGACTTTTCTACTCTTTAACAATTATCTCAGCAACATGACAATACAAAAAAACATTAACTGTATACTAATTCTTTAATTTCAATTCCAAATGAAACTCTCTCTCCCACATTGTCTCAGGACCACTACTGATGATCTCAAAAAAGTCATTTCCATTCACTATAAAAATTCCTCCTTCATAAATACCCACATTGCTTCTGCTGTTGCTATTTTGAGCTCTTCAAATTTATCTTCTTCTGGAGGTTGACTAGGTATTTCTTTTTTTCCCCTAGAAAAGTATGAAGAAAGTTAGAGGGGATTAGTTTCCTCAGACAAATATTTCTAAGTGCTTACTAAGCAACAGGCATTGCACTTACAAAAATGGTCAATGGCCTCAAGATGAGTAAGCTCAAGTCAGAAAGAAAGGCATGCAAGCAACTAACTGTAGTTAAAAATGAAGCTGGAGCCCTGGCTGGTGTGGTTCAGTGGACTGAGTACCAGCCTTGTAACTGAAATGTCACCGGCTCGATTCCTAGTCAGGGCACGTGCCTGGGTTGCAGGCCAGGTCCCTAGTTGGGGCCATGCGAGAGGCAACCAATCGATGTATCTCTCGCACATCCATGCTCCTCTCCCTCTCTCTAAAAATAAATAAATAAATAAAATCTTTTTAAAAAATGACTGGAAAAGTGAGCTAAGGTCAGACTAAGGGCTCCCTTAAATGGCATAGCAATATCTGTATGTTTTGCCTATAAGTGTATGGAATCACTAAGTTATTCTGAGGATAACACACCTTCTATTTCATTTAACTGTCCAGATACACTGGGCCAATGGGTCTTTCCCTCGATTTCAGAATGAGTGCTGAACTTACTTGCCTATAACGCTCAGATCCCCTAAACTATAAAGCAGAGACCAGATGGACAAGACATTTCACACTAAGCCAGAACAAGGACTATGCCACCAATACATCGTAAGAAGGTATAAGGCAAGACACCAACACCAATACTCTCATGCTATAGGCCAGAAAACATTAATGACTTACCCAAAGTCACATATTAGTCAGAAGCAGAGCCAGGACAAGGCCTAGATCCTTAGTCATCTTACTCTTAATTTAATGTTCCTTCACTAACATCCGAAAAGTTTGAAGAGATTTGGAGGGGAGGAGGTTGTGCAGGAGACAAATGGAAGAGGTACTAAATGAAAATCCTGTCATAACAGATTTGGTATGGGTGGATATATTTTTCCAAAACTTAATTTGTGGTATTCACAATCTTTATGAGCTACATAAACAATTAGCAATGAACAGGGTCATATATGTCCCTTCTCCAACAGGACATAGTCTATCGCTTTCTTCAAACTGAGAGATGACTCCTCCAGAATTTATACAGATTTATACATAAGAGCTTACTCAGTGTCTTCCTCCCTTGGGCAGGTGACTGAACTCACATCTTCTTCACATAACTGTTCATCACCCCTGGGTTCTGGTCTCACTTTCAGATCAGGGCTTGCATGTAGGGTGCCAATCTTCTCAGTAGTTTTACGCACAAAGCTAGAAACACTGGAAGTCAAATATCAAGAAACTAATTTAAAAATCTCATTACTGACAAAAATGAAAAATTCAGTACCTAGTTCTCTCTATGATCCTACTAGTCCCAGAAAGGGAACTGGAATTTAATAAAAAGAAAGACTCTGCTTATATCAACTTCCCTCATCAACTACATATTTCACATAAGGTACACATAAAATTGACAATATTACTAAATTTACTAAATTGTCTTAAGTGCTAAAGAAACGGTCTTTAACTCTAGTTGTGCTGGCAATGTTTCTGTCAACTTAGGCAAAGCGGGCCATGTCACCACTTGCTCCAACCTGGCCAGAGAATTAACAGAATTTCTTCATGAAATTCAGCTGCCAACTAAGTACAACATATTCTTCTTAATAAGCAAAATTTGTATCCAGTAAGACAGATAAGCAGGCAAGCAGCTGTACAAGGTCTTCTCTCTCAAAATCAAATGCCAATGCTGATCCCATGGGTAGCTAGAAAGACTTCTGAAACCTCCAATTCTGAGTCTAAACTGAGAAAAGCAAGAAATAACTAAAGATATATGGAAATTACTATGAAGAATGACGAAAAAAATCAGATTTTTAAACTTTTGCTGTCTGTGGGTTAAAAAACCACTTTCAGAACAGGTCACATATCCACCTACTGAAACGAAGAGGGAAGCTAAATCCCCCAAGAAGAAAATAAGAAGTTAACAGCTTCATGAAACAGATGGTATGAGAAATAACCTAGAGACTTTGTTTTTTCTCATTTAAAATGTCTTTCCATTCTCAGCACAGAAGAACCTAAGGTGACAAATGAAGTAAAACCAGAACAGGATTAAATGACAAGACTCATGAGTTTACCTTTCCTTGACAGCCTGAAGAGACATGAGAGGAGACGGAGAGCGAAATGATAATGGAATGCCGAAGGGGAGAAAAGTTTCATTCCTATCTGTTTCAAACGTCACCGGAACATGAGAAGCACTGTCTGATGAATGGAATCAGGGGGTAAGAAACAAAATGTAATCACATGGGAGTTTTTTAATCTTTAAACAAATTCTGAAATAAATAAACCAAAGGAAATGAAGGATTCAATACCAAAATCACAACTGACCCAGATACAAATGAGCAGAACACAGGCTTACAGGATGCATGGGATGGTCCACATATGAAACACTCAGGCAGGTACCTTCATTTTCCTACTAACCCTGAATCCCCACAAGTCAAAAAGGAAGTTTAGAGTCTCTATTACTCTCTTCTCAACAGCTGGGTCACAGGAATGCTCAAACATCAAAAAGGGTAGGCAATGGCCCCCAAAACTGGTAATTTTTCATTCCTAATGGAAAATAAACTGGTTAGTCAGAATAAAACTGTCCCACTCTTTTGGTTAATGATCTCCTTTCTTAACCTTTCCAGCATTTTGATGATTAAAATTAGGTACTTTACCAATGTTAGCCTAAACCTGAGGGGAAAAAAATAACAACTAAACATAAATCCACTCTCCTACTGGTGAGCAGATCTACAAGTCTGGATGGAAAGTCTATCAACATAATAACAATTACTAACACCTTATAGAAAACTCTATGCACAAGATAATCCCAGAAAATAAGAGTGTCAGAAAATTAAGTGCGCCACATCTGCAACCAATAAAAGATATACTCATCACCTTCATTTCCGTGTGAGCTGCAACACTGATCTGGCTGGTCCTCTTCTTGATGTGAGATGAATTCTTTAAGCCTCTCATCTTCTGAGAGAGTTTGGCTGTGAAGGGAACAGGAGTCTTCATCTGACTGACTGCCTCTTCTACTACTAATGATACGATAAATACCAGAGTCCAAGATGCTGAAACTTTCCTAAAAATAAAAAGAATTTTAAAAAAATCAAAGTAAAACTTTCCTTTATAACACAATAAGCTTTTTAAGAGAAAAGTCAACAGTAAAAGTAGCAAGTCAATGACAACAATGATGGCTAATCAGGATAAACTGGCGAACAGGTCTAGGCTCCTGGCAGCGGGGTCCCTCCCGTACGCTAGTGGCATCATGCTACCATAACTCTCTCACTTGTCTCCATAAAGCCTGCTGGTGAGTGGGGATAAGAGGAGGCAATCCTGAACTGCACTGGCACTCAAATTAGCATTAAGAATCTAAAACCACACATTAGGAACAAGTTAACTTGTGCTGAAGGTTCTATGAGGAGCATTTGCAAACATAATTTAACTAAAATTAAATGACAAAATAATATGTAGCTCCACGACAAACCTTAACGGAGGTTTCACAGGGCTGTCCAACAACCAAAAGAAAGCCCTTCTTGACCCTTCTGCCCCCCAAAAATCTACTATATGGAAAGGAAGATAAGTTTTGGGATCCTAGAGGTTAAGTACAACCTATGGCAGAAAATCTTACTATACAGAAAAACCCTTTTAAAAGAGAGAATACCTACATGTGATGAAATGGAGCTTTTTCTACTACTGCAAGCTGAATCCAAAGGTTCAAATTTTAAGATCAATTCTTCCAGCTGAGAAATCAAATCACTATAGGTTGTGAGGTCCAGCTGAGATTTCAAATGCTCCAACTTATCTACAGTCAAAGATTTTCTTCCCTAGTAAAAGGATAAGTAGAAACTGAATAGAATAGCCTACTATTTGTAAATAAATCTATATTCAAATGGCCAAGACATTGAAAGAGGTCTAACATAGAACATAAAACCTCAGAAGTGCTTTCAAAAAGGCTTAACAAGCTAGAGAAAGACTTAATGAGAATTTCCTTAGGAATTAAAAAATTAATTAGGGATTACTGTATGCACAATCATCCCGCTTAAAACAGGGTCTGAAAGTCAAATAAATTTGTGGGTAAACTTGTTTGTTTATTGTTGTTCTTTTTGATGGAAAGTATGCTCTTTTTCTTACCCTCCACCCACCTCTAGATTTATTTGTCATGCTTCCTTGGAAATGCATTGCTGCTTTATTCTGTAGGTCATATAGAAAAGGCTAGTAAAACCAAACAATTTTAAATCATAATCTTGCAAGCTAGGATAGCTTTAACAACCCAGATGAACATGTAAGCTCTGACTCACTCTGCCTGCAATGACAGAATTTTGGAAAAGACAGCAAGTGCGAGCAGCCAGGCTCCATAGGCCTCTCCTTAGCAGGCGTTCCACACAACGGTCCACAGATAAGAGGAAAAGATGTGAGATTTTCCCACTTAGGTGCAAACAGAACAGTTCATTCTTGCAGACAGCCACATCCTGAATATCTACAAAAACCACAGGGGTGAACACACAGACGTTAAGCAAATATTCCTTTTCCATTTTTACAAGGAATGAAATTATTCTAATAAATGCATGTTTGTCTTGATTGAACTTCATCTTTTCATAGTTGCATTTCGACAAAGGAATCATATTTTAGACACTAATCTAAAAAGAACAAGAATAAAAGATAAACAGAAACACATCTCTCAGATCTAAAATTCTATGTTTAAAATGCTATTTTCTGTGAAAAAGATTTGGGACTTTAAAAGAGGGCACTCTACATTAGAGACCAGACTGTGACACTTTGAGAGTTAAAATTTAATGTCAATGAATGGATTTTAACATAGTATGTAAATTAACAAACAGTTTATGGAAAAACAGAACATCATGAAAGTACTTAAAGGTAGGGTATCATGAAACGACTTTAAAAACTAGTTTTGATACCACTTATATGTGGAATCTAAAAAGACAGTCTCAGAAACAGCAGAAGGGTGATGGCGATTTCCAGGGACTGGGGATTTGGGGAATTTGTATATGCTAGTCAAAGGATACACATGTGCAATTAGAAGAGGAATAAATACTAGAGATCTAATACACAGCGTTGTGATTATAATCAACAATACAGTATTATACACTTCAAAGTTGCTAAGAGACTAGACCTTAAATGTTCTCACCACAGAAAGCGGTAATCATATTGAAATACATAAAAGTATCAAATCAACACTTTGTATATCCTTAATCTTATTCAATGTATATGTCAATTTTAAAAAGTCCCAAAAATAAAAACAAACTAATTTTCATGGGACACCCTTAGAGTAGTTAATCAACAAGGAATTAATGTTGATCAGATCAGTAAACAGTTTCTATGTTTTCACAAAGCAGAAAATGACCCAGAATTCAACCCTGAGCAGCAATGTTAAAAAAGCTGGATTTCCTCTATTTCTGGATTTAACTAGAAGAATGCAGTAATTGATTTACTCTGTCTAAGCCATATACAATGGCTGTTGGTCCCACACACGCTTTTTGAACCCCAAACTCTTGAGAAACAACACAGATGTTAAAGCAAGATTTGTAATAGGATTAAAGATTCAGGGGAAAATATTCACCCATTCAGTCCTTAGCAGCAATTACTAATACTTAAGAATAAATAAAAACTCTCGAAGTTTAAAAAGCATGAAAAATAAGTAACTAAACACAAATTCACAAATGCATGCTTGTGAGCTACCTTACAATGGGAAACATCTATGATGTTGATGTTTGAAAGAAATGTCACATCATTTTATTTTTCTACATTTTACACCACTAGAGAATCCTCCTATAATAATTCAATCTTTCACAAGCATGAGATTATAAGTTACATAAGAAAGAAAAATATAATTACCTTTGACTTCACTCCAAAGAAGAACTTGAACATTCTGAGGAATGAAAATATAAATCCCTCTTTCTGTCCAGGTCAACATGCAATGCTCACTACAAGAAAAAAAGGAGTCAGAGAATTCTATTTTGCTCACATACAGAAGTTTATAATTCCCTTTATTCAGACCCTGACATTAGCTATCAAAATAAAATCAGCCTGTACAAAGAAAATCAGCCAGTCAAGCCCTAAAATCTTTATGTCTATTAACATATCAATAAAAACAAACAAAAAAACACATTATATGATGACAAACCTGGGGGATATATACATGTGTGTGTGTATATATATATATATATATATATATATACACACACACACACACACACATATATATATATGCTAAATATCTTCTAGAAAAAGAAAAGGCTGGTATCTTTCCTAATGTTTGTTAAAGCTAATTAATTTCCCATGTGGTATGACAAGCATACATTTAAAACAAAGAGTAAACATAATGTCTCATCACCAATCATTGCCACTTTTGGGATGGTAATATTTTGACATCCTTAGTTGTGTGTGAGCAAGGAAAGGAGCTTTATTAAAGACTCTACTTAATTATTTAACCTTGTAGCAACTCATTAAGACTCTCTTTCATTTAAAAAAAAAAAAAGAACCCTGGCTGGTGTGGCTCAATATATTGAGTGCCACCCTGCAAACCAAAAGGCTGCTGGTTCAATTCTCAGTCAGGGCACATGTCTGGGTTGCAGGCCAGGTCCCAGGTTGCGAGCGTGAGAGAGGCAACTGATCAATGTTTCTTTTCCTCTCTTTCTCCCTCCCTTCCCCTCTCCCTAAAAATAAATAAATAAGATCTTTAAAAAACAAAACAAAACCATACCAACAAAACATGCAGAAACATGAAAACATATGCCCAAGGCCATTGAGCAAAAGAGTCAGAATTTATACCAAAACCATCTGGCTTCAAAACCTAGACTTTTTTCTCTCTGCTTCACAAAACCTACTTCTTCCCCCAGTTATCCTCACTAACCCATCCACTGTTATCTGGAATCCTGATTATCCCACTTAACTGCATTCTCAGAAAGCCATAGATTTCCTAACTGCCAAAGCCAATGCCGCTTCCTCGTTTCCCTTCTTGATCCCCAAGCAGGAGCCACCTCGCTGGCTGTTCCTTCCTCCCTAAATATCATCTCCCTGAACTCTGGGACACTGCACTTTCCCCATCCTCCTTCCTTTCCAGTTCCAGCCCTGATACTCTTCATCCCTTTCTACACTCCTTTGCTCATCTCTCTCTCTTATTCTCTCAAGGCTGCTACTATTTTTTATAGACCACTGGTAATCTCTGCTTCTTGTCCCTCACCAGGGCAGTCCCCAACTTAAAAGTCACCTCTCACGGACCAGCAGAAGTTGTACTCACCTCTGAACCCCTCTCCGAGGGCTCACAGCAATTGCTTTTCCTCCTCTACCCAACCCATCTCTTGTCAAACCTGCACACATGGCACTTAGTCATGTACTACACTGTCATGCTCATTTTGTTACTGTTGTTAAAACTTTTTGTAGAAATAAACCACATGTGTCCAACAAAATATACGTAATCTTGAGAACAGAGACTTTTTTAATGCACCCAAGAATACGAAAAATGGTACCATGTAGCAATAAAACTAAGAGTGATATTTAACACAAATATTAAACATTTTGCTAATATAAGACCAGATCATGTGACAAAGTAATCTTTGTCACAGAGATGGAAGATATGGTCAGAATCCTAGTCCAAATAAAGTAAAATTGGAAGGATTCCTTCAGGAGCCAAGGGAGAAAAATGAGAGGCCAGAGGATCTCTGAGTAAAGAGATACAGGATCATGATTTTGATACTGAACTTGATATTCAGCTTGGAAGGATTCCTTAGGAATAGCAACGTAGATTAGACTGGGGAGAGGGGTGGGGAATAGATAAGAGGTGATACTTTGTAATTTATATATCCCTTATCCCGTTATCCCTTCACTGATAACAACACACTGGGACACAAGCCTGACAGCATTGTTTAAGAAGGGAAAGTGATATCAGTGTACCTAAAAAGAAATAAAAGTATGTAAGTCTGCTTTTTTATGGGATCTGTGGGTGTAACAGTAAAGGTTATCAGAGACACAACTGTATTAAGTAGGAAGTAATAAACAGAAACAAAAGCTCTCCTACTTGTGGTTTCTCAAACAAATCTTTGTTGAATTCTTTAATTTAGGTATTATCTGAGAGGCTTTTCTGTGCCTAGCAATGTACCCACAGTAAAGGAGCTGACACCCTAGGGGTGATGAAGGAATAACATGTTGTGACAACAACAGTGCACAGGAATAAGTACCCAGTCTAAGCCGCATTAGGAGTCAGCAAGGGCTTCAAAGTGGCATTAATTATTGCTTATGTTGAAGAGTAGGCAGAGCCAGATCATGAAGGGCTTTGCTTGCTATGGCAGAAAATGTAATGGGAGCTTTAAATAGCTTTAACTTAAGGAATAATAACTCTACCAGGAGAAGCAAGCAGACTATGGCCTCTCCATGAGAAAACATACTTTGGGGTAAGGGAATTCCCCACAAATCACACTACAGTCCACAAATATTTATTAAGTGTCTATATATGCCAGGCACTATACCAAGCACTGAGAATAAAACTAAATAAAATAGACATGGTGCCCTTGTGGAGTTTACAGTCTAGGAGTAAGGTAGGCATAAATACTGCATGAATATGTAATTTTAAACTGTAGTAAGTGCTATAAAGTTTTTAGTATGTTTTATCTAGTTATGGGGGAAAAAAATAGCTTTCTTCCTCCAATAACTTTCAGTATGCATTGCAGACTTATTGAAGTGTTATACTATTTACAATTTACTTTTAAATACTTCAGTTTAGATGGTGAGACATATAGACACATTAGTTAGGGGCAATTAGTTAACATTTCAAGTGTTTTTTAAAAAATGACATTCTAAGAGCAGTGAGCCTTTGAAAAAACCCAATCATTCTCTGAATCTGCATTAGAGATATTATGCATTAGCCTAAGGGATATAAGAAATAATTTTCCATTGTTGAAATAAGTAGAGCCCCAGACACATGGATTGGCTAGAACTCATACTGGCACCCTGACACTTGCAGAACAAGGTGTAAGGACTGGCAAGACCAGCAGCCGACACCCTTTACTGGCACTCTGTGTTGCCACTTAATAGTGGACTTTTGCATCTAATCCAACTGGAAGAACTAACTGAACCCTGATATTAAATATGGCCAGTTGAATCTACCTCAGGCAGATCCTCCATGCAAGATACGAGTACCTGAAGGACAGAGAGCCGTGATTTCACCATGGTTACAAGAGCAAGTCCTACAACTACTTTTGTCTCTGCCTGCTAGGAAACAGCAGACTTCAGACTGAAACTAGCTTTCACTGTTTACATTCCACCAGGTAGGGGAGGTTACGAACGAACAAGTACCTATACCTCTCAACTCTGTCAGAAGTTCCCTGGCAATTATAAACTATCCAATTAGTTTAGGTCAGTTCAAAATAGAAAACAAAGTATACTTCTATGATCTTCTCATTCCTCTTATATAAAGACCACTTCACATAACACAGTCATCTCCTAATTTTCTAGAAAAAATTTAATACAAAAACAATCTTAAAAAGATGAAACAAAGAGAAAAGGGTGTGTGTGTGTGTGTGTGTGTGTAAGGATCAAAGGGAGAAACTTACCTAAGATGCAAAAGTTTGGGGAAAGACAAAGACTGGGAGGATCCAATTGAATGATCATACTGAGGCTCTGATCTAGTAAGTAAATACATCTGTTAATGATTTCATCACAACATAAAAGTATATGCTTTTCCCTATATAGGAAATTTTTTACCTTCTAACAAGCCCAAAAGCCTAACTGCATGTGCCCTTCTTCATTTCGCTTTAAATCATATGAAAGATAATTGATGGGAGACTTTTTGGTTTGTCTGAATCTTTTAATAAAAATCCTACTTCACTCTTAAAAAGCGTAATAAAATCTTTAATGCATATAGAATATCAGAGACTTCAACCCAGCCCTTCCATGTAAATTCCTCAAATACTCCCTACCGGCCATACCAATCATTATCTTACCTTAGAGTAATCACAGGGAGAGGTGGCGATGAGAGGAGTTTCTTAAACTGATGTGTACTCATAACTTCCCCATCAAAGTTCACTTCCCACATCCTGGAGCCAGGGCGAGCACAATATATTAGGGGTTGCTGACCTGCAGAACATCTTCCAGGAAAGAAACAAGCTCCATATTCTCCATCTCTCTCCTTGTTTCCAATTTTCCAAAATTTTTCTCTAATACCCAAAAAGGAAGAGAAAGTATGTTTACCTATAAAAAAAGTCAAAAACAATGGCACTACAAATCAGCATGGCCATAGTAACTCCACCCACAAAGTCCTCTCTCTATTCATATTACCAATATACTACCGACAGAATAATGGAACGAAAAGGTCGAAACAGGATTCTCACTCTGCTTTGCCCCTAACTATTTCCGTGACAGGAAGCAAACCATTTCACATTAGTTCATTAGCCACAGAATAAGGGATCAGAATTAATGTGAAGGTTCAAATCAAAAAATGAGTGCTACCAAACAATTTCACACGACTATAAATCCTAATTGCTTCCCAAATTACCTTCTCCAGCCACTCCATGGAACAGCTAATTTCTCTCTCCAGCTCTGTCTCCAAGCCACTTTTCCTGCCACAAACACCCAATAAACAACTCCGCACTGTTTCCTCAAAAATGCTAAGTCCTTCTGAAACTGTACCTTGGAACAGCTAGATATATAGAAGAGCTTAGCACACTGCCTGGGAACATGGAAAGTGATAATGATGAGGATGTCTCTTCCTAAAAACTCCCTTTCTTACTCTTCATGACTTAGCTCCATCATTCTTCCTCTGAGATGTCCCTGACTCCCATAAGTTGAATTACATGCTTCCCATGCTATGTTTTCATAGCACTGTCCACATTATATATAGCAATTGTATCTATTTGAACAGATTAAGACAAAGGCCATTTGAAAACAATATGTGACATGCGCAAGGTTGAGTACTTCATATACATTATCTTAGTTAATCCTGAAAACTATCTCTACATCCTGGAAGGAAAACTGATATTTGGCAAGGTTTAAAAAGTGGCAGAGCCAACACTGGCTGGTGTGGCTCAGTGGATTGACCGCCTGCCTGCAAACCAAAAAGTCATGGGCTTGAGTCCTAGTCAGAGCAATGCCTGAGTTGCAGCCCAGGTTTCCCAGTTTGGGACATGTGAGAAGCAACCAATCGATGTATCTCTTGCACACTGATGTTTCTCTCCCTCTCTTTTTCCCTCCCTTCCCCTCTCCCTAAAAAGTAAATAAATAAAACCTTTAAAAAAAATTAAAAAGAAAGAAAAAAAAAACCAAACCCTAATAGGATGTTTTCAGCTCAGTATTCTAACCACTTATTACAATTACAGCCAAATTTCTGAATTGGGCCATCTGGTCAACTTAAAAACCTACAGATGAGAAATAGTTAAGAACTTTGGGAAACCAACAAATATTTTAGCAAAAGCTCAAGGGTGGAGTTAATGGCCAAAAGGTCCAATGCCAAAGGATGTATTAGAGGTAAATGAGGTAACAGGTAGGGCACAGAATCAATATAGAAAGATTCTAACCTCTTCCCGCTAGGCCTAGGCTTTCTGATCTACAAACATGAAAGGGTGACACTAGATGATCTCCAGTTTTGGAAATCTAACTTCATCACTGAACTATAATCAGAAATAACTCAGAAGTAAGTGCATTATTCTGCCTTCTAACCACATGTAAACTGACCATTGGTATCTCAAAGCCTAGCCTCTCTGCTGTCTAGCTGGGTTCTCTGATACCAGACACCTGCCACCTGCTATAACTGGCATCCTTCCCATGTGCCTTTCTCATCCAAAGGGAAAAAAAAGTACATCTCTCCTCATCCTTTCCTCTACCATCCCTGACAGTCAGCACACATTTCTTCAAACTTTCTGGAATAGCCTCGTGCTTTCTTGAGTGGCCATCTCCTGAGATGCATGAACCCAATAAAATGAAGACTTTACAAGCCTGGAGAGTTCTAAGGGAATTTATTTCCAAACCCTGATTTGCTATCTGTACACTTTCTTAAAATGACCTGAGAACCCACTGACTTAATTAGTGTGACATTTAAAGCTGTCGCTGCAGTGCTCTCAGTTTAACAACCTTATCTCCCACAACTCTCCTAATCAAGCCAGCTTGGCAGGTTCTAGAATATGCTGATGTCTTTCTCACTTTCCCTCCACAGGGCTATTCCTTCCTGCTAGAATATCACCCCTGTACCTCTTCCTCCAAACTTTACCTACCAAAAAATCCTCATCAAAATTCCTAAAGCTGGCTAATGGATTCACAGGCGTTCATTATAGGTTTCCTTCTTCTTTTGTGTATGTTCAAAATTCTTCCAAAAATATTTTCAAAAGAGGGAAGGAACATGGGGTATGGGGAAGCCAGTGAAAATTTCCCTGCAGTGAGACTAGCTAAGAAACTTCAGCACAGTGATACATAATATTTATTTAAGACATTTCCTGTTCTGTTCTGGTTATTTCACAGCTGCCTCTAATACACTCCTTTGCCATTCATTGGGCCTTTGGCTCTACCCTTGAAATTTTGAATATTAGCCAGGTTCACAATTTCTTTATTATTTTTCACCTAATTTTACCCTTTAGTAAAATTTCATTACATACACAACAAATTTAGCCCTCGCTGGTGTGGTTCAGTGGATTGAGTGCTGGCCTGAGGACCTAAAGGGTAACCAGTGCGCTTCCTGGTCAGGTCACATGCCTAGGTTGCAGGCCAGGTCCCCAGTTGGTGGCATGCAAGAGGCAACTGATCTATGTTTCTCTCACACATGTTTTTCTCCCTCCTTTCCCCTCTCTCTAAACAAATGAATACACAAGAAATTTAAACAACAAATTCAATTATGTAAGACTTCCTAATTCCCCACATTAAAAGAGGCCTTTGTTTGGACTCCCTTCATGGCACTTAGACCATGTTTCACATAGAGTTAATAAAATTTTATATTAGTCATCCACTGGGTTATCTCAGCATCCCCTATCTCTTCTCTACTCTCTAACATCAGCCTGCACATCAGCTGCATAATTATATTGGGGATTTTGGGCTATGTGAATTCTAAGCCCCTTCCAGTTCTAAAATTCTGTATATCCTGTGGCTCATGGTTGGTCAATATACCTCTCAGTGTCACACAAGAAGGATCGAGTGAGTGAAGATATAAGTAGTCTTCCATCCAAATAATCTAACTGGACAACACAGGAGTCAACTGTTGTTATTGTCTGAACAGGAAACATCACAAAGGCAGCAGCTGCCTAAAAGGGGTGTGACAAGGAAGTAAAGTTTATGTATCATTACATATACATATAATCTCCTTCTCTTTACCTTTTAAATGAAAATACCTTGGATAGCAAAATAAAAACTTTTATGCCCTGGCTGGTGTGGTTCAATGAATTGGGCGCCGGCCTGTGAACCAAAGGGTCGCCGGTTCGATTCCCAGTCAGGGCACATGCCTGTGTTGTAGGCCAGGTCCCCAGCTGGGGGTGTGCGAGAGGCAACCAACTGATATATCACCTGCACATTGATGTTTCTCTCCCCTTTTCTCCCTCCTTTCCCCTCTCTCTAAAAATAAATAAAAACATTGGGCAGAGGGGGACTTTTAATGGACCCAAAATTTAATTTGTCTGTTGGGATATCAAAGTTATATGAAATAATTTGGTACACAGCTGCAGAAGTGAATGCTTAAGGCTCTATTTGTGATGATCTAATTCTAGAGGTTGGAATAAAAACGATGAAGCAAGTTTTCAAACACGTAAGGAAATTTTTCACCTGTACAAAGTACTCCTCCCTTTGGAAAGCGAATTAGGGCTATACTATGTGTCAGGCTCTAATTGTATTTTGAATCAAAACTATAAGAAATCAAGAGATAACTTCGATGGTTCATCATGACCAAACAAGATTTGTTAATTAAAATAAAGCAACAGTAGTTAGATATCCTCTTTTCTGTCAGGCTCCTACACAGAAATAAGCCAATGAAAGACAAGTTCCCCACTTCCAATATAATAATCACCTTTGGAGGGGGAGAGGCAGTGCAAAGCTGGCCTAATGACAGAATGGAGCATTCTGGTACGGTAACCTGAGACGCAACCCTTCTGTTCCAACAGTAACTGTGATGGGAAACCTGGCATCCCGCACAGCTGAGCACAATCCAGGCAGTGCCTTTAAGATTCCACTCACAGTAACACCATCCTCAGAGAAAATATAACTAGACTCAAGAATTTCTTCTCCCCTTACAAAGGAGCCTGGGCAATTAGTGCCACTTCTGTTTGGCATTTTATTTACACAACTAATAAATAGGCATCTTTCTCGATAGCCTAGTATTAAAGAATGCTTTATTTAAGTTAGCCATACAGGTGGATTATGGAGTGCTACAACAAACAAAGTATAAACTACTAAAGTTAGTTCACAGAACCCATTCTGCAACAGCATCAAATGAGTTTCTTCAAAATTAATATTCTAGGCTCTAGATCAGTCCCCCAAGAAATTTAGTAGATAAAATTGTGTCCTTTATTTGAAATTCTGTGTGACAATACCTTTTATCTCACTCACATACACAAAGAACTGGACTGGTTCTCACCTTTGCTTGTTTAGAAGTGTTGAGTTTGACGGCTGTAACTTTCCCCATATGATCACCTACAAAAACCCTAAGAATTGCTGTATCCCAACAGAGAGCTGTAACTCTTCGGCCTTTGTGTTCTGAAGAAACGTAAATTCGTTCTGGTTTCCCACGACGCTCTTGATTTAATTCCCAAACAACTACAAGACCTTGACTGCAAGAATTGGGTCACAGAAGCAAATTTTGGCAGCGGTGAAAAGGGTATAATTGCATCACAGTATCAACTACATTAAATATATATATAAACTTATCCTTCAAAAACAGGAAATACAAAGTCAAGGTACTCATTTCCTTAAATTAGTTCCCCAATCCACCACAACAGAATTTAGATGTTCTGAATTATCTGTTACCTTTCTCTTTTAAGGGCACTGAAATGTTGTTGCCTCATATTAGCATTTTCCACAAACATTAGGGTGGCCAACTGTCCATCCTGGTTTGCTGGGGACCGAGAGTTTTCCCAGGACACAGGACTTTCAGTGCTAAAACCTGGGACAGTCCTAGGCTAATCAGGATGGTTGGTCACCCTAACAAACACACAGCTACATTTGTTAATTTAAAATGCATTGGGACAAGATCAGATAGTTTTAAAACAGTTTCTTACCTGGTAGCTACAGCAACATAATCATCATCATGTGAACAACAGGCAACCTGAGAAATTGCACCTTCCTAGAGCACAGAAAGAAAAATTTTAGGCAGTGTCCCCAAAATGGTATTTTCTTCCTTTTGAATCTCAAGGTTTACATTTTTCTTTTATCCCAAAGATTACTTATAATGGAGAAATTGGCCTTTATGAGATACTCCAAATGGTATATAAAACAGGTCTACCCTTAATCTTACCCTGTGTGAAAGAAAAAGCCTGTGCTTCCAGCCTTCTTTTTGAATGAGGTTGAGACCTCCTCCTGAACTGCCCAAAGCCAACCATTTCCGAGACACAGCTATGCTCGTGCACTGAAAACATGTAAAGAGACAAGCGTGAGATCAGTCATTGAATCAAATAAATTACCCACTGGGAAAAAATACTGAGGATCTGTGTACCAGGCTCCTCCCCCACCCGCTGCCCAGCTGGACACGACATAATGGCACTCAGGCTCTCATTCTTTTATACTGAAAGATACGGAAGGAATATTTTGGCTTTAAACTGTTAACTGAATCTCAAAGAGGATGTATAGGTTCAATTATATAAATGAGTAATCTTCACTTGGCCAAAGCCAGTTACTAAACCATTAATCTCTTGTGTAATTTAGCTTGGTCATTCCAATGCTGACCACAATGATGGAGGACCAAGTAAGTCTCTAGGAGATAAAACAACCACTTTAATCATTTGCTCAATTAAATAATTGCTCATTTATATAATCAGCACAAAACACCCAAAGCTTTTAAAGCAAGTGAGACTAGAGAGGACACAGATGAAGGTCACTGTATCATGTCTCACTACACCCTCAACCTGACAATTCCTCTCCTTATCCACCAGAAAGAGCAGTGGCCATGCTGTGCCCCTGTGGTAAAAATTGTTAATTGGCTGACAGACAGACATTCCCAACCCTCTTTAACCTTGCTGCTTTCCACCACAGAAGCTAGAAAACCTAAATATTCACTTACTCAGTTTCTCTTGAAGTTATAGGGAGCCACGTGGCTCAAATTCAGCTAATAAAACTAAGACGATGGGGCTTCTTGGATAGCTCTACCTTCCCAGATAAAAGGCAGGGTCTAAAAAGAAGAAAGCCTTTACCTTTGGTCCCCTTTTTCTTTCTTGAGACACTAATGGACACACCAAGATTGGAGCCAGGGCACTTATCTTGCAACTAGGACTAAAACCCAATATATGGATGGTGACAGAACAGGATGATGGAGGGCCTGGGTCCTCAGGGATATCACCGGGCCGCACACCAAAGCCAGAAACACGAGCCTCCAACAAGGTTAATAACACCTTTAATGCTTAAAGCCATAATTGGTAAGGTATTATATAACTTGCAGCTAAAAAAATGTCTGATATCGACCCCCATAATTGTTGCTCATATTAGTTTGCCTGTTACTTCCTATTCTCCCTTTGCTCAGAGGCTAGAATAGTACTTTGGGTGACAGCAAAAGTGTAAAAATAAAATTATTTTTAAATTGGTTGTGACACTTGTTCTTCCCTATGTCATTCCTGAGTCTATCAAAAGAACTCAGGATTTGAGGGACGCACAAAGAGATAGTAACTTTTGTCACAAAGCTAGTAACTTTTGCTCTGTTCTTAAATAGAGTGTCCATAAAACTTCTTGTTTTAGAATGAGCTTGGTTTAACAGCAGAGGTTCATGTTGCTCAAATGCAATGTTGCTCAAAATTCATCTATACTATTTTATCTTCAATCAAATACATTACTTTCTGAGAGAGGACAGAAAAATTACCAAGAGGGAAAAAAATCAGCAATCAATATTATGGTTTCCAAGGAAAAGAGAATTCAAGAATTCAAATAATAAATCAAGAAAGAGCTATGGCCCTGGGTGGTGTGGCTCAGTGGACTGCATGCTGCCCTGCGAACCAAAAGTTTGCCGGTTCAATTCTCAGTCAGGGCACGTGTCTGGGTTGCAGGCCTGGTCCCTGGTTGGGGACCAGGTTGATGTTTCTCTTTCTCCCTACCTACCCTTCTCTATAAAAATAAATAACTTCTTAAAAAAAAAAAGTTATGAACATGTTACTTCTATGTAAGGCATTACTAGCACAGGTAATACCCAAGGTTCCATAAACCATAAAGAACTAAAGAGCAGGGGGAACATGTAACAAAGAGCGTATATATATGAATTTGAATGGGAATATGAATATGAAACTGTTAGAAGGATCAAGAAATTCACCTTTAGACGACTAGAGTCCAGCCTCAGGGCTGAAAGTAATGGATCCAGAGATTCAAATTCTGCAAGAACATGGGTGTAGGACTCTGGTATCACTGGTACGAAAGTCATTTAGCTGGAAAGTTGAAACTGTGTTGAGTGATAGGCACAGTATTCCTGAAATACACCTGCAAAAATATAATTTAAGAAGCTCACTGCTCATTCAACATGCATTTAATGAGTAGGTGGAGAATATAGGGAAACGTGAGAAAGGGACAGGTTCTCTACTCTGTAGGTGTTCAGAATCTAGACTGAAAGAAAACACGCATAGGTAACATGCAAACATCAGCTTGTACCGCATCATTCCCTTACTCTCAGCCCCCCAGAGAATCAAGTCCAGATTCTCCAAGCCCTCCATAATCCTATCCCACTCTATTTATCTAACAGTGTGATAAGTAGAATGGGCACTGCAGGGTTTAAGAGGAAATTGGTCAAGCTCCTCTATGGTAAAATAGCAACCCCAGCTGCATTTCTTTAAGTTATAAATCTTCTCCTGTCTTTAAGTGTCTCTCATTAAAGGTCAATTTTCTGTAAAGACCCCTAACTATAAACCTTTATCAGCAAATTCAATGGTTATCAGCCAACAATTTAATACTGCTTAAAAGGAATAGATCTCTGGATCTTTCTCCTGCCTATCAGGGCCTCAATAAGTATCTGTTGAATGAATGAATGCACCTACTAAGTGAGAAGTAAGGTGCATGTAATTAGAACTTGAAGAGGAATAAGAGCTTCAATAAGAGACCTAATAAGGTACAGGCTAGTGTGGCTTGGTGGATTGAGCACTGGCCTGCAAACCAAAGAATCACCAGTTTGATTCCCACTCCAGGCACATGCCTGGGTTGCAGGCCACGTCCCCAGGTTGTGGGTGCGCAAGAGGGAACCACACATTGATCTTTCTCCTCCTCTCTTTCTCCCTCCCTTCCTCTATCTCTAAAAATAAATAAAATCTTAAAAAAAGAAAGAGAGACCTGATAGGAATGTAGCAAATGCCAAATATCCAATGAAGACTTAGTAAACTAACACAGGAGTTAACTGTTCAACAACTCTCAAGTACCCATTTTTGTCAAATTACACCAATGTCCAAAAAAGGAAATAAAACTTAAGAAAATTCTAGCCATTAATTTTAACTTTTCTCAATCCTTTCTTACTGGCCAAATTTTTCTTAAAAAAGCAAATACTACAAAAAAATTCAGAAATAACTACTTACACTTGTTTTTAATTTATACTTTGTGTTTTAACAGAAACACGTGTCATTCATTCATTTACTCAAGAAATGTGTACCTAGCACCAACTATGTGCCAGGCATTGTTCTGGGTTCCAGAGATAACAAAGGACAAAATAAAAGTCCTAACACTCATGGAGCATTAACTTCTAGTGGCAAAATACATACAGGCTTAAGATATTGGGTTGGCCAAAAAGTTCATTTGGTTTTTCCCATAAGACACTGGGTTGGCCAAAAAGTTCACTTGGTTTTCTTAGTAGTGCTTAGTGATCTTTAACTTCATTCGAAATAATTTTGTTATTATATTATGACAGCTGTCATATCAGCATGCATTTAAAAAAACATCTAAATTGGTGTTTTTGTGTAGCCATTTTAAATTGAAGATGGAAGAAAATAAGTGAGATTTTCAGCTTATTATGCCTTATTATTTCAAGAAAGGCAAAAACGTAATAAATGCAAAAACAGATTTGTGCAGTGTACGGAGAAGGTACTGTGACTGATGGAATGTGTCAAAAGTGGTTTGTGAAGTTTTGTGCTGGAGATTTTTTGCTGGATGATGCTCCACAGTCGGGTAGACCAGTTGAAGTTGATAGTGATCAAATCAAGACATTAACTGAGAACAACCAATGTTATACCACAGAGATAGCCAACATACTCAAAATACCCAAATCGATAAAGTAATTGGTGAAAATGAAAAATGTGTCCTTATTTTATCAAAAAAGCCATAGACTTTTTGGCCAACCCAATATTTTTATTGCATATATATAATATAGTCTTATTTTCTAGTATCGAATATATGCCAGTAATATTGTTCTTACTGCAACTTGACCTCTGCAAGAATAAAGTTCTGAAAAAAGAAAAATCTTTAGGCATACTTCAGAGACCTTGCAGGTTTGGTTCACAATAAAGTGAATGAAGTAATAAAAGGAGTCATAATCTTTTTGCTGGTGGAAGGAAGGTCTTGCCTTCAATTTGTTTAAAAATAAAAAAAGTAACATCTGTGGAGCACAATAAAGCAAAGTGCAATAAAATGAGGTATGCCTGTACTTAAAATATTTGAAAATTCCTGACCTAAGAAAAAAATCTCATTTTTTTCACTCATTCATTTTACTGAGTATCTAGTAAAATATGAGGCACAGTGGAAACAAGACAAATAAAATACTACCACAAATCAATAACTTTAAATTCAAGTAGGGAAAAAAAGACCACACACACACACACACACACACACACACACACACACCCCAAGAAAAACATAAGCAAAGTGCTATTTTGGAACTTAAAGGACAGAGATCACATTGAGTTCAAAGAAACCATTGAAAACTTCCTAAGGGAAGATGCACTGAAGCTGAGTAGGCTTTTATCAGAAGAAAAAGGGTGAGGGCAACAGGGTGGGCAGCAGTAAGCTAATATAGAGGACATATTTGGAGAATACAAGTTTAATCTTTGGTTGAAACATAGAATTCTAGCAATGGAATAATTAAAGGTAAAGTTGTAATAGTAATTCAAGCACAAGTTACAAAACACTGAATCTCAAACCAATGACCCTGAACAAATTTTAATTTGGTAGGCAACAGAAAGGTACTCAAGATTTAGGGCTGGGTGACCACGTAATTCCTGTGAAGTCCAGTGGGCAGATACATGAGAATAAGGGTGGGTGGTGAGCAGGTAAAGATAAGGCATTTTCAATCACTAAAGAAACCTGGTGCAAAGGAAAAACTCTCTTTGACTTTCTGACCAGGAGAAACTCAAAACAGATTTGTAGGTACTAGTTAAGAGAGTCTTCAAAATGAAAGAAACTGAAGATACAAGAAAAAGCTAAAACCACAGTACAAAGTCCTAAAGAAGAAAGAAAGGAATGACATCAAGACCACACTGTCTATCTCTTCCACTTGTGACCTTAAAACAAACTCTGAAGTTGGTAAGTCATTTGGCCTTGATCTCAGTGAAAATGTCCTGGAAGTTATGATTTAATGGAGTAAAAAACCCAGTTTGTTCTTAAGATTTAATAGAGATAAGAATGGAAAAGAAACAGAATAAGCAATGTCAATTCTCAAGAGATGTTGCTGGGTGATAATGTTAAGCCAACTCCGAATTTATACTTTTCCTTGTGCTTACTCTCTCCCTGGGCCCTGGCTGGTTTAGCTCAGTGGATTGAGCGTCGGCCTGCGAGCTAAGTGTCGCTGGTTCGATCTTCCAGTCAGGGTACATCAGAGAAGGAAAACTCTGACTCCAAAAAACCTCCGCTGCCTTGCGGCATACCTCTTCAGGGGAAAGGCTAAGGGAGTAAACCCCGACAGAAAATCCGGAGCCGGAGTCCCTAAGGCGGTTTGACGTTGTAGTCAACACCGGCAACTCCTGCGGCGCACCTGAACCCAAGCTGTATTGACTCCGTCTTTACCTTGGACCCTTCGGCTGCGAAGAGAGGGGGGGTCTGCTGCATGGGCAACAGCAGACCCTCCATATCACCCTGCCCAGGCTCTGTAGCTTCAGCTTCACTGGAGAGGACACTCCAGCGTCATCACAAGATGTCGATTCAACACGGGAGGAGACAGATACCGTGTCACTCCCGAGTTGGACTGCACAGCCATTCTCGGCGGTGCAGATAGACTCTTAAGAAGCTACACCATCGTCTCTCGAGACGGACGGCTGCCGACGACGACTCTCTCCCTCAAATGACTCCTTTCCCTCCACATCTACTTAGCCAAATGCACCCAGCCTTCCAGGCCCAATAAAAGTCCCACTTCCCAAAATTCTCAAGGTGGAGGAAGACTCAAAGGTAGTTCAGTGCATTTATCATATATCCACCTAATTCAGAAATTAGTTTTACCCTGGATCCCTGAAAATTTTCAGCAGTGGAAAGGAAGTGCTTCCTCTGTTGAAGCTTCCCATTCCACTTCACAGCTCTCAGGTCCTTTTCTTATTTCATTTTTTTAATTGATTTTAAAAAGAGGGGAGGGGGGAAGGAGGGAGGGAACAGGGGAGAGGGAGAGAGACATATATTTATTGTTCCACTTTTATGCATTCATTGGTTGCTTCCTGTATATGCCCTGACCAGGGGCCAAACACACAACTTTGGGGTATGGGGACAACACTCTAAAACCAACTAAGCTATGCAGCCAGGGCCATAAGGTCTTTTTAAAATACTAGGTTTGTAAGCTGATCACTTAGAGCTTTTATTAAGTATTCCTAACTGTGGATTCTACAGCTTAAGGCAGTGGTTCTCAACCTTCCTAATGCTGCGACCCTTTAATACAGTTCCTCATGTTGTGGTGACCCCCAACCATAAAATTATTTTCGTTGCTACTTTATAACTGTAATTTTGCTACTGTTATGAATCGTAATGTAAATATCTGATATGCAGGATGTATTTTCATTGTTATAAATTGAACATAATTAAAGCATAGTTATTAATCACAAACACAATATGTAATTATATATGTGTTTTCCGATGGTCTTAGGCGACCCCTGTGAAAGGGTCGTTTGACCCCCAAAGGGGTCGCGACCCACAGGTTGAGAACCGCTGGTTTAAGGGAATAAGTTTACTCCTTCCAAACCAACCCTTCAGTATTTGAAGTGTTAACAGGTCTAAAAATTCAACACTTCCAGTTTTTCAATCATTCTTGACATGACAATATCCCAGTTCCTCTCTGTTCTGGTCAACTTTCTACACAGGCATTTGACCTGAAAATGTGTTGCCTAGAACTGAACATAATACTCCTTAAGAAGCTGGATAACACAGAATAGAGTAGAAACTAACCTCCTTGATCTGGACACTAAATTTCTATATTACTATACTAAAAGAGCACCGTGTGTGTTTTTAAAATGGCCACATCACACTTTGATTCAACAGAGCAAGTAGTCAACTAAAACTCAAAGAAATTTTCACATTAAATAGCCAGTACCTAGAACTCAAATTGAAAGCTATTAATCAAATGTGACAATGGATATAAAAAGTACCTAAAATTTTTAATCTTTGCACAAATAAGAACAGCAGAATGTTCATAATTGTTAAAGTTAGGCTGTGTGTACATGAGGGTGCATAAAATTATCCTATTTTTATCTATGTTTGAAATTTTCCATAACATGTTTTTCAGTATGTACTAAAAAATATCTCTATACAAACCTTCAACAGCTACCCTTCTAACATAATCTATGATATGATCTCTATTTCTCCAGCTTCATCTTCCTCCTTATCCTCTCTCCTATTCTATCCAATTATTCTGAGCTATCTTTTGTTCCTTTCACTCTATAAACTTTCTGTGCTTCCATGATTTTAATATATGCTGTTTCTTGAATCTTCCTCTAACTAACGAAACCCTACCTTCTTGCAAATCTAAGTTTAAATATTTCTTCTGTTAAGTCTGTCGCACCTCCAGCCTAGAAAAAAAGTAAGAAAACAGAAGGTGGTCATAAATGCTCACCAAACTCAATGAAACAAATTCTTAAGGGGTTGGCTTGCCCAAGGTCACAGAGATCTTAAAAGGTAGAGCTGAGACTAGAATCCACTTCTCCATAGTCCAAATCTAATCATCTTTACATTTCCCCGCATTACATGGTTTTAACAACCAAGTAGCAGGATCAAGAAAAGGTTTTCTTATTGCTCTACTACTGTACTTATTTTACTAATGGACCAGTGTTTGCTGCTCACACCAAATACAAATCACAGCATTCTCTTTTCACACGAATCAGCAAAAGAGAAGTAAAAATTAAAGTTATTGTGCTTAGGGAAAGTAGATTAGATCTTTCTACCCAATAAATAATAAGATGAGAACTCTCCACCTCAGAGAAATGGCGACTCACTCATTCATGCATCCAATATGCCTTGTACGCACAGCCGGGCAGTCCCTGCCTACAGGAGAATCTCCCCGTCTAGAGGAACTGCTAACTTTAACTGCAAAACTTTAATATTGTATTAATAAGTCTAGAAGATACGTAACCAGTTTCCAGAGCTAGATCCCAGCTCCACTCCACCATCTCCGCGCCGGTAGTCCCCGATTTCCAGGTGTTTACACCGTCTCTCCTGGCTGGGTACCGGGACACTCACCAAGAACCTAGAGCCACACCCGAGCTTGTCTCCGTTCTTGCTCCTCCCCTCCCCGGCTTACGTTATCCCGGAGTGCCGGGGACAACGCTATTAACGGTACTTCCTCGTCACGTGATGGGTTACGCCCCTGTTGTGCGTGGTCCCTCCCACACAGGCCGCCATCGCAATTACGCTCTCTGCGGCCTGCAGTCCAGCGGGCTGCTGCCGGCAGAAGACAAAGCGTCGGTCGGAAGCGTCGGAGCTCTAAGGGAAAGGGGTGAGCCAGCCAAGATCCCGGGACCCTTCATCGCTTGAAGCCCGCAAGAGGAAATGAAACAGACGGGAATTGGCAGAGAAGGGAGGGAATTAGCGGAAGGTGTCATGGCGGCCTTGCTCTGGGATCACGTGCCCCACAGGCCCGCCTTGGTACTTCCGGTCACGTGCCCTCAGAGTTCTCGCAGCCAGCGATGGAGGCGAGACCCCCCAGTAACAGAGGCGGCAGCGGAGGCGGCGGCCGCAGCAGCTACTGGGCTTCAGCCTCTTCCCGGCAGCATCTCTAAGAAGCGCAGCGGAACTCGATTCGACCTAGCCCACTAACTTATTCCCCGTCCAGGGCTGTAGCTCCCACTTGGTAAGTTTAGACCGAAGAATGGAGATGGGTGGGTAGATGAATTGATGACAGGCCTGGGGGCCGCAGGACGGCGTAGATTCTGCCCCTTTTCCTTGTGTCCGTGCGACCGTCCCTCCTCACAACTCCCAAGCCTGCTGTCTGGGGAGCCCGTTATTCTGAAACGGGGAAGAGGCGACCCTTTATCTACTTGCCTGTAGGAAGCCTACCCCTCTACTGAGAGCAGGGGCCAGGAGATTGACCCAAAGCCAGGATTAGACTTGGCTCCGGAGAATGAAGGACGTGGAGGCTCCTCCCTCGCAAAGGAACCCTTCCCCTTAGAAAATGTGCTGTTGAGTCTTTCGGTTTCTGTAAGAGAAGAAGCTTTCACCTCAGTGCACACTTTTTGCTTCACCTGTCAGTCCGACCGCTCTTAAATCCTTAGCGTGTGTGTTAATCCACACATTCCCTATCCCGGTTTTGGACTGTGCTCAACTTCATCCTCTTAAAAATAGACCACCAACACATGGAAATATACGATTATTGCCCCCAAAGGTGTATCCAGTTGACTCTTAAACGCCCGTTTTAGGGTATGTAAAATTGAAGAGATGAGATGAAAAAAAATTTTTTTGCCCATGAGAAGGCCCTCTTTTAAAAGATAAAAAAAACGAAGTGCTTTGAAATATACCTTGAAGTAAGTATTGACGCCATAAAGGAATGAAACAATTCCTATGAATTCTTACCAGGAATCCTAATATATAAAGCAAAGTCAAAAGTCGAACAAATGAAATGTAAATGTCACAGCAGAAGAGAAGATAACCTCCAGTATCAGGCCTATGGTTTATGGAAGGACTAGGCTTTAGAGGGAACTTTGCACCTTTTAGCAGACCTAAATCCCTCGTTTGGGAAGGAGGCAGAGATAATCTGGGGCTAGTAAACCTGTTTTGCTATCCTTACTAAGCCAACATTTAGCATTGTTAACTGATTGATAGGTGATATTGAGTCTCTCCTAGGTGATATTAAAAACATATGGTAGTGCAAATGTAAAAAAAAAAAATCCATGCAAATGTAAAGACAGCCTTTTAAAATACTAGGAAGATTGATGCCAAGAGAAAGGAATGTTAAAAGTAATGAACGAAATGATCAGCTCCAGTCAGTTATGGCTACTTCCTGTATGTACTGCACCGGAGGCTTATAACTTCTCTACTGGTTTGTCTTTCCACCTTTTAGCCCTGCTTTTCTGTGCTGCTGGGTTTTCCCCCTACCATGAGAATGTTGTCTAGTGTACCTCGCATTTTGACCTCTACCTCATGGATACTGCTGCCAGAGGTGTCTTTGTGCCCTTCCCCCTTTTTTCTTTTTTCTGCTTTCCCTTTCCATTGTCAAACATTCAGTAGGCCCTCATTTCCCCGTTTTGATTACCAATTAATTGCTCTCTCAATTTTGGTATTGTACTCTTTTCAGCATGCAGTATTTATGGGTTAAATAGGAGCAATGCTTTCCTTCTGTCTTGCATTTCTCCGTTGCATTATTTTCCTCCTTCCCCTCCCTCGCACTGTTGTAAGATGTTTTAGAAAGTGCTTGGTCTTAAAATTGCTACATTAGTTAATCCTTCTTAGTAATTTCTTTGTGTGTGTAACTATCTTTAAAACAGTAGTACAGTTTCTTCACTCTTGACATATTTCCAAGATCTTAACACCCTATAATGTTGGATTGTTTAAAAATTTTTAGGTTATCTAATGGCAAGCAGCATTCCAAAACTCCATTTTGTATTCTGGCAGATAGAGCAGCACTTCTTCTAGCAGGTGATGAGGTGTTTATATTTCACTTGTTACTTTTTTTTTCCCCCTGCCCCATTTACCTCTCTGCACATTGGAAAAGGGGATGTAGATAATGGAAATGCATAGATGTGGTAATTTTAAAAATTTGTGCTGAGTAGTTTCAAATTCTTCCTATCCCTGTTTCTTTATAAGCCAGTTACTGGAATTTATGAGGAATGGTACTCTGATCTATGAGTAGGAAGCTCTAGTGCTTCCTGGAATTTAGCCGCAGGTCAGTGTGCAGAGGTTTCTTGTCTTAACAATATTATATCCTTTTAACAACAAAGATCTTAAGTTGGTGCCACAGATATTTCTTGAACTCTTCCTGTACACCAAAATAGTTCCTGGGTGCTGTATTGCACTGAACACAATACTTGCAATTTCTTCCCTTCTTCATGAAGCTTGCGGTCTATCAGGGGAGTCAGACATTAAAAGAATCACTTTAAAAATAAATTAGAGTTGTGGTAAGTGCTATAAAGACAAGAATAGAGACCTTACCTAATAACTTTGAAGCTTAAGAGTAGGAAAAAATGAGTAAAAGTTAGTTAATGGGAAGTAGAATGTACCAAGGCTCAGAGCAAGGCATATACATTTAGCTTTAGGCAAATAGTTATTTAACTTCAAATGAATTAATGCCTTCACAAGAGGATCTTGCTATTTAAAGAAATCTTGTGGCAGATTATTTCATAAAGTAAATAATCTTTTAAGTAAAGCCAGTCTTCATCAAGCCAATTTATTTAAGTGCAACTACACAAATATTTTTTTGTCAATGAAATATTCTGTGGCTTACAGAGGTGTGCTGGGAAGAAGTTCTTGCTACCCAAGGAACCACCTTCAAGAAAAGTCTAGATATCAGAAGTTATTGTACAATACCCCTACTGGTTTATTAAACTGGTCCTAGTACAATTAACAGAGTTGCTATAGATGACCAGGGAAATTTGCCTAGCAAGGGAGCTGTGAGACAATTGACTAGTCACGCCCAATGTTTAATAACTTATCTTGGATTTATTCATAAAGTAACCCCTGAATGGATTTTCACATGAATGGTTTTACATGCTTCATCCAGGGTAGGGCAAAAGTATGTTTACATTGTGAGTACATGAAACACAAAGTTTATTCTTGAATTAGTATTTATTATCATATTGATTTACATACAACTATAAACCTACTTTTGTCCCACCCTGTATATAAGAGGCTATTTTTCCCAGTTGATTTAAAGTAGCTAATAAGGTCTGTTCTATTAATCTAATTTATTCTCCACTTTACAGTTTCTCTGTGTTCACTCATCTTTCCTTCCTTACTTTCCATCTTAGAAAAGTTTTTTGTTTTTTTCCCCAAAGCTATCACTTTTTATTTGTGCCAGTAAGCCCAGTTAACTGGGAACTTGTTCTATCAGCTGTCCTTCATGTTTCCTAAAATGTGATTTGTGTGATACGCAGTATAATTTTACGTAGTACAGATATTTTTAAACTTTAATAATTGTGTTTATTAAAACATATTAGAAAATTAATATTAAAGTAGTTAATAGTTCCATAGATATTATAACATTTCCTTTACAAGCTAAATTTGTAAAGCTAAATAAAAAATAAGTGACCTATGTATAATACAGGAGTTGAAAATTGTTTTAATTCTTACCCATACCAACACCCCTAACATGTTACCTGTATTATAAACATATGGTTTGATACAGAATAAACTCTTAAAAAGACATTTTTAGTAACTACTTTTGTCATCACAAAACACATTTATTGTAGATAATCCAGAAAACAAAGAACATTCAAATCATCTGTAATCCTGTCACTGTAGGTAACCACTATTAAAGTGGGTGTATGTCCTTCCAGTCATGTATATTCACAAAATAGCATATGGAACTCCAAGGTCAGACTGACCCAGATTCAAACCCAGTTCTGCTGTTCCTTGATGTTTTGGGAAAGTACCTTGATTTCTCAGACCCAGTTTCCTTTATCCGCAGAACAGAACTAATAATAGAACCTACTTCAGGATTGTAAACTGGGAGCTGAATGAGGTAACACCTATAAAGAATTTAGCCAAATGCCTGGCGCATGTTATTAAGAATTCAGGCCCTGGCTGGTGTCACTCAGTGGATTGAGGGCTGGCCTGTGAATCAAAGGGTTGCTGGTTCAATTCCCAGTGGGGATGCATGCCTGGGACGCAACTGGCCGGGTCCCCAGTTGGGGGCTCGCGAGAGGCGACTATTTCTCTTCCTCTGTCTCCTTCCCTTCCCGTTTTTAAAAGTAAATAAATAAAATTTTAAAAATAAAGAAATCAGATTTTTGATAGAGTTTTTAAATTTATGAGTATGGAATCAAACTTCAAACTTTTTGAGGGGCAAATACCCTCTAAACAGCATCTTAGGAAGACATCAAAGAAACTGGTTAAAAGATAGTATTATATATTATGAATTCTAACCCTTTATGACATGATATATAAATACCAAAAATGGAGATTGTAAAACATGGGGAAATGTTTTCATTGACAAGTGAAAAACAAGGTAATTGGGATGTACTTCAAGATTATATTTGTAAAGCAGGTACAGATAAGATAAGATAAGCACAATTTAAAATTAAGAAAATTGTTGTTAAGGTTGTGGGATTAAGGAATTTTTATAATCCCATATGTTACTGAACTGATTAGGCTCCATCCCACCATTTACAAATGCTCCATAATATAGACTGTCTCCACCTGCATGACTCAACTGCATCTCACAATCATGTGTCCAGAACTGAATTCCTTGTCTTCACATTCAAACCTGTTCTTATTTGCATAAATGGCACCACTATACTCATGTCAGTAAGTAAGGTATGACCCTTCAGCATCTACAGTGTCTACTATCCTGCTTCCTCAGTACTACTCCTTGTCCCTTCCTCCATTCTCACTGCCACCAGCTTGGTTGAGACCTTTTCTGGTCCCTCTCTTCAGTATTTCCTATATTGCCCAGAGATTAATTTCATAAAATACAAATCACATCCCTGTTGAAAAGTCTGTAGAGGTTTTCTGTTCTCTATCACATAGGGTGGTATTCACTGCCTGCCTCCACCTTAATCATCCAACTTTATAGCCTACCGATCCCCGCCATTAACTTGATGCTACATCCAGAGCAGGCTACTAACCACTCTTAGAGAGTCTCAGGCCTTTGCCCCAAACCACTCTCATTGCCTATAAAGCCTATTTTCCTTTGCCAAAATCCGAATTCAAGACCCTATTCATAACTAACTTAATGTATTGAAAAGAATAAACTGATACATGTAATATATGGTGAATTAAAAAAAAAAAAAAAAGGTTAAATGAAAAGCCAGATACAAAAGAACACAATGCATGATTTCGTCTATATGAAATCCTAGAACAGACAAAAATTTAATTTATGCTGACAGGGGAAAGAAGAGAATTGACTGGAAAGGAACATGGGGGAATTTTCAGGAGCGATGGTAATGTTATCTGTCTTATTTTTGGTAATGATGTATGGGTTGTATACAATATATCAAATAGAACACCTAAGACCTATTTATTTTGTTGATTACACCAAAATTTTTTAAATCGAGGTAATCAACTTCAGAGGAATTAAGATTTCACTCTTTTCTTTTAACTTGTACTTTTTTAAATTTCTAAATCACTGCTTGAGTGAATAAGAAATATTAGTTTTTTAATCCAGTGGTATTTTTCATTACTTTTCATTAAGTAATTTGTTTTTATTTTTTAGATATTTTTATCAAGAATTGCTGGTTCCTATTTTTAATGCCTGCCAGTCTTCCTAATGATTACTTTCCATTACGTCCAAATATAAATTCTCAATTTCTTTTTGAATAGCAATAGCAGATCCAATATTTCATTGTTCCCATTTATTGTCATCTTGTTAAAATGTTTCCATAAAACTTTTTGCTCAGGGCATGTTTAATTCTTATATGACACCGAGATATGCTGACTGCTTTAAAATTATACTTTAAATTATTTCTGAAGAAGTGTTTTAAAATTGTATTTTAAATTGTTCCTTTGGGAATGAAAACTATGTCATAACTTCAGAAATGGCTTATATGTGGCATTTTTCTTACCACTTTCCCCATCCCAGCCCATGGTAGACACCACCATCAATCATGGCATCTTTCCTATTGAGCCCAGACCCCCTCAATGCTTTTTGTCCTCATATTCCAGACATTCACACTCAAGCCTGTACCCTTTAGGTTGGGCATTTAAGATTCCCAGGATTTAGGAGAAAGGTCACTGTGGGGGTAGGGGCCTCCAGGCTGTTTCCTAGGTAATAAATTAGCCATATATACAAGTGATTCTTCAACCAATATAAGGAGAGCAGTTGAAGACATTTGATTGTTAAAAGATGTGGGAAATGGCATCTGAAGTGTTAAGTATTAAATTATCTTCAGGGTCATGGCACATAGCTGTTATGGCAGACGGGAAGAATCCTCTCTTTTAAGGCTTTGGGAGCAGCAGTTCAGGCTCCTCTGCGTGGAGAAAAACAGCCAGCCAGAGACCAGGGCCCCGGATTCTGCGAAGTTGGTGGGTGGCTGTGGGAACAAGACAGAGAAGTGGTAGCCAGGATCCACAAGCTATTCTGGAGCATGACTGGCCCAGCCTTTCTCTACAATGCAATCAGCAGACTGGGAGAGACAGTTGTCAAGGCACCTGAGGGGAGCTGGTAGAATCAGATTAAAAAGATGAGCATACTTCTACAGGGTTGGGCAAAAAGTCAGTTTAGTTTTTTCCATAAAAGAAAAGACGCTTTTCATTTTCACCAATTTTATTGACATGGGTATTTTTAATCTGTCAGCTATCTCTCACTATTGCTTCTAGTGGGTAGAGGCCAGGGGTGCTGCTAAACATCTTCCAATGCATAAGCAACCCCACAGCAAAGAATCATTTGGCCAAAATTTCAATAGTACCAAGAAACTTCACAAACCACTTTGACACGGTTGATCAGTCACAGCACCTTCTCCATACACGGTACAAATCTTTTTTTGCCTTTCGATTGTGTTTTTACCTTTCTTGAAATAATAAAGCATAATACACTGAAAAAGTGCATATTTTCATCCATCTTCAGTGTTAAAATGGCTGCCCAAAAGTTAACCAGTTTTGGTAAGTTTTGTTTTAAATGCATGCTGATATACAGCTGTCACAGTACAAAATCATTTCATATAAAGTTAATGACAGCTAAGCACGACTAGAGCCATCATATGGAAAAAAACTAACCAAACTTTTTGACCAACCCAATACAATAAAAGCACAGAGTAGAACCAAGAGAAGAAAAAGTAGAAAACTGCAAATGACAAGAATTTTTGCACTGCGAAACTTACTGAAATTTATTTATGGCAGAAAAGTTGATAATTGTACATTACTGTAAAGCAACATCTCCATGAAAATACATGTTAACTAATGAGTATAGTTGCAGAAAGTTTCCACTGTAGAATTCATTTTTTTATTTAAACCTCAAATGGTCACTTGTGATTGTGAAATTGACAGCACTTGGAAGCATTTTTGATATCACATAATTGGTGACATGCTTTGAGAATTTTGTCACGTGTTGGCACACCAGTGTTCTATGAACCTTTTATAAAGGAATATATTTTAGAGTAAATACGTTGTAAGGTACTGTGTACTTGCAGGATGCTTTTCAGCAGTGTTTCTGCAGTGTAGGTAGATCATGGCAATAAAATTACTTATCAGTATTGCTATTACTGCATGACATTAACATTTGAATATGTCTGACAAATACCCTCTTTGCCCTGTGATGTTTTATTAGTAGGTATTACCATTTAGGGAGGGCTTCCTGTGTTCCTAATGCTTGGAGTATACATTATCTCTGATCCTCAACCTAGTAAAGCAGGTAGGTATTAGTGGCCTCATTTCATAATAAGGAGAGATTAACTTATCCAAGGTTACACAGCTAGTGAGCTGTGAATTTGGGATTTAACTCAGGACAATTGAACTTAAAAACCACATTAAACCATCTTTCTACTGTTCAAAACTTAGGAACTACAATCTGTGTCTCTTCCAGGTGCTCTACTGTGGTAGTTGAGATCTTCTCAACTGATTGCTTATATTACTGCGCTTACTATTTATGCTTTTATTATGAAAATGCATTTTTTGCTGAAGGTGAGGATCTACAAAGAGTTGCCAGATGTAGCAAAAAGAAATACAGGGAACCCAGTTAAGTTTGAATTTTAGATAAACAACAAATAATTTATTATATGCAATATTTGGGGCATAGTTATACTAAAAATTTGTTTATCTGAAATTCAAATTTACCCGAGCATCTTACATTTTATCTGACAACTCTTATTTTACATGTTTTCTCTACCCAGCTGCTGTTTCAATGCTTTGTATATAGTAATAATCAAGAAAATAAACAAGGTTGTGGTCAGGAGGATAATCTTTGATGTGACTATTACGGTACAAAATGCAATGCTGTTATCTGTAACATTTTGAACAATAAAAAGAACTTTTCTAAAAAACTTGAGTTTTATTTTCAAGCATACTGAAAGAAACCTAGACCAGGGAGTAGAAAATATGGGTGTAGTTTCAGCTCAGGGGGGTTAGTTCTGGAATGGTCACACAAACCCTGTGACCCTTAGTTGTTTCAGTTGAAACAATTTGAACTAAATATTTATTAGGGTTCCTGTGTAATTCTGAAGTTCTACAATTCTAAATATATTACATATAAGACCACATATTTGTAGTCAGATCATGCATTCAGCATTTAAGAATATAACCCTGGCTGGTGTGGCTCAGCAGATTGAGCACCAGCCTGCGAACTGAAAGGTCACAGGTTTGAGCCCCAGTCAGGGCACAACCCTGCATTGTGGGTCTAGTCCCCAGTTGGGGGTGTGCAAGAGACAACCAATCACTGTTTCTTTCCCTCTCTCCCTCCCTTCCCCTCTCTCTAAAAATAAAATAAAAATCTTAAACGTTTTAATGCCTTTATTTTTTAAAAATTTAAGAATATAACAGGAAATATAAATAGAAAATACTCTGATTAGCATGTGTGGGAATGGTTTAAAAACTGCCAGATGTTATAAACTTGTTACATAAATTCATACACATGGTATGAGAAAAATGAAATTTGACTTAAAAAAATATGATGCCATGCAACTTCATCTTCAACTTTGAATGAGGAAAGAGACTTTTTTCCCTTCATTATTAGTTTAGGTTTTAAATTTGGAAGGGAATCTAGAAGTCAATAAATCTGACCCTAACTGAGATGTGAAATATTTTTGTCTCTATTAGCACCTTCTAGCCATCATGGCAACTTCATCTGAAGAAGTTTTGCTGATCGTAAAGAAGGTGCGTCAAAAGAAGCAGGATGGAGCTCTATACCTCATGGCAGAAAGAATTGCTTGGGCACCTGAAGGCAAAGATAGATTCACAATCAGCCATATGTATGGAGATATTAAATGTAAGTCATATTTGTCAGTAATTTTAGAAAATTGCTTATAAAAACCTTTGTGAGTTTTTCATTGTAATGTTCAAAATAATCATACAAAAATAATTACAAAGTGGGATCACTGGATATATATTATTCTGTAACAGACTTTACCACTTAATAGAGTATGTACATATGTAAATTTTCCTCATTTAAAGATTTCTATGTATGCCTTTTTTTAAGAGTTGCATAATAGCCCACAGAACGGATGTAGTTCTGTATTTAACCAGTCCTCTGTTAAAGGACATTTAGGACCTTTCCAGAATTTCATTATTGCAAACAATGTTGTAGTACTGATCTGTATACTAATACCTTTGTGAGGTGGTATGTATGAGATACATCTGTGCAGTGAATTTACTGGTTCAAATGGTTCATGCATTTAAAATGTTGATAAATGATACCAGATTGCCCTTTAATAAAATATATCATTTAAGCAATTGTCTAGTTGGTTTTTAGTTAGGTGGCCATCTGTTGAGAAGATATTCAGTTTTATATTGAATGTAGGTGGGAAAAATACAGAGCATAATTTTTTTTATGAGTTTTCAAAGATGAAGGCAAAAATCAAAACTCTTTCCAAATTTGCGAGGTTAACTCTGAAACATTGCCCAAGGGGTTTCGTACTCTGGCTCAAAAATAATTATGTTTAAAAGCACCAAGCGAGTTCTGAGACTTAGAACATTTACTCAGAAAGGGAGTTCTGCAGTTCACCTGGCTAAAGATCTGAGAATAAGACTCCAGGGGGGTCTGGGCAACAAAGTCTTTGACAAATTGTGGTTAACTGTGACCATTAATGTGGATTTTAATATTTTCCTGAATATAACATTCTTCTGGATGAAATTGTGTGTAGATTTTAAGGAACATGAAACCTCAAAAAATAGACAACCCTCAACTTGCAAGTGCTCAGTGTACAGATGTCCTTTGTGTATGAACATTTACCCAAGGACTTACCTCTACTTGCTGCTGGAAATGGTCAAGATCTTCCTCTTTCTCCATTGAAATAACTTAAAATCTTAATTTTCAAAAGAAAATATTATTTAAAACCTATCATAATTCAGTACTGCCTAAACTATCAGGTCTTTTATCCACTATCCTGGTATCGTTACTTCTTTTTAAAACTTTTTTTCTTTAAGCTTCACGAAGTTCCTGATAATAGTCTTACAGACTAACATTTATTCTACAATAGACTCATAAACTAGGAACTTCCTGTTTTAGCTTGTTAGCCTATATATTTGAAAACACACTCATCTGACAACCCCCAGCATGCAATAAATATGCCTGCCCTTACCGGTATGGCCCATACACCAAAAGTTTGGGGGTTCGATTCCTAGTTAGGGAACGTATAAAAGGCAGCCAGTCGATGTTTCTTTCTCACATTAATGTGATATTTCTCTACATCTCTTCCTCCCTTCCTCTCTCGAAAAATAAATAAAATATTTTAAAAAAGAAAAAACTTCAGAAGTAAGCCTTACCAGAGGCAAGAGCTAAGCTAGAGCAAGGATAAAGTAGTGACTGAGAAAAGAAACCTAGGAGTGTTTTGGAGGAAAGGGGTAATGGAATAGGCTGCTGACAGTGTAAATTGTTTCATATTGGTGCTTTTGGCAGTAAGATACATACTTCATCTAAACTGTTGGTCTGGAAGCAGTATCTTCATTGAAAAAGGTTGGTTTGGGATGAGAGTTCTAGGCAGTAGGTCCACACTACCATGAGTCAACCATTTAATGAAACAAAGCCCCTCCAATCTCTTGTTTTCTTTATGAAGAAGACAAGCACCACTCTGAGAATACATGTTCTCCATTATGTAGGTATATTTTGATATTCCCAGTCCCGATTTATTATGAAAGTCTTCAAAATTACAGAAAAATGTAAAGAATGGTACAATATATACCTATATACTATATCCCACCTTAGTAGTACAGTTATTATTTTGCCATATTTGCTTTATTTTCTGTGTACACTTGGACTGCTTATAATATCACACCATAAAAATTTTAATAAATATTCAGACCATTTTATATTTCCCCATTGTCCCAGTGAGTTGTGTTTTTTTTAAAACCAATGTACAATCTAGATTCGTGTATGTAATTGTAGTTCATTAGTCTCTTCTTTAAGAGTGTGTGTTTGTAGAATATCACACTTCTGAGTATGCCTGATAGTCTTTAATATGTAGGTGGTGGTGTTAACTTCCTGTCCTGTCACCTCAGAAAGCCTATTGTGTCAGGTTGTCCTCTTAATGAGGCTAATTTGATCCCTTGGTTAAAGTGGTGACACCAGATCTCTCAAATGTAAAACTATATATCTTCCTTTGCAAATAAGTAAGCAAGCCATGGGCTGTGTTTTGGAGTTTTTGAGTCAGGACAAATCATTTTTATTAAGAAGAATGTTGATTGGAGGCAGCTATTCAGGGTATATTCAGAATTCCTCGATGACTGTTCACAAAATTTTAAAGATACCTGCCCCAGTTGAATGGAAACAAAAGCCCTTTATTATCTGGAGGTGGAAGCCATGGGTGAGAAGTGCCATACAAAAAGAATACTAAAGAAGGAAGCAGAGTGTTAGCGTGAATTTGTTGAACCCTGCTCTGGACTATTTAAGAAAAGTGCATCCCTGCAAAGAAAGTAACCTGTTGGTAAGCAGTTGCCACAGTGTGCGTGCCCTCATCCGATTAACATCATGTTTCTTTTTAGGCCAGAAAATCAGTCCAGAAGGAAAAGCTAAAATTCAGCTTCAGCTGGTCCTGCATGCAGGGGACACAACTAACTTCCATTTTTCCAATGAAAGCACAGCAGTCAAGGAGAGAGATGCAGTGAAAGACCTTCTTCAGCAGCTGCTGCCCAAATTCAAGAAGAAAGCAAATAAAGAACTTGAAGAGAAAAACAGGTGAAGGAGGAAAAGAATAGCTTTTTGAAGAGATACTAGGTTCTCTCCAGTCTTGTAGACTAATACCTTGCTGTTTCTCGCCTCTTGTACTTTGATAGTATAATTTAGGAAAATAATGGGCTGTAGACCTTTACCTCTGTGTTTGGTTTTCAAACTTTGGCGTCTTACCAGCTGTTTAGCTTTGGGCAAATGAGGATGTAGAAGCTCACAAGTTAAATTTACTGCCTCAAGCCTAAAATCTGATGAGGAACAGAACTGAGAATTAAAAGATACTAATGTCCCTTAATTCCTTTTCTTAGTTCTCTTTCACAGTGATACTGAACCATCAGAAGTGTGTTTGTGCCCTGGCTGCTGTGGCTCAGTAGATTGAGCACCAGCCTGTGAACCAAAAGGTCGCCAGTTCCATTCCCGGTCAGGGCACATGCCTGGGTTGCAGGACAGGTCCCCAGTTGGGGGCGTGCAAGATGATGTTTCTCTTGCTTCTCGATGTTTCTCTTCCTCTCTTTCTCCCTCCCTTCCCCTCTCTTTGAAAATAAATAAAATCTTTAAAAAGAAGAAGTGTGCTTGTGAATAAGAAACCTGAAGTAAGTTATATTGTTAAAAAGTTGAGAAAACATGTAAAATGATGAGAGTTTCTGATAAGATAAATTCCATCACCAGGATCTTTCAGGCAATCTATTTATAGCTCCAAGTGCTTATCATCGTGAAAAATTAGTTGCTAGAAAATCTCAAGCATACCTCCTCTCTTCTCCATTCACCTTTATTTGTGAAAAAGAATACAGTGCAATACAAATAGAGATACAATGACCTTTGTGTTACTGGAATATAGAGATGAAGACCAAATTTGTGCCCTCAAAGAATTTTAGTCTTTGCTTCTTCAGACTTGGATTTATCTCCACCCTTTTATTTTCCTCCAAAAATGTCGGGTTGTTTGGTTTTATTGTTTTGTTTTGTTTTTACTTTAATTACTAACCAACTAACTAAATGACCTCTGTTGCTTAATCATCACAAAATGGAAGTTGCATGTTTCAGTATTTCATGTTGTAAAGTTTTTAAAATGTTACTTAAATGGTGTTTTGTTCTAGAAAGTTCAACATACTCAACTGTGTTCTATCCCCAGAATGCTGCAAGAAGATCCCGTTTTGTTTCAGCTTTATAAAGACCTTGTTGTGAGTCAAGTGATAAGTGCTGAGGAATTCTGGGCCAATCGTTTAAATGTAAACTCAACACAGAGTTCTTCCACATCCAATCATAAGCAGGATGTTGGCATATCTGCAGCATTTCTGGTATGTGACCCTTCTAGATTTCTGAAAACCCTGATTGTGTGTTAACAATGTCATTTATTTTATAAAATTTAGTTTGTCCTTAAAGTAAATTAATGGATACTTCAATGTTCATGGTATTCTTCTAAAGTTACAGTATTTTTAAATTTATATTTTTTCTAGTTATTTTTCTTGGTTTCTGGCCTTGACCCTAGCATGTTGGAAATGTAATGGATTTTTGAAAGAGAATCTTATTTCCCCTAGTACTTTTAAATTTAGGGCTTTGATACCCTTTTTTATGGTTGTTAATATTTTACTTACAATACAAAGTTAAGTGTATAATGGCTCTCATTTTAGAAAAAATAAGATTTGTAAAATGTACTTAAGAGAAAAAGTGGGGTCCCTTATCTGTAGAATTAGAAAATGGGATTCAGTTAGTCTTTACTCTGGAGGAACCAAAGCAGTATTTATACATTTAACAAAAATGTTGAGTACCAATTACATGTTTATCATCTTTCTGTGTACTTAGTAATGAATTAATAAGGTATTTCTTAAAGAAACCAATCAGATAACACTTCTTTATTTAGTAAGCAAAGTGTGTTGTAGTTTCAGTAACTGTACAGGTTTATGTTAAAGTTCCCCTGGCTCTCTGTTGTTGGCCACACATAAACATGCCTATTTGACCATGAAGGATTATTACATTAAATCAAGCCAGGCTTCTTTGTCTCTCTGCAAAAGTAAGGTGAGGGACTTACCTCTGTCTCTGTAATCCATTCAGAATATCTGTTTTTCCATCTTTGTCAGTGTCTGTTGCATGCTTAAACATCTCCTCCCCACCCCCACCCTCGTATTTTAACGAATATGGGGTAGGCAAAAATAGGTTTACTGTTGTAATATAAAGAAATAATATAATACAGTAAATCATAGTATAAAACTTAACTCTGTTTTGCATACTCACAACTATAAACCTACTTTTTTCCACCCCTGTATATATACATGTATATGTATATGTATATGTGTATGTATATGTGTATGTATATATGGTCTTTATTTTAGGCTGATGTCCGGCCCCAAACAGATGGATGTAATGGTTTGAGATACAATTTAACCTCTGATATCATTGAGTCCATATTTAGGACCTATCCAGCAGGTAAGAAGAATTAGTTTTTTCAGATAGTTAAATATTTGTTTGGATAAATTCAGTATTATATCAATGAAAAACAAAAACTTTTAACTTTTATTCCTTATCAAGTGTAACAAAATATGTGAAGTACTTTTCCTGACATATGGTAGATATTAAGGGTCTAATATATAATGTGCTGTCATCAATTCATTGGTATGATGACTTTCCCATTCTTTCTAATCAGCAATTCTTAAACTTTATTTACCCATAACCATACCTGAGCAAGGTCTCATCCTCCAGTGGTATCGATAAATCAGTCTCTCTAGGGCACGAGCTCAAATCATCCTTCATGCTGCCTTCAAGCGTAACTTTTCTAACTCACAAAATTTCCTTTGCAGAAACCATCTTAAAAGTATAAATGTCTTAATCCCAGCCCTAATGATTTACGAAGTACAGCCAAAGTTGAGAGCCACTGCTTTAATCATTCTTCTGACCATCCAGTGCTCTTCTAACTTACTCACTTCTGCCCCTACCTCTACCACAGGACTCAGCTCAAGCATCACTTAATTGCCACCTCTGTAAACTCCTGACTTCTGCGGACAGATATGAGCTGCCTCCCCTTTCTTTCTGTAGGGCCTTGTCTGCCTCAAAGAGTTATCACATTGTAATTAATTATTTGCATATCTTTTTGATAATAACATAATTGTATGGTGTTTAGATGGGTCAGACACCATTCTAAAGCCTTTATGTATATTAACTCATTTAGTCATCAGAAAATACCCCGTGAAGTAGGTACTATTGTTACTCCCATATTAGAGTAAGTGGCAGACCTAGAATTTTAAACTTAGGCTCTGTGGCTCAAGAGGCCATGCTCTTAATTAACATCTTTGTTCATTGGATGGTGAGCTTCTGGAGTGCTAAACTGATAATCCAGTGGCTGTTGAGGTCTTTATTTCCCCAGCACCTAACACAGTGCCTTGGATTGGAAATGCACATACTATATATAAATGATCAAACAAGAGCCCTGGACAGGTAGCTCATATGGTTAGAGCATTATCCTGATACACCAGGGTTGTAAGTTTGATTCCTATCAGGACACATGTAAATAAACCACTGGAAGCATAAATAATTGTAACAACAAATCAGCATTTCTCTCTCAAATCAATACATTTTTTTAAATGTTGTTAAGATTCCTAAAAAGGTAGTGCCTCACCTAATCTCTCAAGTTATATTTCATACTTATAATTAGATTATTATATACAGAATATAAAATTGAGCAGTTTTATAATCTAGTTTTTGCTATTAGTCTATATTTCAAGTAATTTGAGGTTTTAAGAAATGGAAATGCAGTATATAACTATTATGGTTTTTCTTCCACAGTAAAAATGAAATATGCCGAAAATGTTCCCCACAGCATGACAGAAAAGGAATTCTGGACACGTTTTTTTCAGTCCCATTATTTTCACAGGGACAGACTGAATACTGGGTCAAAGGACCTCTTTGCAGAATGTGCCAAAATAGATGAAAAAGGTAAGTGTTAATCCCTGACACATTGTACCATTTAATTTGCTATTCTCTACTTAATTAGTGCTGTTAGTGAATTTTGATTTCTGAGAAAGGTATGATTTTGAAGGGCCAGGAGTACGTTTATTAAAGCTGGGGATAGTGAAACAAGGGCAGGCTTAGGATAGAAAAACAACAGGAGAGAGCCTAGGTGAGGCTGTATTGGCTCTCTAGAAATGTTATAGGAAAGAAATGGGCCGAGGTGGGGTTGCTTTGGCCTACTGGGAAGTCAGAGAAAAGGGGGCGTTCGGAAACAGGTTCAGGGGGTTAGCGCGGGACGAGCTCCAGCTGCCTGTTGGTCACCTGGTTGCAAGTCTTGTGAGAGTTTAGTAGATGCATGCCCAAGAGGGAAGGGAAAGGCTTGGGGTGCTCCGGTAGGGGGTGCGTGCCAAGAAAGCTAAGATTTGACCGAGTTTTTATTTCATTTATTTTCTAGGGTTAAAAACAATGGTTTCATTAGGAGTGAAAAACCCACTACTTGATTTGACAGCTTTGGAAGATAAACCATTAGATGAGGTAATAGTAAAGGATTTATGAGAGAAAACAGTCTTTTCCTAGTTTTCCAACATTTTTATAGTTCTAAAGTTGCCTTAAGTGAGAATGTTCTAATTGCAAGAATGTAAATCAAACAAAATGCTGTTATTTGGAGTTATGTATCACAAGTGCTTTTCAGTAGTACTGTTCACTATTAAAATTGCAGTGGAAAACAAATTTCCGTATGAGCTGCTAAAACTTTTTAAAAGAATTTTCTAGCTCCCCCATCAACAGTTCTCTAGGTAGTAATGCAGTCTTAACATGTTGATGATTCTGGCTTGATGCTCTAGCTAACATTAATCTCTAGAAATGTGGATAAGTATTAGCAAACGAGGAAAGATGAATATTTTTTGATTGCCTGTCATTTATCTGCCATGAGCTCATTCATGCCCCTTATTCCACAGTAGCCCTAATCTGTTTCAACAGCCAGACTATCAAGGATGAACTACCTGCATTAGCGTCATGACTCTAGACTTACATATTTATTAGTCATGGAGAAAGAGGTGATATCTCCTAATGAAGGCAAATTCCATCCCTGCCTCTATCACTGGGCTCAGAGGAACCTGCCTTCCTCAATTATTCTTACACTCTTACTTTTTTATTTTCTTGTCCCTTTTCTGTCTCCCTTTCTGCTGGCTGTATACACATGCCTCATACTTATTTTTTTTCTTATTTTTTTTTTGAGACTTTATATGATTTTTATGAATTATATATTATTGATTATGCTTCTACAGTTGTCCTGATTTTCCCCCCTGTGCTCCCCCCTCCATTCAGCATTCGCATTCCCTCAGGCAATCCCCCCACCATTGTTCACGTCCATGCGTCATGTATAAGTTCTTTGGCTAGTCCATTTCCTATAGTGTACTTTACATCCCCTTGGCTATTCTGTAACTACCTGTTTATACTTCTAATCACCTCACCTTTTCACCCATCCCCCACACACCTCTCCCTTCTGGAAGCCATCAAAATGCTCTCCATATCCATGATTCTGTCTGTTCTTCTTGTATGCTTAGTTTGTTTTTAGATTCAATTGTTGATAGATTTGTATTTTTACCATTTTATTGTTCATAGTTTTGATCTTCTTAAATAAGTCCCTTTTACATTTCACATAATAATGGTTTGGTGATCATGAACTTTGTTAGTTTTCTCTTGTCTGGGAAGCTCTTTATCTGCCTTTTGACTCTTTTCAGTACTTTGAATACTTCTTGCCAGTCCCTTCTAGTCTGCAAAGTTTCTTTTGAGAAATCAACTGACAGTCTTATGGGAACTCCCTTGTAGATAACTAACTGTTTTTCTCTTGCTGCTTTTAAAATTCTCTTTCTTTAACCTTTGGCATTTTAATTGTGATGTGTCTTGGAGTGGGTGTCTTTGCATCTATTTTCTTCACTAAATTAGGAAAATTTTCTTTTTTTTTCCAAATAGATTTCCAGTTTGTCTTTCTCTTCTCCTTCTGGCACCTGAATAATGTGAATGTTGGAATACTTTAAGTTGTCCCAGAGGCTGCTTACATAACCTTGATTTTATGGATTATTTTTTTCTTCTTGTTGTTCTGATTGGTTGTTTTTGCTTCCTTATGTTCAGTATCAGTGATTTGATTCTTGGCTTCATCCACTACTGTTGTTTCCCTGTAAATTGTTCTTTATTTCAATTAGTGTATCCTTCCTTTCTGACTAGATCTTTTCTATGCTGTTGACGTCCTCACTAAGTTCCTTTAGCATTCTTAAAACAGGTTTTTTGAGCTTTGCATCTGATAGATTTCTTATCTCATTTCCTTTAGCTCTTTTTCTGGAGTTTTGATTTGTTCTTTCAATTGGGCCATGTTTCTTTGTCTTCTAATTTTAGCAGCTTCCCTAGGTTTGTTTCTATGTTTTAGGTAGAGCTGCTTTGATTCTGTGTTTTGGTAGTGTGGCCTAATGTAGTAGATGTCCTGTAGGATCAGGTGGTACAGCCTCCCATCACCCAAGGTAGGTATACAAGGTACACCTTTTGTGTGAACTGAGCATACTCTCCTCTTGTAGTTGAGCCCTGGTTGCTGTTGGCAGATCAGTGGGAGGGATTTACCCAGGCCAGTCTCAGATATGGGCCTAGCTTGTCGGCTCTGGGTAGGAAGGGTTTAGGAAAGGCACAGTGGCCTCTGCTTGCCTTGATGCCAGACACTTCAGTTTCTCCTTGTAAACTACTGGTGCCTTTCAAACTGCTAGCCCAGTGCTAGAGCTCAGAAGGAGGAGTCTGAGTATGTGAGTCCATGTGTGGGTTCTTTAAGAGTAACTGCTTGGGGCTCCAGAAGTTTCTTCCACCAACTCAATCCCTGCCGGTTTTTGCAACCCAAAGTTGCGGGGACTTACCTTCCTGGCACTGGAACCCTGGGCTGGAGGGCCTGGTGTGGGACTGGGACTCATCGCTCCTGAGATACCGCTCCCGAATTTTAATACACCACACGTGGGTGACAGACCAGCCCATTCTGCTTCCGAACCCCTCTTACTAGTCTGGATGGTTGTGGTTTCTTTAACTCTGTAGTTGTCAGACTTCCATTCAACTGGATTTCTGACAGTTTTGAGTGATAGTTGTTCTATATTTTAGTTGTACTTTTGGTGTAGTCATGCAAGGAGGCAAGCCACATTGCCTACATCGCCATCTTGATAGAAATCCGTCTCTTTTTTTCCCCCTAACTTTTCTTTAATTTTAGTGTATTTACTCACCAGGTGAAAAAAATCAGTGTTAAAATTTTGTCCTACAGTGTAGATTATATATTAATGAAAAATAACCGTTTGTGCCCAGGTGAGTCATTTCCATAATGAAATTTAGTTGTTTTTTGGTGATTCTCAGCACTCAGTCACTTCCTTGGTGAATTTCAACATATTACAAACAGGGCTCTCTTAATCTTCCTGAGAAAATGAAATTTAGGGAAGGTTAGAGATTAAAGCTTGTTTAATGTGATAAGAAAAAGATTTTAGTGCTCTTTTCTTTTTTCTTAATAAAAAATGGTATGTAATTACATGTAAATGTGTAACTTTCTTCTTCACTTTGCCTATTACCAGTATCAATGCAAGCTAAGTACACCGTAATTGTTTAGTTCGTAGACTTTAAAACCAAATTACCTGGCTTAGACTCTGTCATTTGTTTTTTAAACATTTCTAAGCCCAGTTTCCTTATCAAATGAGGTTAATAGTACTGTGACCATGGAAAGGTATAGGAAAATTGGGGAGATGTTGTTTAAGGGTACACAAAGTTCTGGAGTACTAATGAACAATATGGTCGACAATTCTGTATTATAAATTTCAAACTTGCTAAGAGACTAGATTTTAATTGTCTTCACCACAAACAAAGAAATGATAATTTTATGACAGTGATAGAGGTGTTCTCTCAGTGTCAATTATATTGCAGTTTTGTACCAAATCAGGCTCTGGCCAGGTAGCTCATTTGGTTAGAGCACCATCCGAAGACACCAAGGTTGCAGATGAGATCCCCGGTCAGGGCACATGCAAGAGTCAACCAATGAATGTATAAATCAGTGGAATGACAAGTCTCAAATGTGTGTGTGTGTGTGTGTGTGTGTGTCCATTTCTATATTACTATTATTATCTACATTTTTTAAGTGCCTGCATATTATTCAATTGTATGGGTTATAAATAATCCCCTTAACAGAAATGTTGGTTGATTCACTTTTTCCTTTAGTGGTGCGTTTTCCTGTATCATCTTCTAGTTCTTGGAACTGTCCCAAGATATTGTCTTGGGCCTCCTTACGTTGGATTCTCTATACTCCATTGCTTTAAATACTAAATATGTAATGATGAGTCTCAAATAGTGCTGGCCTATCTAATCCCAGAAGTCCAAAATGATATAGTCAGCTGCCTACTTGATATCTTCACTTAGGTATTTCAAAGACACCTCAACGTAACTTGTCCAAAATGGCACCTTTGATTCCCGTCATCATAAACCTATTTCTTCCTGGGTCTTCCCTATCTCAGTAAAAGAACATTACTGTGGACTCAGTTGCTCAAGCCAAAACCCAGAATTCTCCTTGATTCCTCCCTGCCCTTCACCTCCAACATTCAGTTCATCAGCAAGTCATCTGCAGTACATCTCTGAGCTTTCTACATCTCTTTATCTCTAGAGATACTTACACCCACTTGCTTTTAGGCTGCCAACATCTTTGGCTTGATTGCTTATATTAGTCTCCTAATTGATCTTCCTGTGTCCACTTTGTTCCCTGTAGGTCATTCTCTCCTAGCAGTAAGAGTTATAAATCAGATCATCACTTTCCTCTACATAACACTCTTTAATGGCTTCTTATTGAACTTAGAATAAAATCAGAACTCCTGCAAGGCTTTTCTTGATTTGACCTCTGCCTACTTCTACCTCACTTTGGGCTACTTCCACTCATTCATGCTCCAGACGCAGTGACCTTCAAATCTCTCCCAAACTTTTTCTACCTCAGGGTCTTCACACCTGTTTCTTCTTCCTTTTCTTCTTCCTAACTAGCTTCTACCCATGTTTTAGATACCTGTTCTAATGTCACTTTTCCAGAGACTTTTTTTAGCTTCCCAATCTAGTCAGTACATCATCTCTTTCTCTTTATTTTCTTTATAACATTTGTCATTTTCAAAAGTGATCTTGTTTTACTTGTCAGTTACCAGCCTTATATTTCACCAATCTCTGGCGTACCTTTCATTGCAGTTATACTGAACTACATACAACTCATGATATGATGTGTATTACATTGTTTCTGTATCTTTAAGTACTTGCCCATCATGGAATGTGGTTGTCTCCATGTCTGCCTTGCAAGATGTTACTCCATGGAGCTTTTCAAACCTACTCCTCCTCTCCTCCAGGGGGCTTGACTGCTTTCTCGTAGCACATATAAGTCTTAACTGTGTGTACTGGCTTACAGCCTAGCATCCCACTAACTAGTATTTTGGCTCCTTTGGCACAAGGTGTTGTCAACTTTCTAACTACAGGGCCTAACACATAACATGCACTCAATATATGTGTGAAAATATTATCACATTTAATTCTCCAAGTATCACATTTTATAGATCTTGCCTAGACTAACGTTGGAAAAATGATAAAACCAAAAATTGCATATCTGTCTGACTTTAAAAGTTAATGCTTTTTTCATTGTATTCTGTTCTTTCATTTAATAGTTTGCTAACTAAGTCCAAAATTACTCTTTAAAAGATACATAGCTCAAGTTAAGGTTTTTTGATGATGGTAAAAAGATTTAGTAGTAATTCTTAATTTTTTTAAAAAGATTTTATTTATTTTTTAGAGGGGAATGGAGGGAGAAAGAGAGGGAGAGAAACATCAATGTGTGGTTGCCTCTCGCACACCCTCAACTGGGGACCTGGTCCGCAACCCACTCATGTGCCCTGACTAGGAATCAAACCAGCGACCCTTTGGTTCACAGGCCGATGCTCAGTCCACTGAGCCACACCAGCCAGGGTTATTTCTTAATTTTTTTATGTATATAATGTCCCTTTTAAATGTTTACCTATTAATACTTAGTAGTGCTCAGAATTTGTTAAGTCCCATCATCCAGGAAATTTTTTCAGTTAAGCATGTCTCTTAACAGATAAGAAAATCAGAACTTTATTTTGATTTATAATCTACTGAATTATTTCTTACAGGGCTATGGCATTTCCTCTGTGCCATCTACTTCTAATTCTAAATCCACAAAAGAGAATAGTAATGCTGCCATCATCAAGAGGTTTAACCACCACAGTGCCATGGTCCTGGCAGCAGGTCTCAGGAAACAGTTAAGTACACGTGCAAGGTGCAGTAACGGGGCTTTCCAAGATAACCAGAATGAGTTGTGTTGCTGCTGTTCTGCCTGTGGTTTATAATGTTAATTACTTTTCCTTGTTTTTAGAGAAGCACAAAATGAACAAAATGGTGAGCCCAGCAGCACTGATGGAAATTCCGGAGATGCGGACTGCTTTCAGCCAGCAGTCAAAAGGGTATGGGTGAAAAGTTGGGAAGATTTAAGCCTCAGCTTTCTCCAGATACTTTCTGTAACTGCTACTACTTTATGTTGACCCTTGGTTATTTCAAATGACTCAGTTCTTACCAACATGTTAAACATTTGGCTTAAATTCTAGAACATTTCAAAAAGTACTTACTCAGTTTTGGCTTGCCAGCCAACCTTTCCTGAGCTCAAGTCTTTTAACTATTTTTATTGTGTATGCATACGCACATGTATGCATATGCACATATTGCCAGTGAAAAGTATTCAACAGAGGCAATGTGAGAGAAAGAAAAACTGAAGGTTTGTGTATAATTATTTTAAAAGATAGGATTAGGCCCTCATATTAAACCTAGCATTTCAAGGCTACATAAATCTTTTTATTAAATATTGAAGAAATTGCCCTGCCCAGGTAGCCCAGTTTGGTTAGTGTTGTCCCAGTATGCCAAGGTTGTGAGTTTGGTCCCTGGTCAGGGCACATAGAAGAATCAACCAATGAATGAATAAATAAGTGGACTGACAAATTGATGTCTCTCTCTCTCTCTCTCTCTCTCTCTCTCTCTCTCTCTCTCTCTCTCTCTCTCTCTCTCTCTTTCTCTCTCATCAATTAAAAAAAATTTCTTTTGCAATATTCAAGAAATTGCACTGACTGGTATAGTGCAGTTGCTGGGGCCTCAGCCTGCAAGCCAAAAGGTTGCTGGTTCGATTCCCAGTCAGGGCACATGCCTGGGTTGCAGGCCCGGTCCTCAGTCCCTGATCGGGGCTCATGTGAGAGGCAACTGATTGATGTTTCGTCCCTCTCTTTCTCCCTCCCTTTCCCTCTCTCTAAGAATAAGTAACTAAAATCTTTTTTAAAAATATTGAAGAAATCACTTGATGGTGTGGGGAAGTGTGGACAGTTATCTACTTACATATTCCTTCTTTCCCTGCAACTTGACAAGCTACTCTGTCCCTCTGTTTTAAAAGTTCCTCCCTCCGCAGTTATAAAAATAAATTAAAATAAAGCTCTTGTAGGAGGTAACATATATTGAAATTTTTGAAGTTTATGCCCTTACCCGGAACAATGTGGCTCAGTTAACCGGTTGGACCATCGTCCCGTAAACCAAAGCTTGCAGGTTCAATTCCCTGTCAGGGGCACATGCCTAGGTTGGGAGTTCGGTCCCCAGTTTGAGCTTGTACAAGAATGAATCGGTTAATGTTTCTCTCTTTCTCTCCCTTCCTCTCTCTCTAAAATCAATAAGCATGTACTTTGATGAGGATATAAAATAAACATGAAAAACAGGAAAAGTTTATGCCCATAATTCTACTTCTGGACAGTATTCCACTTAGGACATTTATTTTTAAAAACTAAAGATGTGCAAAGATTTAGATACAAATGCTCATCATAGTATTATAATAGTGAAAATAGCAAACATCCTAATATCTGTGGTACATCTATATAATGAAGATTGATGCAATCATTAAAGGACTTTAAAGGGCTAATGATCCATAAAAATAGTTCAGTTTATAAAAAAATTAAACTCTTTTGAGTTGCCTAAAATATTAGGTGGTGGGATACAAATGTATAAGACAGAGTTTTTGTCCTCAAAGAATATAGTGTCTATAGCCTAAGCCAAAATCAAGAGAATAATTACAAAATGAAAGTATAGTAGTTGTGTTATTTATAATAGGAACCAAAGAGAATATAAATAAATGAATAGAATACAGTAATTCACAGAGGAGATTGTATGATATAATTTCACATGAAAAAAGAAGTTTATGAACTTTAAAAAGGCCTTTAAAAGAAAATGCTAAATGGAAATCTTTCCAAAAAGGAATTATGACTGAGTCTTAAGTTTTAGTTTATATATTTTTTTAAATTATTTTATTTATTGATTTTGGGAGAGAGAAACATTGATTAGCTGTTCCACCCATTATGCATTCATTGGTTGATACTTGTATGTGCCCTGACCAGGGATCAAACCCACAACCTTGGCATATCAGGATGACACTAACCAACCGAGCTATCTGGCCAGGGCTATTTCATATGTTTTGGTAATTTAATATGTTTCTACAGGGATGTGTGCACCTTTAAAATTAACAAAGCCAGTAAGATAGTTCTTTTCTGAACTAGGAAAAATGCAAGTTATAGATATGAAAGAAGAAATCTAGGAAGTAATGCTTTTTTTGGTAATACTATTTCACTAAGTAGCCTTGATTTTTGGTAGTTAAAGAGTTGTCAAAAATCATTGTGTGGAGTTTCACAATATTCAATGATAAATGCTGACTCTAGATATTCTTTCAAGTCAAGAGTATTCTACTGAGGGTTTTGTAGAGTGAGAGATTCAGAAGTAGTGATAGAGTTCTTATATTTATGGAGCTTTCAGTTAAGTATGCAAGTTAGGTGAATTAACTGTGCTCTGGCAGGAGTTTAGGATTTGAATTTTATGGGAGGTTGGGTAGGGGCACAATTTAGGTAAGACAACAGCAGGAGTAAATATGAGCTTGACATATGTAGAAAGTAATGGCATTCGTATACCTTGAAATAAGCTGAAAGGTATACAGTTCAGAAAATACAAAACTAGGCTGAGTCTTGGTAAGATGGGACTGGTTGATGTGTTACTCTGAATATCAATCTGAAGTCAGATTTGTTCCTGTACTACAGGAGAACTATTCAGACTCTTAAAATAGGGACAATTTAAAATACTGAGTTTCAAATTGATTTTTTTGTATGTGATATATTTAGTAACTTAAATGTTTTGATCCCAGTCTTGGTAGCTGCAGATGAGAGTTGACCATGTGAATTTCATAGCTGTGCAGAGGATGAATTATTAGAATTATTTTCACAAGTATTTACATAGATTGTCTTCATGTGTCTTTTATAATTAATATTTTATAAGGCTATAGAAAATTAGCAGTTTGTTACTAGCACAGGAGAAAACAGATCAGTAAAACCAAAATAAAAACTTCAGAAGTATATGGCTGGTTTGCTCAGTTGGTTAGAGCATTATTCCAATATTGCCAAACCTTGCAGGTCAGGGCACATACAAGAATCAACCAGTGGAGCACATAAATAAATGGAACAACAAATCAATGTTTCTTTCTCTCCTTTTCTCCCCCTCCATTCCTTCCCCTCTTTCCCTTCCTCCTTCCTTTTTCTCTTAAAAAAATAAGACATAAAGAGTTCAGAAGTAAACCCAAATATATGGAGGAATTAAATACATGATAAATGTGGCATTTCAGAATCAGTGGGGAAAAGCAGATTATTCTGTTTTGGTGTTAGGAGGCCTGGTTCATAATTTAGTAAAAGGAAGCTCAGATTCTCTACTTATTATTCCAAAGTAAATTTGAGTGGATCAAAGATTTAAGCAAAAATTAATTCACAGAAGAATAAATAAAAAGGGAATAATTAATTTTAATTGTAGAAAAAGTATTTACAACACATATGATAAGATTAGTCTTATTTATTTGGGGGGAGGGTAGAAAAATACACATTTTTACCTACCAGACTGTCAAAAATTAAATGTTTAATAGTAATTAGTATGGTCAGAGTATAGGAAAACAGGAATTCTCTGAATTGGTTGCTGAGAATATGAGGGGAAGACTTCAAAATTGACCCTCTGTGCAGTTCTACTTTTTCAGTTATGTTTATTACTTTTATAAGGGAGTTATGATAAAAATTATTGTATTAATTATAGGCGAAGTTACAAGAGTCCATTGAATATGAAGATTTGGGAAAAAATAATTCCATAAAAACAATTGCACTAAGCCTCAAGAAGTCAGATAGGTAAGTTTAGTCAATATAAGTTATTACAGAATATATTCTGCAAGTATAGCATTCAAGTTTAATCAGTTTATTACCATAAAAGTACATTATCCTTTTTCCTTAGGAATCAAAGCCAAAAAAATAAATATTGTCTCTGTGCTATTTTCATCTTATTGCCCTTATATGAAGTAAATTGTTTTATTGAAATCTCTAACTATATTATTATTTTTGCTTTGTGGAAAATGTTGTATTGAGACTGCTAAAATATATGAAAAACAAATGTTGGGCACCTTTATTCTGTGTAATTTATTTCTTCTTTGCTGACCTTCAGGTATTATCATGGTCCAACTCCAATCCAGTCACTACAGTATGCAACAAGTCAGGACATTATTAATTCTTTTCAAAGTATTAGACAAGAAATGGAAGCTTATACACCCAAATTAACTCAGGTAGGTAACTTGTACTGTTTGAAAACCAGAATTCCCACACATGATTACTTTCTCATTTCATGCACATAACCAAATTGAACTATACAACTAATATTTTAATTGAGTTTAAAAACATAATTCTGCTAAATAAATTTTAAAAATCAAGAGGTAGGGAGAAAAGGTATTTGGCATATTCAGGAAGCATCTGAAGATAGGTGATAATGAAAAACAATGAGTTTTGTGATTGCTAATTTTTTCCTTCCATATATATGCATAATTTTATTGGTAAAATCTCTTAAAACTTCTGGTTATTACTAGATATCGTTCGTGATGACCTCAGAGCTCATTATTCTTCATTTTTTCCGACCCTTATTTATTCTTTAGTTGATCATCAATTTCTGTCAATTTTTCAGTACTTCTGAATTTTGTTAACTTGGTTTAGGCAATCCTGATCAGTTTTTTACACTGCCACTGCAAGTTATCTTTCTAAAAACATAATTCTGTTCTTACCACTCTGCAGCTTAAAAACCTTCACTGCCTCACTTTGTTGCAACAAATTATCTGAGTTCCTTTGTGTAGCATGCCAGGCCCTTTACAGTCTGGCCCTAACCCACCCCCACATCTTCAGTCCCAACTCCAGCCATATCTCCACCTTCCCAGTCCACACATAACAAGGAGTCCTGTACTCCAGCTGAACACACTAAGTTACCCAGAGTTGTTGAATCATATTCTTTTCATGCTTTTGCTCTTGCTGCTTGCTTCTTAGAATGCCCTTAGCTTGTTTTCCCCGTGGGGAACTAATTATTCAAGACTCCACTCAGATTTCATTGCCTCTGTAAAGCAGTCCTCAGCATGCCCAGTGATGAGTTTTTCCATTTCTCTGTTTTTATAATCACTGAGACACTGACTTCATACCTGTATTGTAGTGCTTATCACATATTGGGACTTAAATTGACTTTTTTATTTTGAAGTAATCTCAGATTTACAGAAAGTTGCAAAAAAAGAAATGTTTTCTGGCCAATTTTGAGAGTAGATCCCTTTATTCTTAATTATTTCAGTGTGTATTTCCTAAAACAAGACATTCTCGTGAGTAACGCAATACAATTATAGAAACAGTAAGTTAACACTAATCAAGTATTATCTAACCTGATGGTCTTACAAAAATGTTTCCATTGTACCACTAAAGTCCCTTACAGCAAGAAAACAATTTTTTGGTCCAGCATCCAAGTCAGGTTCATGAGTTACACTTAGTTCTCATGTCGCTTTAGTCTTCTTTAAAATGGAATCGTGGCTCAATTGATTGGGCATTGTCCAGCAAAGCGGAAGGTCACCAGTTCAATTCCCAGTCAGGGCACATGCCTGGGTTATGGGTTCGGTCCCAGTCAGGTCACAGCATGTGCAAGAGGCAAACAGTCAATGTTTCTCTCCCTCTTACTTCTCCCTCCCTTCCCCTTGCTCTAAGAATAAATAAATAAATAAAATGAAATCATTTTTCAATCTTTCTTTCCCTTCATGACCTTGATATTTGAAGAGTACAAGCCAGTTTATTGTAAAATGTCCTCAATTTGAATTTCTCTAATTTTTCCATAAGATTGGACTCATGTATTTTTGGCAGGAATGCCAGAGAAGTAAGGTATAAGTGATGTGTCATCCTCACACCAGGAGGCACATACCTATTTGACCCAAGTTGTGATATTAACTTAGATTACTTCGTTAGGTTAATATCTTCCTGGTTTCTCCACCAAAAATTTACTATTTTTCCCTTTGTAATTAATAAGTATCTTGTGGGGAGATACTTTAAGATTGTGTAAATATTTCTCAATAAGCTTTTACCCTCTAGTTTTTTAGAATCCATTGGTGATTCTTGCTGAAAATAGTTATTACCATCCTGGTGGTTAAAGAGTGATTTTCTAGTTCCATCATCCATTCTACATTTATCAGTTGACATTCTGCTAAAAAAAAGAGCTTCCTCCCTTCCTTCTGTATTTATATCAACATGGATCCATGAATTCTTATATTATTCCATGGGTTATAAATTGTTGCTTTATTTTTAACTAACATACAATAAAATCTACCCTTTTTAGTCTCTGGTTCTTCATTCTAATAAACATACACAGTTGTATAACACAATCAAGATAAAAAAGTTTTGTTGTCCCCAAAATGTACCCATACCCCTTTGTAGTCACATGGATTTATACTTGTAAAAACTGTTGAAAAACTTGAGACACACTAACCCTGCACTTGAGCTATTCAACAGATGATTTGTTCCTTGCTGTAGCCACAGTGCCTGGCACTTGCAGGCACCCATTGAATGGATGGGTTGATTATGTCCCTAAACGTTGACTGACACAGTGAGGAATACATTTTTCTCTTATAGCTAAGTATTCGTTTCTTTGAAAAATGACAAATGCTGTATTTCTACTCTGTTGAGTTTTGTTTTTTTTCCAGCTGCCAGCAAGGATATAGATTAACATGTTTTGTTTCCTTTCCTTAAACTCAATTTTACTTTCAATGGTAAGAGTTCAGGAGTTAAGTTGAATTGATGTTTAAGAAAAGGCTTGGCTAGGCATAAAAGCTTGTGAGTTTTGAGGTACCTGTGGACTTGGAATATTCCTGGAAGATTGGTAGGTATTCTTTTTCTACACAGACTGTGTTTCTGGCCTCATGGAAAGTAGTAGTGTGCTCTGGTTGCTACAAATTACATCTATATACAGAAATAAAGACTTACTGGACATTTTGCTATAAAATTGAAATGTTAGAAAGATGTCCAAAAAAGAGAAAAACCACTTTTTGTGTTTCCTTTCAGGTTCTCTCAAGTAGTGCTGCCAGTAGTGCCATCACAGCACTGTCACCTGGAGGAGCACTTATGCAGGGAGGGACACAGCAAGCCATAAACCGTATGTGCTGGGCCCCTTCTGTTGCGATACCTTAATTTTAAGTAAGCTCTAGTTAGTTGAGAGGAGGGCTAACGTTTTATTGGCTCTTCTTTGGAACTTTTCTGGGATTTTTGTTTTGTTTTGTGCATCCAGATCCTGAAACATAGCTAGATAATAACTTAGGTTTCAGAACTGTCTTAATATTACTGTGGCACATTAGTGGTCTCTATCATCGTAAAAGGTTTTTCTCTCACCTACCTCTCAAAATGAAGGGAAACCTGAAAGTTTTTCCAAAGTCCCAAAGGAATTGAAATTTTGTGATCTGTCAGCCATAGTCAGTGACTTATTGCAAATAGCACATCCTGGTTTGGTGTCAGCAGAGTGCATGTTCAAGTTACTTCTCTGAGTGGTCCTTCTTTCAGAGGCTATACGTACGAGAAAATAGCTTTTATCCTATGGATCTTTTGCAGAGATGGTGCCAAATGATATCCAGTCTGAATTGAAACACCTGTATGTGGCTGTTGGCGAATTACTTCGGCACTTCTGGTCCTGCTTTCCTGTTAATACGCCATTCCTAGAAGAAAAGGTCAGAACCAGTTCCAAACACAGCCAGCTCTTGTAGTGGTGTGACTTAGTATGAGGTTTTATTTTGAAATTGGAAAATTGTATTAAGTGTTCACCATGTGCTAGACAGTGGGATAACTACTCTGCATAATTATTTAAGCATTACAGCATCCTGATGGAGTAGGTATTGATACCAATTTTAAATTTTAAAAAACTTGGGTCTAGACCAGTTCCATAAAATATGATTGTACATCTTAAAATGTATTTACCTCTAAGCCACTGGGAGTGATAGAAGAACAGAGACCCAAAACAAGTCACATCAGTAAAATTTTTTATTTGGTACATTTTTTAGGGATAATGAAATCTAAACTGATGACAAATACAGTGCTAGCTATTTAACACTAAAACCCTTTTAACCAATTAAAGGCCAGTTGACAGATAGAAACGTTTTTGTTACTGGTTTATTTATTTTCAGAGAGAGGGTTAGGGAGAGAGAAAGTGAGGGAGAGAAACATCGATGTGTGAGAAAAACATCAATTGGTTGCCCCTTGCACACCCCCAACTGGGAACCTGGCCCACAACTCAGGCATGTGCCCTGACAGGGAATCAAACTGGTGACCTTTCAGTTCACAAGCCAAGGCTCAAGCCACTGAGCACACCAGCCAGGGCTGATGAATAGGAAAGTATTTGATTGAAGCATCATCCCATGCACCAAGAGGTTGTGGGTTCGATCTCTGGTCAGCAAGCATATGAGAAGCAATCAATTGATGGTCCTCCCTCTCCATCCTTCCCTCCCTCTTTAAAATCAGTAAGATACATCCTCAAGTGAGGATTAAAAATAATAGTAATAGCTTTGCTGTATAACTTGCTCTTACAAACAATTTTTAAGAAAAACATAAGTGTCCCATTAAAAAAATAATAAGCAGCCCTGACTGGTGTGGCTCAGTTGGTTGGTCATCTTCTTGCAAATAGAAAGGTGGCCAGTTTGATTCCTAGTTGGGGGACAGGCCTGAGTTGCAGGTTCAGTCCCTGGTTGGGGACGTGCAAGAGACAACCAGTCAATGTTGCTCTCTCATCAGTGTTTCTTTAACTCTTTCTCCCTTCCTATCCTTCTCTCTCTCTCTCTCTCTCTCTCTCTCTCTCTCTCTCTCTCTCTCTCTCAATAAATAAATAAATAATCTTTTTAAAAAATAAGCAAAAGAATTTTTTAAATTTATTGATTATTTTTTTAGGAAGAGAGAGAGAAGTATCAATTTGTTCCACTTATTTATGCATTCATTGGTTGCTTCTTGTATGTGCCCTGACTGGGGATCAAACCCACAACCTTGGCATATTGGAACAATGCTCTAACCAACGGAGCTACCCAGCCAGGGTGGCAAATGATTTTTAGCAGGCAGCTCATTAAAGAATACAAGTGGCCCAATAAACTTAAGGAAATTTTCATACCTACTGGTTTTCAAATAAATTATCTTTAAAGGTATAGTGAAAGAGCATTTTTATCTATAATCTGCAAAAGAATAAAAAATTTAAAATGGTTAGTGCTGGCTGAGTGGCTAAGAGTTCTTTCTTCCACTACTACTAGTACTGCCTTTTTTTAAAAATCACCTTAACCCAGAAATCCAACATTTAGAAATTTAATCTAAGTAAATAATTAAGAATGTGTGTAAACATTTAGTCATAGAGTCTATGAAAGACAATGTGGAAATAGCCTAAATATGTACCAGAAGGTGATTGGTTAAAGAAGCATTTGTTTTACTCATACATTGAAGTACTATACATCCATTTTTAAATGACATGGGTGAGTATTTAATGACTGAAAGATGTTCATATTAAAACAAGTGAAATTTTAAAACAGTATAGACTCTGTATTTTCTACATACAGGCATTTATACACATGCACAAAAAAATGTCAAAAGGATATGAGTTACAGACCAAAGTGTTAATGATCTCTGAGTGGTGGGATATAGTAAGTTGTCTTTTTGTTTTTGTTTTGTTTTGTTTTCGAGACTTCATTTATTTTTAAAGGGAAGGAGGAAGAGAGGTAGCAAAACATAGATGTGAGAGAGAGACATCCATCGGTTGTCTCTCGTACCTGCCCTGACGGGGAATTGAACCAGCGACCTTTCTCTTTGCAGAACAATGTCCAACTAACTGAGCCACACCAGTCAGGGCAATTGAATATTGTTTTTATTATCTACATTTTTCTACAGCAACCATTATTTTGGGGCTAGATTTGTTTTTGTTTTTTTTTATCTAGTTATATTAGATATTGTTTCTCTGCCTGGCGGAGCCAGTTAATTAAAAAAAGAAAAATAACCTTCCTATGTGTATTTTTCTCTTGATTTCTATAGACACTTTGAAATTTCTCTGTAATTTATTATTTCTCTCACCTTTTTTAGGTAGTGAAAATGAAAAGTAATTTGGAACGATTCCAAGTTACAAAGCTCTGCCCATTCCAAGAAAAAATTCGAAGACAGTATTTAAGCACAAATGTAAGGCAACAATCTGATTTTGGCCTGATTTTCTATGTAATAAAATGATGAAATTAACTTTGTTTTTATGTAAATGAGTAGATACATTTGCTTTTTTTTCTTTTCCCTCTTGCTCAGAGTACTGTTTTTTAACTGTAAAATAATAAATGTATGTGTGCCCACCATTCACAGTAAGAAAGGGAACATTTCCAGTATCCACAGGTATTCCCTGTCCAGTGGCCTATTGCTTCCCTCACACTTTCCCAAGACCATGACTAAAATCACCTTCATGCTTTTCTTTATAGATTTACAACCTGTGTGTGTTCCTTAAAAATATTTATTTTGAAAACCTGAGTAGTAAGCATAAATCTAACCATGCAAGGAAAGGAAGAATTGCCTCTCTGTGATAGTAAATTGAATGGTTCCTGGGTTGTGGTCTGTCTGAAGCTTCCCTGATTGCTTACATCAGGGTGGGGTAGTCGATGAGGTACTGAGCAAAAAGTGTCGCTTTATGCCCAGGGATTTTAGCTTTATTCTTACGCAAGGGTAGAACAACCACACAAGATTGTTACACGAATCCTCTCAGAGATGATGGGTAATAATAGTATATACAAACTTAGGATTCAGTATTTCATTAATTAGGATAATCAAAAGGGGGAGCTTTACAATTGAAAGCTGAAAAATCTTCATCAGTAAGATTTTAATAAGTTTTTATACTCTAAACGTTCTAAGTGGTTTTTCTCAAAATGGAACAGTATTATAATCAGAAACACAGCTTGAAGTGTCTTCCTGCAACAGTGCAAGGATGATTTTTATATAGTTTCCAGACAGAACTAAGTAACACACACACACACACACACCCATAATGATGACATGTAAGTAAGGGCGATTTTATTTTTAACTCTTACTTCAGATTGAATGAGTCATTGACATGCTAAAAGGATTTAGGACTCCCTAATTTCCATCCCTGTGCTGCCAGAATTGACTTGGAGACTTTACAAGACTTTTACTTCCAACCAAATAAAGTGTCCACCTCCAAGGAAACTGTTATTCCACAGACGTTCTACCTCAAGGGTCTTTATCAGCTTAGACCAATGTGGTCTGCTGACTTCTAGTTATGTCCATGATGAGGGCAAATTATTTTCTACTCAAGATATATAGTGCTGACCTAAGTAAGGTGTGGCATAGTACTGTGTGAAGCATTGAAGCCATTTAGATTTTTTGCAGTCTACTGAGATATTGAAATCCTGAAATATTGGAGCTGGAAAGGCCCTAGAGAACATAGAAGAGTGCTTCACAAGATTGGCTGTGCAGCACGGTTAACCGCAGGAGCTTTTGTAAATCAGGTGCCTGGGTTTCACTTCAGACGTACTGTATCAGAATGTTCAGGGGGTTTAGGCATTTTTCAAATGTTCTGTATGGTAATGTGGATGCCACCATCCTGGCCTTAGTCAACAAACTGATGTTCAAATCTAGAACTCACCAATTTAACTGTTCACCTCCCTCGTTTGACAGAAGACACTGATGCCTAGAGCACAGTTATTACTTTCATGTTGTCCTGTAACTGGTTAATGACAGGGCAGACATTACAGCCTCTACTGTGCCCCACCACCTCTCTTACCTTCCTGTACAAAGTGTGTCTGATAACACCGTAAGGGCTTGCACATTGCCTTATTGGGGAAATGCAGGTGAGCTTGGAAACAACACTGAAGTACATGCCAGATCTGAATCAGAAGCATTAACTTCCCCAGCCTTTGCCCAGTTGTTTAAGTGTCTTGCTGTGTTTTTCAGTTGGTAAATCACATCGAAGAGATGCTCCAGACAGCCTACAACAAGCTCCACACATGGCAGTCACGGCGTCTGCTGAAGAAAACGTGAAGTGTCTTTGGCTCACAGGTTTTGTGAGACAGAGAGAACTGTGACCTGCAGTGTCTCTGGAAACCTGGCCCGAAGACATGCAGATGATCACACACAAGTGACAAGAAACATCTGCACCACGCCAATTCTCGGAGCTGATGCTGTTGTACTTGCACATTGTGAACTTAGAAGGAAAACTGATTAAAAGCTGGGGAGGTAAATTAAGGCAGAACCAAAATGAGTTAAGTTGCAAATATATATATATAAATATATTTTTAAAAGACACTGTTTACTGCAGTTACTCAGGAACTGCTTTTGATTCATATTAAGCTGCTTTCAGAAATTAAAAAAAAAAAACAACACTTTTTAAAAGGGTGCATTGATAAAATCTGAGGTTTTTTGTTGTTTTCTGTGTAAATTTTTTTTCTAAGTTTATGGCACAGGGTACACCTTAAGTATTTCTCCTCCATCCTCTACTTGGATCCTCAAGTTTTACTGAATTCTAATTGTACCTTACATCAGCAAGTTAAAGAGAGTACTTTAGTAAGCCAGAGGGAGACTGTTGCCCAACCAGCAGGAAGCAGTTGTGCTCAGAAGACATCATTGGTCCTGTGTTTCCTACGGAAATAAGAAACAAATAATTGCACTGAATGTTTGTGGTTTGGAGTCCCTAAATGATAAAGAGGGAACATAATTCGCAGAAAGTTGTGTGGGGTTTTTATGCAGAATTTTGTCAGAAGACAATGGTGCTGCATGTTTTTCTTTGAGTGCAAATGTACATTGCTAAGATTTTTTAAAGATGGCATGTGCTTTGAAAGAAGGAAATTGCATTTTTAAGAGTTTAAAAACCTTATGAGTGAGAAATATAAGAAATTTTATTTTCACCTCTTTAGAAAAAAAAATAAAAGATGTTTCTCATATCTCCTTTTCTGCAGTATCTGTTACTATCCTTGGCGAATTGATAATCATTGCATAGTGACTGAAAAGCCTAAGCAAAAAAAAAAAAAAAAATGTTCTTAGTCCTTGTTTCTGGTATTCGTGCTGTGCCATATTTTGTTCCTAATAGGATCAACTGTTTAAGACTCTAGATGTCTTGTATTAAAAGTGACAGAAAAAAAGTAAAGCTTTATAGCTACTCTTTTAACTGTAACACATCTTGTGGTTTCTCCTTATGTGTGATATTTACTTGAGTGGACTGCTCAGGGCTCATTCCTTTTTAAAACCATTATACAAGCAGGCTGTCTTTCATATAATAGTCACAGTAGGTCAGAACCTGTTCAGACTTTGAACTGGTAAAAGGAAAGAGGCAACGTCACTTGCTGCTCCAGCCCTCCCATTTCTTTCAGGCCAGTGTAGTGATGGTGTAATACCTTAGAATTTCACAAAGTACTTTTGTAATGTATTATCACCACGTCTACTCTAAGGAGTAGCAGTGGAGCAGATGCGAGAATGTCTGAAATAGAAGAGTGCATCCGCTGAGAAAGGCAGATGTAAAGAAATAGAATGCTCTGTTAAAGACTAAGTGATAAATACAGTGGAGCCTGGAAAAGAGAAACTTCTGGGGAACTGGGTAGGCTTCACTAAAGGTAACATTTTAGTTAAGCCTTGAAGATGGAACAGGGAATGATGGTGTGAAGGCCCTGAAAGACCCCAGTGTGTTAGATGGGAAAATCAGTTTAAATTAATGACTTAGTGAAGGTCAGAAACTCAGACGTTATAAAGGATCCCCTCAGAGAAAATTTTGAACAAACTAAGTTTTTTCTGAAGGTTTATTTTTACTTGTTTTTTACTAAAATGTATGGCTGTTAAGGAAACCAAAGCCTAGAAGGCTTTTGCAACAATCTAGACTGCAAAGTAGGTCCCAAATTCAAGTGGAATTCCGGTAAAAAGAAGGGGACTGAGGTATGTGACCAAGTCTCGGGGAATAAAGGACTTAAGGGAAATTATACCAGAGATAGCTCTCAATTTTATGTCTAGCTTGCACTTGAAATATTTGATCCTTGGAGTCCTTTAAAAATGAACTTAGCGCTTTAGGCCTGCTAGGGCCTTACCTTCCCACTGGAAGTGACAGCTGCTGGCAATGAGGGCCACTCTAAACCAGTATTATACCAAACCCCTCTCCTGCTGTCTCACTTCATTCTCTCAACCACCAGTACATCATCAGGTAGGTGCTACAGATTATAAAAGGCGTAGACATTAAGCACTTTATCCAAATTCACACGGCCAGTGAGTGGCAGAGTTGGAGTTTACCCTAGACTGCTAAACTGTAGTCGTTTATGGATAAGATGCTTGTGAAGTTGGAAACACTGCAGCCTGTGCTCACAGTGTCTGGTTTTTCTTTCAACTGCCCTGTCCATCTCTCCTGCCTCTGTTTCTATTCTGTGCTGCTTTTATGGCAAAGCACATTTTGGGGTTAGTCTGCATAGTGGGTCCCATTAGACCAGAAGGCTGTAAGATGTAATATAATGAAACCATGTTCTGCCCTAGGAAAATGCTTGTCTCCTGGAAAGAAATATAGTCAGTAGTACTATTCTTTTGACTTAACACTGCAAAATGAGTAGAATACCTTATGATAACTCCAACAGTCTGGAAAGCCAAAAGCTTCAACATCTGTACCGAGGAAGGTAACCCACTCATTTAGGCTAATTAAGGGTTTAATACAGAAAGTGATTTCCTGTTGGTGCATATACCATCTGGAGCCAACAGTGGCTCTGAGATGGAAAGCTGCCTATTTTAAACTTAGATTTGCTGTCTCCAGTGTCAAGACTTGCATGGGATTCCTCGGTGCATTACCTCTGCCCTTTCCCAGTTTAGCTTCTTTAAGACTCGGCTGTTCTCCCAGTTCCTGAGGCCAAGGGAATCTTATTTTCAGCTCAAATTGTCCAGAGCTGGAGCATTGCCTAGAATCTGGTTCAGAGGTGATCAGCCTTAGTTTGTAGTCCATATCCTTGATTGTGTATTAAAGGTACAGAAAAGACTGGAATTCTAACTTTGTAACCACTGAACCCTGTTAGTCTTTCACGAATTAATCCCTAATCCATATGATAAAGGTGCAATTGCATCTGTCGAGGTGGAGCCAGAGATCCAGGTCCTCCCACCCTTCTAGCGATACAATGTGACAAACCAAAACCCTCTCAACACCTGGCAACCAACCTACTGTGTTTATTGGGATAGCACTGAGGTATAAGAGAAATTCTGGCTTAAATATTACTTATTTTCACCAGAGGACTTTTTTTTTTTCCCATTGCTTTTTAGATAGGAAGGGTGAGAGAGAGAAAGGAAGCATTGATTGGTTGCCTTCTTGTATGCACCCCAACCAGGGATCAAACCCGCAACCTGGGTATGTGCCCTGACTGGGGATTAAACTCATGAACTTGGTCCTCAGGACAACACTCCAACCAGCTGAGGCACACCTGCCAGAGCTTAAATTCAATATTTTACTTACTTGTAGTCATTGAAATAGCAAGATGGTGGACATAAAGCAAACTTGTTAGCAAACAGACTGAGCATGCTAAAAGATTTGTCAGGTTGGATTAAAAAACAAGATTCAACTAAATGCTAGTTATAATCACAGAAATGTCTACACTTACCTCACTGGATTTGCCCTCCTATCAGGTGTCAAATTCAGGTTCACTAGTTGTTAGCATTCAAAGGCCTTTATTACTCAAATTTATTTATGGTTCTAGTAGCTAAATGGTGAACAGTGAAAAGGGAATAATAAATACAAGCTCACTGACTATTAACGCCCATTTTAAAAGTTATATAAGTATACTTTTTTAAGTTTAGGTAGTACTGAAGTATATAAAATAGAAAATGTTTCCATACCCTCACCACCAATCTCACTCTCTCAAGGTAACTAACATTCAGTGCATTTTCTTCTGGACATTTTTTATACATCTTTAATTATTATTCTAACCTACAACCTGAGATTTTTCTGGCAAAGAGAAACCTGTACACACATTCATGTCCTTTAAGATAAACCTTGACAATGTGACATATCCATTTGTGGTCCTATCCAATTTTTTTGTTTTGTTTTGAATTTTGGTGCTAGCCATTAGTGTGCTACTTCGGGCGCTTAGTGATCCATGAGAACAGGCTATGCCTGGCCTGAATACAAAAATTCCTTGGGACTTCGCATGTACAAGCCGATCTTTTATCACCCAAAAACAATTAGACCTACAGATACAAGGAGTAGAGAAAAAGCAGAGTGTTCCAGTAGGCCTTCCCAGTACTGACTGCAACCTCCAAAACAGTAGAGACGGTATGGCAGAGCTGCTAGGGCACAGACTAGGACCTAGGCAGTTTGGGTTCAAATCCCAGCCACACTAGCTGTGTGACCTTGAACAATTTACTTAATCTGTGTCTCCATTTCTTCATTAATAACATGGTTCTTGTAGTCACGCTTGACCAATAAGGTTATCGTGAGGGTAACAGATAAAGAATATAAGGTCCTTGGTCACCTGTCTCAGAACTGCTCGTGGCGCAGCTCCAGCCCAAATGAGGGAGAGCAGCTTGGGAGGCAGGTGGTATCAAGGTCTCTCCTGGTTCGTGGGAGCTGCCCCTTTTAGACTGGACTCTTGAGAGCTTCTCAACATTCCAGAGCACCTCAAAGGGATAGGAAAAGGAACTAACATTTATTGAGCACCTACCTGATGAGATTTACATTTAAACCTCATGTCAACCTATGATAATGGTATTACCACTATATCCCTATGGTAATGGTAATATCCCTGTTATCTCCATAAAATAAAGTAATTTGCCCAAGTTCTGCAAGTTCTCCTAGTGAATAGCAAAGCCAGGCATCAAAGCCAGGGCAGGGTGAGGTCAAAGCAGAAAGCCATAGTGAGGGGAAAACACTGAGCAGGTCTGTCCCCTGAAGACATGTGCCTCACTCTGCTGTGGTCTGGACATCTCATGGCTGCCTCTCTTCAACCTATGAGGAAAAGAATACATGCAAGGGGAAGAGACCAGCCAGTGTGCAGCCATGGCCAGGCAGCGGGCCAGCTTAGGGTGGCCAGAAACATCAGAGACAACCATAGAAAAGTAGGAAACTGGTAGCCCCTCCCTGACCAGCCCAACTGGGTATATAACTGATGGTAGTACTAAGTAATAAGGCATTCCTCTTTAAAAAAAAAATGAATAAGGCAGACATTATATGTAGGTTTCAGAACAGCCCTCACCTAAGGAAGGGGTCAGGCAAGGCCTATGAGCAAAGCCGAGAAGAATTCCACAAACCAATTAACAGTCAGATAGATGAAACAGAACAGTAACCACAACTCACCTCAGCTCATTTCCTGAGACAGGAATATGGTTTATTAAGCAATTCCCCTGTGCCAAGTCATGTTGTTGGCATTAAACATATTAGGGGGGTACTATTATTAGTTCTACCTCACAGATGCATAAGGCTTAGGAAGTGACTTGCCCACAAACATACAGGCGCTAGGAGCAGAGTCAGAGTTGGAAGCCAAGCCTGTCTGGCTCCCAAACCTGAGGTTCCCACTGAGACCCCTCTTTCTGAACAACTGTAAGTTTGCTGCAACATAAAGGATGCAGTGCAGGAGGAGCCCTGCTGTCTGCCCCTCCTTATCCCTTAGATGTGAAGAGCATCTCTCCAAGTGGTGGGGGCCAAAGGAGGGTGTCTATATTCTGAAAGGCCTGGACAGAAAGATGAAAAGACGGGGTCTCCTTAGGAGGGATCACTCTGGGCTCTGTGTTCCCCACCCCTCCACCCCCAAGACTTAACAAAATGTCACAGAAACAGGTTGGCAGAAGCTGCCCCAGATGGTCACTTGGTCCCAGGCACATTCCTGCTGTTCAGATCAGTAAGGGAGCAGCATCCATGCAGATGCCTCGTGTAAACCTCATTGATTTTTTTTGCTTCATTAGGTCAGTGAGAGTCTGCAGCTGGCGCAGAGAGCCCTCTTCAGCAAAGTCTAGCAATTACCTGGAGAATCTACAGGGGCAGTAGCTGCTCCTGCTCTCCAAGCAGGGAGCCTGCCCAGATGTCACCTGAGTTTCATGAAGCCTGGCTACAGCCCATCTGGCTGTGTGGCTCTGGACAGGTGCCTTTACCTCCCTAAGACTCAGTTCCTGTTTCTATAAAATGCTGATAATGATGTTCCCTACTCCACAGGGTAGTTGTGAGGATTAAATTAGATAATGCAGGAGTGCTGGGTACATATTAAATATTCAGTAAACATGGGAGTGATTATTATTGCAATTCTCACAAAGTTTGGTGTCCCAGCACTGACTAAGGAGCACCCTTCGGCAATCGCTAATAATTTCAAAATAGCTCAAACCTTTGGCTTGCCCTTCAGCAAAATGAAGCGGTGATTCCCGTGATGTCCACAGCAGCAGTTACTGAAACTCCTCTCCTCTCTAATCCACTTTCATTGGTCCACAGGAGTTAGAGGCACCTCTTTGAACATCTCCCACCCTCACTACCTCCTCAATTACCTGGAGATGTTTTCTCTTACTCTTTATTATGTAGATTAATGGCCAGTGGACCCAAATCCTTGTTCTCCCCACCTACCATTCCACTTATTCTTCCCCCACCAGGTATTCTTGATTCTGTATCACAAAAGCTCAAAGAACAAACTTGAGCCAAGACCAAACTCACCATAGAGCTTGGGAGAGAAGTTGGACAGGATTTTTTTTAAACCTAGCAAGCAGGCTGTGACCCTTTGTCTGGCACAGTATTTTTACAGCTGAATTTCAGGCTCACTCCAGTCCTCTTCCTCCAAGCCCTAGTGCTGTTGCAGGACGCATGGCAGTGCACTGAAAGCTGAGAGTGAGGAACCAGGAGCAGTTCCACTTTGCATTCCAATTTGTTTTGCTACTGGAAAGGGCCTCTCTCTGAAGAGACCTTTCCAGTTTGGAGATTGTGGCAGTGAGGGCAGCTCCATCTCTGCTCCTGGGGTGCCCTGCCAGCTCCCTGCCTCCCTTAGGAGAACACACAAGGGAGCAGGTCTGTCCACTCTGTCCCTCTGGAGTCTTTAACTCCACACTGATCAACACCACCCCCTGGCTGAGAGCCTACCAGCTCTTCAACTGCCCCAGGGACCATTTTACGGGGTGGAAACTGGGGTTCTTGCATAATCATTGCCATCTATTTCCTGCACCACCCCCTCCACGAGAGAGAGCAAAGTCTAAAGCCAACTAAAACACTGAAATGTTCAACTTTCACCTATTGCCCTGAGGAGATTTTAACATTGGAGCCCCACAACCTGTCCCCATAATCAGTATCAGGTTGGTGGGGATGGGACAGCCTCCAAAGTAGGGTCTTTCTACTCTGCCCCATTTCAGGACCTTTCTCAAAGAACTCCTGCTGGGTCTGAAGTCTTCCAGGGCAACCTAGCTGGGCTGCCTCCTTAGGCTGTCCCCAAATTTCAGGGATGACAATGGAGTGTGACAGGCCTGCAGCCCTCCCGGAGTCTGCAAGGCAGCCCTGACAAAGGTACTGGCTCTGGATCATTGCCCAAGGCAGGAAGTTGTGGCCCCTGGTTACCATGGAGATGCTGGCACAGCCTGTGCCCATCTGTGGTTGACAGGCAGCCTCCCTTAAGAAAGGAGGAGGAGAACTTCGGTTGCCTGAGAACTAGCCAAGCTTGGGGGGATGTAGTCTGTGACATTGTGAGCCCACCGCCGAGGGGGCTGGAAAGGAGGCTGAGGCTGGGAGCTCCGGGAGAACAGTGCTCCATTGCAGTGGCCTCCTGCCAGCCCTATAGCTTTAATGGCTGGAGAATGACCTCCTGCAGAATGAGGCCTCACTGCCAAGCTGCCAACCCTAGCAAGGGCTGTTGGGAAAGGCTCTGATAGAGTGGAAAAACCCCAGGAGTCAGAGCTGGCAGTGAGAGCCATGTCCGTAGGAAAGAGCCCAGACTGGTGGAGAAGGTGTCTGGTGCAGAGCAGAAAGCCCTAGACTAGCTGGGAGGTTCCAGTGCTTTAGTCGTCAACTCTGAAACATGAAGGCAGTCAAGAGCACTTCCATCCTCGGAGCCCTGGCTCCCCACTGTGAGAACAATGTTTGTCCCCTGGACTGAGCTGCTGAGAGCCCACCCACACCCACTTCCAGCAGTGTAAGCAGGTGTGAGGGGCAGGTGGTCTCCCTCTGACTCAGTGGGTAAAAGAGGGCAAGGCTGTGAAGGCCTCTCCTGCTCTTTCATCCCTTCTGTGGCTAAAACCGGAGCATGAGCTAAGTTAAAATGTCCTTTGAGAGGGCCTGACGCTGCAAGTCTGTTTGTGCAAAGGGCAGAGCTTGGCCCTGCATGCCCAGGGGCTGTGCAAGGCTAGCAGAGCGGAGCCAGTGCCAGGGAGACGGAGGGGGACCGGATAGTGCCCTGGAGCAGCCCTGTGGGCAGGTGAGCTGCCTGGGCCTTCCTGCAGCCCTGGGTGAGGGGCTTGGGCGTCTCCAACACATTTGCCCTTTGATATCCAGGAAGCAAAGGTCAAACTGCTTTCCAGGCTTGTGAAGCACCTTGGGAAAGACGGAGAGGCGGAGTGGTGTAAGGGAAGAAAAACTAGTCTGGGGATTTAAAGTCCACCTGGCTGCTTCCCAGCGGAGTGGCCTGGAGCAATTATGTTTTTTGAGGTCTGGTAGTCTCACCAGTAAAACGGGATAAAAATTCCTGCTCTGCTTTCCTCTCCTAATTAAGGTGAACATTCCATAAAAGAATAGATATGGTGGTCCCCGCTTCAGCAGCACATACACTAAAATTGGAACATTGCAGAAAAAATTAGCATGGTCCCCATGCAAGGATGGCATGCAAACTTGTGAAGCATTCCATACTTTTCAAAGGGAGTCACACATATGGTGGCGGAAGACTTGACTTTGGGTGGTGAGCAAATAATGAATATACAAATGATGTATCATAAAATTGTACACTTGAAACCTATCCAATTTTATTAACCAATGTCACCCCAAGTTAAAAAGAAGACATTAAAGCCACCATAGCTCTGTCTAGGTAGCTCAGTTGGTTAGAGCATCATTTACATATGTCAAGGTTGCGGGTTCAAGCTCCAGTCAGGAGCAATTAATGAATGCATAAATGAGGGAAACAACAAATTGATGTTTTTTCTCTCTCTCTCTTCCTTCCTCTCTCTAAAATCAATAAATATGTACATTTTTTAAATTAAGGGGGAAAAAAACACACTAAGCTGAGCACAAATGAAGGACCCAGGGAGCTTTATCTAGCTGCAGGGGGAGCCTTCTCCACATCTGCCATGGACACATGGCAGCCTGAGATCCCTCCTGTGTTACACGGGGGCCTTTCCTTTGCCCCCCTTCTGGTACCCTAGAAAAATGAGGTGGGGTTGCCTTTTCAGACCAAATAGGGCAAAGAGCCTCCTTCTCTAGCAGAACCTGCTTTGTGAGGAGTGACTCTATACAGTAGTTTAAACAAAAACCTAGGGCTGTCCTGGCAGGGTGGCTCCGTTGATGGAGCATCATCCTATACACCTAAAGGTCGCAGGTTTAATCCCCGTTAGGACACATACCTAGGTTGTGGCACATACAGGGTGCGTACGGAACACAACTGAATGCGGACAGTTGCCTCTCGCATGTCCCCAACCCTGGGGACCCGCCCACAACCTAGGCATGTGCCCTGACTGGGAACTGAGCTGGCAACCTTTGGGTTTGTAGGCCAGCACTTGATACACTGAACCACACCAGCCAGGGCTGATGTTTCTCTCTCTCTCTCTCTCTCCTCTCTCCTCTCTCCCTCTCTCTATCTCTCCCCCTTCCTCTCACTCTAAAAATCAATGAACATATTTTCAGGTGAGGATTAGAAAAAAACCCAGGGCCCATCACCCACATTTCTGAGGGTGCCCTGCTGTCGGCAGCTGCACAGCTAAGACCTCCATTCCGTTCCACACTCCACCCCAGGAAATTGCATACAGTCTCTTCTGGCCATATTCCCACTTACAGTTGCTTTGATCTTCTTGGAATTTGATAGAAAATTACCCTCTTTTTTTTTTAGCTAAGACTTGGAATGTAGTTCTCCATTTGGTAAGGTTTAATGGTTTAAAACTATCTACTAAGGAATCAGAGAGATGGGTTTCTATTATCAGGAATCTATTTTCAAAGTCCTTTGAAGCTGTTTTTATAAACAAATTCAACATCCACAGTGTCTTGGATTTTGGATCCAGTTTGAAACTAACATAGGGGACAAGAGAATGCTAGGCATGGATTACCTGTTACCATGCGTGGGGCTGGTTCCCTCCCTGACTGTCTCTATCCCAGAAGCAGTCCTAATCATGCCCCCAAACCAGGGCGTGAGGGGGCAGTTTTGCCTCTGAGTGCTCCTAAGCTATTGTAAAAAATAAAGGGGTGTGTGTGGAGGCTGACTCACTAACTCAGAGCCTCCCTGGATGTTAGAACTGGAAGACAGAGGCCCTCTGATGTTTACAGTCCAGAATGCTGAGGCTACAGAGGGAATGCAGCCTCCACAATGTCACCCAGAGGTCCATGACAAAGCCAGAGCAAGAACCCATGTCTTCTGACCCTGGTCAGTGTCTCCTCCCCACCAGGCTGCTCACTCATCTTTGATAAGCTATGCCTGTCACTGTCCTTGCCACCTAAGGTATCAGAGGGCAAAGCTGTCACAGCTTCTCACGGTCCTCCACTGTTGTGACTAGATAAGGGACACTTTCTGTTACACTGAAGGTTGTCTGGCTTGGAGAGGCCTTGGGACTCCATCTGCAGCACTGATTTCGGGCACCCTCAGTTTGGAAGCCACTTATATTCTGGTGACAGTCTTTGCCTTGGAACCTATCAATGCGATGGAAAGCTCGAGGCCTAACTACCTGGCAGAGAAGAATGGAGAGAAAGGGACTCAGCTTTTTCTTTCCTGGAGTAGGAAGTAGCTGGAAGAGTGTCTGAGTCATCTGGCTGCTTTAAGAAAATGCCACACACTGGATAGCTTATAAACAACAGAAACTTATTCCTCACAGTTCTGAAGGCCGAGAAGACCAAGACCAAGGTGTGAGCAGGTGTCTGGTGAGGGCCCACTTCCAAGTTCATAGATGGTGACCTTTTCGGCAGAAGAGGCGAAGATTCTCTCTGGGGCCTCTTTTATAACATCACTAACCCCATTCATGGAAGTTCCACCCTCGTGACCTAATCACCTCCTAATGGCCTCACCTCTAAAACCATCATATTGGGGGTTAGGTTTCAGCATATGAATTCGGGGGGCGGGTACAAACATTCAGTCTATAACAAAGGGAATCTAAATTTCTGAGGTGGATTCTGTTAGAAGGTCATGTGAGGAATGAACTCTGGAGGGAATGACAGTCCAAGACAAAAAGGGAAACAGAGGCAGCATCTAGTACCTGAGGATAAGCCCAGGCTGGAGGAGGAAAGGGAGGGGAGTGGGGGCTGTAGGTGTGGAAGGGACCCAGGAGAACCTGAGGAGTTGGGGTGGAGTCTTTGGCTTCCACCCCCATCATGTGAGGGGTGGATGAGGTTGGGGGGATGGCAGTATCTCCACCAGTACCCAGGGAGATGCCTGTTGTCTTGCCAGAGAGAGGAACCTCTGCTTTGGCACGTACACAGCAGGCACTGCTGGCCAGGGAAGGAACCCCATGAGGCCACCTGTATTGCGGGCCCTGGGACTCAGCAAAGCCATTAGCTTTGCAACCACAAGGAAAGTGAAAAAGTCAGGCTGTCAGTAAGCGTCCAAGGCACTGTGGGGCTGTGTTGATGTTTCAGAGAAGTGTACATTCCATGCCCATGTGGTCTGAGCTGTATATGCTCTGAACTTCTTGTTATGTAGTATTAAAAACAAGGTGACCCCCTTTCCCATGATCTCTCAGCCACCTTGCTTTCATCCTCTTTGTCCCTGTTCTTCAAAAACGTCAGTGAGTTCCACTGGCCACCAAAAAACAAAGCCCCCAAATTTCTTATCCTGGCATTTAAAGCTGAAGATTTACCAGCCCATCTTGAATTTCCTGCCTCCATGTATTTACTCATGCTGTGTTCTCTGCTCTCTCAACACCGGATCTTCACCAGTTGAAATCCTTTTCTAGGCTGAGCTCAGATGCTGCCTCTTCCAAGAAGCCTTCTCTGGCATCGCCAGCCAAGGACCTCTCTCCTCTGAATGCTAGGGCAAGTTTCCTACCTTTTTTGTGGCAGCGTTACATCCCATCTTGCATTTTAATTATCGAGGGGGATGCTGTTGGTCTCAGCCACTAAATGGTAAGTCTTTGAAGATTTATTATTTATTTTTAAAAATTTAAAAAACATTAAAAAAAATTGATTTTAGAGAGGGAGGAAGGGAGGGGGTAAGAGAAGGAGAGAAACATCGATTAGTGATCGGTTGCCTCTCATCGGTTTCCTCTTATGTGCCCCCAACCAGGGACCTAGCCTGCAACCCAGGCATGAGCGCTGATGGGGAATTTAACCAGCAACCTTTTGATTTGCAGGCTGGCGCTCAAACCACTGAGCCACACCAATCAGGGCTGAAGATGTATTGATTTGTCTTATTCACTTTTGTATTCCTAGCACCTAACACAGTGCCTTTTACATAGCAGGCACATGATTCATTATACATTTATTAAACAAATAAATGTATATGCTGGGGATATAGAGACGAATGAGGAAGTTTCTGTCCATTAGGAGCTTACAGTCTACTGTGAAAAAGAGATGCACAGCAATAAGAATTAATTTAACATAAAGCCCAAGGAACAGTCTTTGACCTATGACGATGTGGGTTTTGGGTGGGCAGAGATGCTGGCAAACGAGAAAACATTCAGGTTGAAGTAATGGCCTAGGTGGATGTACCGGGCGCATTTGGGCAACACACTAGTTTGGGACTGACATATAGGAAGCACAAGGCAAATGGGAGATAAGGCCACAGAAGGCATGTGGGCATGAGAGGATGGGGGCCTTGTGTGCCTTTGCAAGGAACTGGGGTTTCACTCTGGAATAAAGTGGAACGAGGAGGCACTGAATGGTCTTTGAGAAGGAGTGTGACAAACACATAGTGAATGGAGGAATGATTCAGTACTGTGTTTTGGGTGGACCCCATTCTTTGGGCAGGTCCATTTTAGGAAAATCTTGTGTTGGGTGCTGAGAAGCACCCATTCTCTGAGGCCAGCGACACCCTGGTCAAACCACCTCTTTGCGAGATTTTCTCTTTTAAAGAGAGGTCACCCCCAAAGAACACTTAATCAGGTTGAGAAGTCTGATTTACCCTCTGAAACAGTGCTTCCTGACCCATTGCTTGGGTCCCTCCCTTTGCTTTGGCTTTCGTACAGAAGTTCTTCCTTTTGGCTGGCTGGTTTGGCTCAGTGGATTGAGCGTCGGCCTGCGAGCTAAGTGTCGCTGGTTCGATCTTCCAGTCAGGGCACATCAGAGAAGGAAAACTCTGACTCCAAAAAACCTCCGCTGCCTTGCGGCATACCTCTTCAGGGGAAAGGCTAAGGGAGTAAACCCCGACAGAAAATCCGGAGCCGGAGTCCCTAAGGCGGCTTGACGTTGTAGTCAACACCGGCAACTCCTGCGGCGCACCTGAAGCCAAGCTGTATTGACTCCGTCTTTCCCTTGGACCCTTCAGCTGCGAAGAGAGGGGGGGTCTGCTGCATGGGCAACAGCAGACCCTCCATATCACCCTGCCCAGGCTCTATAGCTTCAGCTCCACTGGAGAGGACACTCCAGCGTCATCGCAAGATGTCGATTCAACACGGGAGGAGACAGATACCGTGTCACTCCCGAGTCGGACTGCACAACCATTCTCGGCGGTGCAGATAGACTCTTAAGAAGCTACACCATCGTCTCTCGAGACGGACGGCTGCCGACGACGATTCTTCCTTTTGGATTGTATTAGTCAGAGAAACAGTGTGTGTGCACGTGCGCACATGTAAAAAGATTTAATGTAAAGAATGGGGTCATGTGATGATTATGATGGAGGCTTGGAAATCCCATGATTTGTCATCTGCAAGCTGGAGACTCTGGAAAGCAGATGGTATTAATTCCCACCTGGTGATGAGAAAAGATCAGTCTCTCAGTTCAAGCAGACAGGCAGAGACACCCACTGAGAACTGAACTTTGTGAGCCTAGGACTGGGCCTGAGCCCCCTGCATAATTTCTTGACCTTTGTGGAGTAGGGGAGAGACAGCATCATATAGAGAAAAAATCATAGTCTTTGGAATGAAGTCATCCCAGGGTTGAAGTGCCTGCTGAAATCACTTATTAGTCGTATGACCTTGGCAAAGTAATTGACCTCTCTTAGCCTCAGTTTCCTTATCTGAAAAAAAGGGGGGGGCGGGGTAATTATGCCTATTCCAAAGTATTAAAGTGCAGATGAACATGGGGATTGCCTAGCCTGCCCGATACACAGAAGCTGCTCAGTAAATGGTACTTGTTTTTGTTGGGTTTGTCACTGGAAGAAGGGAAGAGTCAGGTGGACCAGTTCAAAGCCTTTATTGAAGGATGTTCAAGCACACAGCTGAGTCAAAGTGAACTGCAGCACCAAGGAAAGGGATACAGTAGAGGGATTTTTAAGGGCTTGGAGCAAACCCTCAGGGGGATGGGTCACCCTGCTGGTGGGCTCCAGAGTCCAGGGTATAGGTGTTTGTGAAAGAACAATGTTCCTTGATTAGAGATGGCTGTCAGGAGATTTATGGTAAATGATTAAGGAGGAGGGGAAGGGGCACTGCAGTGTAATTAGTTCCCAGCAGGATGCGGCAGCTATGCCTTAGTTGCCTCTGTTAATGGGGAACCTTGTGATCAGGTTCATGGCTGGTGACACAGACCCTCTGTTTCAGCACAGGCAGTGGCCCAGATCCTGCATGACTGTAGGCCACAGCTCCTGAGAACACAGTGACCACTGGCCATAGCTTGTGGCACAGGTGGCAGGTCACGGGGCAGGCAACATGTTGGTCTCTAGCCCTAAGTTCTATTCATATTTGCAGTTAAATAGAGGCTATTGTTCTGCATAAGAAAGGAGAAGCTGTGCTGGAAGTGAACTCTTGTTACATGCCTTAATTGAGGGGACAGCAAACTCATTGCCTAGATTATCTTCAGAGGTCATCCCAGGGCCCTCCTGGTGAGTGAAGTTCTTACCTGTCTCCTTAGTCTAACTTCCACTCTGAGTTCTGCCCTCCTCCTGGAGGGGTGGGAGCTGTGGTTGTATTTGGTAAACAGGCAGGCAGGGTCTCAGCCCTAACTGAATGAGGACCTTGTTGCAAACATTGGGGAACCACAGTAACTGTTGCAATTTGCCCTTCTCTGAGGAACCCTGGAGAACCTGTGGCTGGTCCGCAGCCCTGTGTTTTAGGTGAGAGCCTAGGTTTCTGGGCCTTGTGAAGTGATGAGAAAACTCTTGGGACTAGCTAGAGAGATGCCCTGCTTTTTTGGTGCTGAGGTTAAGAGTTTTTCCTTCAAACCCAAGAAGCTCACAATTATGGACAGTTATGGATCTTTCTCAGAGCTGGGTGCTTAGGCTATGACGCTCCAGGTGCAATGAGGAAGTAGACTCGTCCATGTCCTCGGGACTCACTGTCAGGTTGGGGAGCAGAGCCACACCCACCTCTAATGCAAGAGGATTTGATGGATGCACAGACCAGTGAGGTGGAAGCAGATAGGAGGGAAGTACCAATTCTGTGGGTGTCCTAGGGGGAGTACCAGATTGGTAGTTTAAAGAGGAGATGGAGGAGGAATGCAGGCTAGGCAAAAGAACCTGTTCAAACAAAGGCTTGGAATGGGGGTAAAAATAACATGTTTACAAAAACAAAATACCCTGACAGTTCTTGGGTGTGGCTGGGACGCTTAGGTGCTGGGCGGAGCAGGGCAGTGGGGAGAGCAGACTGGAGGGGCTGAGCCCTCACTTTGAGTTGGGACTTGGAAGGTTTACCAGCAAAAGGAAAAGCAGTATCCAGTCTGGGAGGTCACCCGACTTAGGTAAGGGCAGACTGACCCTGTGCTAGGCACTTTCTTTCAACAAGTAGTTTTCGAGTGATAATTTCGTGCCAGATGTTCTGGGCACTAAGAAATAGCGGTGTAGATCCAAATCAAGCTTTCTCTGAGGGCAACCACCACGTTTCACCCAAGAGGAAATTGAGGGTCGGCTAGACTACAGCTGGTGGCTCCGACAAGGGGCTTTTGTGGCGGGAGGGCAGCATGGCTCTGGGCGGCTCCCTGCGCACGCGGTTAGGTCCGCGGTGAATCGCCTGGTTGCGCGCGCCGCCTGGGCCTCCGCACTGCCCCACCCGGCTGGGAGCCCGCCCCCAGCCCGACCCACACGTGGGATCCCGCACGTCCGCCCCGGTCCCCCCTGACGTCAGCCCCACCGCTCTATTTAAGGCCCCTCCTGTGCAGGGCTCGGAGTACCCGCGCTGCTGCCGCCAAGTCCGGATCCATCTCTGCGCGCCACCGACGCCATCCCGCCGTGCACACCCGGTACGGTAAGGGCCCGGTGCGCACTACGCCCGATGGGGCGGACGAGCTAGCTGTCCCGCGCCTCTCCGGCCCCGCGCTAACTGCTAGGCAGTTCTTACTGCCTGTGGCTGTAGGCTCTGCTTCCTAGAGGCATAGTCTGAAGACCTGGGCGGTGTCCCCCGACCGGCCTGGCGCGGAGCCCGCTGTGCTTTGCTTTTGCTCTTAGTGGGCACCGTTGCTTCAGGCCGAGCTGGGGAACCGAGGAGGTGGCCGCACCTAACCTGGGGTGGAAAGCCCAAGTGGATGCATTAAGACCAGGAGATGACGGGTCTGAACAGTGGGGCATACCTCTGGGCTGGAACTCGGCAAACGGCGCAGAATTGGAGGTCCGGTTCCCGGACCCAGTGCAGCCGAAAAAGCCTCAGCAGCCTGGGAGGGCTCCTGGAAGCCGGGAAGCCGCCAAGCCGCCGAACACCACCTTCCCGGGTCGCATTTTAACTCTGGGACTTTCGAGAGGTGGGCGGCCTCTGCCGGCAGATTATAGGGCGCTCTTTGCGCCAGTTATATTTATTAAGCAGCTACTGATGGATCTGTCGGGCGCTGCAAAGCTGAAGCTGGAAGGGTGTCTCCACCCTCCCGTATTTCAGACCGTCTATTGAGAGGAAAGTCATCAGGAACCGTCTCCTTGTAGTTTATGGAGGAACAACCTAAAGCTGGAAGAGGGTTAGGGCATCTCTTGGTCACAGTTAGTGGTGGCAGACTTGAGTAGACCCTCATTCTGCAGGGCTCCTTTTCTACACGTGTCCTCACATTGAAGGGAGTGCTGGAGTCCAGGGCTTAGGTTTTGGTGAAATCAGGTCTCTGCAGGAAGAACTCCTCCCTTCCCCCTGCCACGCTGCAGAAACCTTACAAGGCTGTCTAGAAATAGCAGTGATTTGTAAGGTGAGCCCCGATTCCATCTTGGTGTCCCTGGGCTGCTTGGCTGTGAGCACTCGGATATTTTTGCCCTTTGGAACAGTCAAGACTAGAGCCAGTGAATGCAGTGCAGAGTTGGATTAACAAAGTCTAAGGTTCGTTCCCTCCCCAGCTTTGGAAATCGAGGGTTCCACCAAGTATTAACATTAGGATTCCAGGCTTCAGGCCTCTGAAGCTATTTCTGCACTTCCTGTACTGACAAAATTTCCTCATACCGCGCCTCACGCCTTTGCAATAAGGATCACAGCAGAAGCCACACCAGGCACCTCCCTCCGGATTGGTTAATAGTCCCTGGTGTTGCGATTTAAAGCCTGGTTCTGGCCATGCGCCAGGCCAGGGAGGCTGCCATCCTGGCTTCACGTGACTCGGGTCTGCTTCGGAGTACTAGTTAAGTCTAAAGTCTGACTCCGAGATTGATCCCTCTGACCTTATGGGCAGGATAGTTCCTAATCGTTTCCAAAGCACACGCACAGGGCTAGTGCCCACCTGTCAATGGTCAGTGGCCTCTAGACGACTCGTGTCCATTCCCAGCGCTCTGAAGTGCGCATGCGTGCAAGTTTTGAAGGCGGGCTGGTGGGGGAGGGAAGGGGCCTAATCTTCCGGGTCTGGGCGGGCAGTAAAACCCCAAGGCCTCCTGGGGACGCAGCAGTTGGTCTGATTTTCCACCGCTTCGGGGGCAGGGCGGGGTTGTGTAGGAAATAAGTGAACGCGCATGAGCAGAGTCCACAAGAGACCTCACTGCATCTGGGTTCGGCGGTGAGGCAGTTAATGGCACTCTACGCGCACGCACGTACCTCTGGTCCTTACTTGAGCTCTTTGGCTGGAGCCCAGTCACTGGAGTAGACGGTTCATAATTGATCTTGTTTGAGGAAAGGCTGGCCCAGCCTGGGATTAATAAAGCAAGATGAGTGAGCCCTCAGGAGGCTATACTTACACCCAGACGTCCATATTATTTTTCCATGCCAAGGTGAGGTTCTTCACGCCAAGACCCTAGCCAGACCAGACCCGACCCTGGCATTAGGCCTTTCAGCTCTTCTTTGACTATCTTTAGTTTTTTCCCTCCCACCATTTAGTCATCCCTTGTGATTTTTAGTGGCATCTACCCCAGAAGGAAGTGAAATAAGGTTTTCAGAACAACTTTTGGTTAGTAAGTGTTAAAGAGGTTGCATGTTTTCCCCCCTATAGATTCCTTTTGGTTCTAAATCCAATATGGCAGCTCTCAAGGATCAGCTGATTGTGAATCTTCTTAAGGAAGAACAAACCCCCCAGAATAAGATTACAGTCGTTGGGGTTGGTGCTGTTGGCATGGCCTGTGCCATCAGTATCTTAATGAAGGTAAGTGCAAGTTCATCTCTCTGGAAGCCAAGGATAACTTGACTCCACCCATCCCTCCACTCCCTCCCTAATAATTGCATTATCACATTGCATATACAAATATTGAGGTTCATGCGCTCATTCAAAGAGCTTTATATGAAACAAACTTCTTAAAATAATTTTTGAAGTGAAATGATATATACTTTGGCAAAATGAAAATCACATTGAGCCCTGGTGGGTGTGGCTGTTGGTTGAAGCATGGTCCCATACACTGAAAGGTTTCTGGTTCAATCCCTGGTCAGGACATATACCTAGGTTGCAGGTTCGATCCCCTATCAGAGCAGTATCCAGGAGGCAACCAATTGATATTTCTTTCTCTGTCTCCATCTCTCCCTCTCCCCCCCACCCCCTTCTCTCCTCCTTCTCCCCTTCTCTCTAAAATCAATGATAAAAAATATTTTAAAAAAGAAAATTATAATGTGAGAAAAATCGTTTTTTTGTTTTTTTTTTTGTTTTTTTTTTGTCAGTAAAGGGGATGGATATTTTTGTTTTTTAGAATTTAATTTTTTTGCCCTGACTGGTGTGACTCAGTGGATTGAGGATTGGCTTGCAAATAGGTTACCAGTTCCATTCCCAGTTAGGGGCATACCAAGACAACCAGTTGATGTTTCTCTCCCTCTTTCTCCCTCCCTTCCCCTCTCTGAAAATAAATAAATAAAATCTTTAAAAAGGAAAAAAATTTAATTTCTTTAAATTTAATTTTAATTTTATATTTAAAAGTTTTTATTTTATTTTTTATTTTTTATTCTTTTGAATGTGGGAAATCATAAGAATCTTGCTCCCATGAAAATCCCCATTGGGCCCCTCTTTGAATAGCAGTTTGGCTACCAATTATAGAAGCTAAAGTTTAATTAGAAAAAAAGAACTTGTAAATGTATAAAGAACATTTTTTTTTTTTTAAATTGAGGGGAAAAGAGGGAAGGGACGTGGAGGGGAGAGGCAACTCCCAGGCCGACTCGAGGGCCCATAGGAGCAAAGGGAATGGGGAGCAAGGGCACAGGGACTCCTGGTCCTCCATGCGGGCCTGCAGGAGTCCCTAAAGAACATTTTTTTTTTATAGTAGTCAAGCCTGGTTTACATAAAACAAATTAAGGCAGCTTACAATATTGAAAATATTTTAAATTCATATTTGTAGATCCTAGTGTAATGCAGGAGGTCAAGTGAAATGATGAATTCTGGTTTCAACAGAAAAGGATTGAAATGAGAAGGGACTGAAAGCAGAAATTAGCTATGTAGATGTTGTAGAGCAATACAGTTATTCTATCTGTTCTTAGGAAAGGCCACAAAGTATACCAACTCTTACTCCTTTCCCCACTGAATCAGAAATTGATACTGTTTTTCCTACACCACCTCTGATCTTTTTCTGTGAAGCCCTTCATTTCAGGTTTGGGTAAGAGTAACTACCAGACAACTCAACATACTGCAGATAATTAGGGAGTAGATCTGCAGCTCAGTTGTACAACTTACTTGGTTATGACAGTTCACATCCCATCTGTCTTAAAACTATTATTGGTGCTCCTGGTTTGAGATGCAAACCTTTATAGGTTCATTTGAAAAGATATTTTTCACTAATTTTTTTATTCATTGGCTTTTAGAGAGATAGATAGATAGATATTGATTTGTTCCCCTTACGTATTCATTTGTTGATTCCTGTATGCGCCCTAACGGGGGATTGAACCAACAACCTTGGCATTTTGGGATGATGTTCTAACTGAGCTACCTGGCCTGGGCTTCACTAATATTTTGAAATACACAAATCTATGTATATAAAATTGTTATTGTTCATTAATATTTGGAAGCATAACCAGGGAATGGTCCAGAATATCACTTTTTAATTCCACGTCTTAATACTGGTCAATATCACCTATTTAATGAATATATAAAATCAATATGTAAAACTGATGTTGAAAGAGTAAATCAATTTTTATATAATTGGACATTATCCTAACTACTGCCAATCCAGTATTTTCTTTCCACATAGAGGTGGTGTAGATCCTGCAGAGATTAATCCTGTGAGGAGAGAGGGTTGGAGAGAGGGTCAGTGCTTCTTACTATGTATGGATCATCTGTGCATCAGCTTTTAAATGGTGGCCTGCTCCTACGCCAGAAATACGGAAATTTTTCAGTACTATCTAAAACTTTGGAAGTAGCAATTTTGATTTTTTCTTTTTGGTAGTTGAAAATTTTTACTTGAGATGTTACCTTTGGAAGGAATTTTGATTTAACTAAAAACTTTTTCTTTTAGGACTTGGCAGATGAACTTGCTCTTGTTGATGTCATGGAAGACAAATTAAAGGGAGAGATGATGGATCTCCAACATGGCAGCCTTTTCCTTAAAACACCAAAAATTGTCTCTGGCAAAGGTTAATTTCAACACATTTATATTGTAGTCCATGCTACACTTAATTCTTTATCAGGCTCAAAATCCCAGCTCTTCAAACATTTTTATACACAGGATAAGAGCCTTTGAACAATTTTGCATTGGTACCCATTGATATCAGTGTTTCAATTTCTAGTAAATGATTTAAATGGAAATCTATGATATGGAAAGCATATGAATTAGAATGTAATTTGTAAAGCTCCTTAGATCTACATTTAACCACATTGCTTCAAATATTTAAATTAAGTTTATTTACTTTTTCTACTTCCTTTCACACACATAATGGTGAGAATAGGGTAATTGAGCCTCTTCAGCGTATATTCTTGGCTTCATTTTTTCACACTTAATGAGCATCAGCTAGGAACCCTGGGCATAGACCCAAATAGTATCTGTTTTGACACTTGAAAATCATTCATCATTTATCTGATAGGTGACTCCCTTCATTATCTTCATTTCTGGCTTAACTGTCCTGTGTCATAGGGACCTAGAGGAGCAAGATGTACCTGATAAGTGTAAAGCTAGCTGCCCCTGCTTTTTAAAAAAAGGCCTGTTCCTGGACTGATAGGACCACAATTAGGTATTTTAAGTCAAAGTAAGAGTGTGGAAGAGTAAGAGCATTGACCTCGGGTAGCGAAGAAAAAATTTCCAATGTATCTCATTTGATATGAGATTCCAGTTTTATTCTTTCCAGGTTCCTCCAGTTGTAGTTATATAAAGTCACAATGTGACTAAAACCAAAATATAAAGAAGGCATTGATGTACTCTTCCTCCATGTAAGTGGCCACAGTGATAAAACTCCAAAAACTAAAGAACAGGAGTCTGGAGAGGGGTTAAATTTGGGGCATTTTTCAGCCATATACACAAACCACATAAAACTGTCCATAAAATATGGAAAAAATTTTTGCTGGCTAGGTAATAGAAATCTCTTAAAAGCCTTAATCTGATTGTTGTTTTCCTTTATCTAGACTATACTGTAACTGCAAATTCCAAGCTGGTTATTGTCACAGCTGGGGCACGTCAACAAGAGGGAGAAAGCCGTCTGAATTTGGTCCAGCGTAACGTGAACATTTTTAAATTCATCATTCCTAATGTTGTAAAATACAGTCCCAACTGCAAATTGCTCATTGTTTCCAATCCAGGTGAGTTTTTTTAATTGCATAAAAATAGATGAGCTAGAGTAATACTAATTATTTATATATATTATATTCTGTATACACATATTTACTTATTATCTTTCATTTTCCTCCTGGAGTGGATTTGTGTTTTTATAAAATAGTTAAGTTTAAAACACGGTAGGGGATATAGTGCCTCTGCATGTAGTTGGAACTTTAAAAATAGTTACTTGTGCAAGATCTTGGATAAGGGATAAGTTCTTAATTGATGCATAGTCAATTTTCATTAAACTACATTTCTTGAATACTTAATGTTTTGCTACATTAGACATTATGGAAATTTTAAAATATTAATAAAAACATTGGCCATGTATCTTTTTTTTTTCCTCCTCTGAAAAATTTTGTTGGTCCTTGGAAAAGGAAGGCAGGCAGCTCCTGCCACCTGCTGAGGGTGCTACAAGCCCTCACTCACTGTTTCCCATGGCCATTCATAGGGAGGTTCATGTGCTGTTAGGTGTGCAGAAAGGCCTTGACCTTGCGCCAGGCAATAAGGTGAACCAGGTAGGCTGAGAGTAAGGGGAAGGAGTCCAGGCAGCTGGTGCCAAGGACCTGGTGACTCAGTAGCAAGTCCAGCAGGTTGTAGTCCTCAAAGGAGATCTTGTTGTTCACGATGAAGGCCTGGCCCCCCTGGTTCTGGGACAGGTCTCAAAAGACTTCAAGTGCTCAGGCAATTCCTTCACATACTCCTTCTTACCTGCCTCATAGTTGATGTAGATGAGGGTGAATGTAATTGCAGTGGGGCTCCTTTATGCCATTATTCACCGTATCCACCAGGGCTGCTCAGGTGTCATAGGATGGCATTGGACTGCTACAGGGTGAGGTCTCCGGCCTGGAACTTGTGGAGCTACCTGTGCAGGCAGGTAGCCTTGAGTGAGCCCTGTGACCAGGTCTCCTTGGTCACCACCTTCTCCTTCTAGCTCTGGCCCTGGTCAGCCAGCAGCATGCGATGGCCTCACAGTGCCCGTGAACAGGGAAGTAGAAGGTGGTGTGGGCAGCAGGGTGGAGGTGTAGACGAAGGCAGCAGCAGGGCTCAGGTGGGCCTCTACCATGTATCCTGAGTAGCCAGTCATTATCTAATGATTTACCTAATATCTTTGCCTAAATGTTTTTTTCATAGTGGATATCTTGACCTATGTGGCTTGGAAGATAAGTGGCTTTCCCAAAAACCGTGTTATTGGAAGTGGTTGCAACCTGGATTCAGCCCGGTTCCGTTACCTAATGGGGGAAAGGCTGGGAGTTCACCCATTAAGCTGTCACGGGTGGGTCCTTGGGGAGCATGGAGACTCTAGTGGTAAGCATAACTTTTTTTCTTTTTGTTTTCAAAAAGATTATGCAAACGTTGACAGTTTTATTAAATAAGAGCCTAAATCAAATATCCATTCAAGGCAGAATGGTTTCCAGAAACCTATTTTTGGTATAATTATATGCTAAGAATTGTTTAAGATTATATCCATCTTGTATGATATTTATCTAGCATGCAGGATAGGGAATCTTACCATGGATATATTAATAGTCCTTAGGATGACCTAAATCATTTGGTATCATAGATGTTTATACTTGCACTGTTCAGCCCTGAAAAGTCCAGCCAAGACAAATGGACAGTATGAAAAACTTCTATTATTATCACAGTTGAAAGCTGTTATAATTTGTGCAGGGTTCTCAGTTCCTTATGCCAAGAAAATTCTCCATAGGATCTTATACTATCTTTATATTCAAATATATATGGATTAAGCATCTGTTAGGTTAGGAAAATAGGTTAGAATATTGTGAATTCTTAGTTTTATAATATTTAAACAAATGAAAATCTACAAGTAAAGGCCTTGGTAGTTTTGAGTACCTATCGAAAGGAGGTAATACTCCCCAGATAAATGAGAATTAGAAAAATGGGTCAGAATGACTAGTCTTCTGAGTGGTGCATGGAAATAAATGTATGTACTACTTCTTTTAGTGCCTGTGTGGAGTGGCGTGAATGTTGCCGGTGTTGCCCTAAAGACTCTGCACCCTGATTTAGGCACTGATGCAGATAAGGAACAGTGGAAACAAGTTCACAAACAGGTGGTTGACAGGTAATATGGAAGATTAAATTTGATTATTTTTATTTAAAAGATTAAAAGTTTAATAGCATTTGCTTTTGAATTATTTTTGTTAGAGAGAAAACTTGTTTTCTAAAGCTTTGTTAAAGATCATACTATAAACTGAGGTAAAGATATTACCTCTGTTTCTGGGGACGGTGTCTTCAGGCATTCAGAATGGATGGTCCAGTGTTTGACATGCCCTCACAGGCTGTCTGCAGTACAGCCTCTGACAAAACAAGGCTGTCCCAAACCCCTGGTAACAGAATTGTTTACCTTTATAGCAAGAAGGTAGGGAAAGCACCAAAATCTGTATGTGGCGTGTGCCCTGGCCAACTTGGCGGAGTTCCTGCTGTGAGACCTAAAGTTCTAATGAGGTTGTCTAAAATGAAAAAACATATCAGTGGGGCCTATGGTGGGTCCATGTGTCCTAAATGTGTCTGTGACAGGATCAAGCGTGCTTTCCTTATTGAGGAGCAGAAAATTGTTGTGAAAGTATTGAAGGTACAAGCACAGAGTCAGAAAACTAAATTTTAAAAATGGAGCTTTTTTGAATAATAAGATATTGAAAATTATAGACATTAATACTACAGTCTGTCTTTTGCCATAATTCCCAATTTATAATATGAGAAATTTTCTGTGCGTATATTATAAACTGTTAAGATAGAACAAGTTAGATTAAATCTACCCTATTTGAGATTCAGTCTTTAATGGCATATATGATTCATTCATTTAGGAATAAGTTTAAATAAGTCCAAGATCTTTTCATACAGCTTTTATGAGTAAAACACAGTTAGCTTTTTATTTAGATGATTATAGAGTTTTCAGCAATGTCTACATTCGTAATGGTATTAAAAATGTAAATAGTTATTAACTGTAGGTGAACTAGGGAAGCTTTCTACTTGGTGACATTATTTATTTATAAATAATATGATCAAGTGTGGGCCTCAGGTCTATAGAATTGAATAATGAATCATGACTAGTCTAGGCAAGGCACTCTTATATTTGTTTAATTAAATAAAACCTGTGAACCCACCATCCAGCCCAAGAAACATTGACACTAGCTGTCAACTAATCGTAGTGTTTGTTGGGTCATAATTTCTGCTGAGTCAGTTCTGTGCTTGTCCCACTCATCCCTCCATCTCCTCCCCCCACATAATTGAGATAATCCTGAGTAAGCATGCTATATGTATCTTCTTGAATTTACTTTTTAAACTCAGTATTACATATTAATCATTTTGTTGTATGTCACTATAGTTATTTGTTTTGATAGCTATGAAATAGTTCAATGTATCATAGATCGTTCATTCTTCTGTTGGAAAGCATTGGGCTTGTTGCCAGTTTTCTGCTATTACTGGCAATACTGTTGTGAACATCCCTATAGATAATATCCTGGTTTACATGGCAAGGTCTACTCTTGCGTGTGTAATTCAACTTTGTGGCATTATTAACTATAAAGCATATGTTCAATGAACATTTTGTTTTCCTTTGTTTCTCCTACCTTTGTTTTTCCTGCCCTTCTCTGCCCTTCCCTACCTTTCCCTACCCTTCCCTACCTTTCCCTACCCTTCCCTACCCTACAGTGCTTATGAGGTGATCAAACTGAAAGGCTACACATCCTGGGCCATTGGACTATCTGTGGCAGATTTGGCAGAAAGTATAATGAAGAATCTTAGGCGGGTGCATCCAATTTCCACAATGATCAAGGTAGGTCTATGTAGTGATTGATGTCTTGTACTTGAATGCTATTATTACCAGTGTTTTGGTTTTTTTTCAAAGATTTCTTCTGAGAAAGCAATTAGATTAATGTAAGTCTTCAGTCATTGATTTAAGAAATTAATGCACCTGCATCTTTCTTTTTTGATAAAACATGGTTGAGCATTAGGATTAATATCCACTAGCACTATGTTCAGCACATAGATAATTGATAACTCGTTGACTATAAAAACTGTTCAGTTGTCTCGAGATGGGTGGAAGACTATAAAAGAAATTTTTTTTTTTCCTTTGGGAAATCACACTCAAGTTAGAGTTACCCAAGTGTTATACAATAAAAATTGGAACGTACTAAGGATAATATCAATAGTTAAGGTTTTCTTTTAGAATGGAAATCTTGCTGCTGTTTTAATGACTTTATTTTACACTGTTCATTGCATCCTAACTGAAAATCTGGAAAGGAATTTCCACTTATTAAGCTGTATCAAATAAGCTTCATAACTGTAGAGAATGAAAGTCTTGGGAGACCCCAGAATGCATTGAAGAAAAACATAAAGTATTTTTCATTTTGTCTTCAGGGTCTCTATGGAATAAAAGAAGATGTCTTCCTTAGTGTTCCTTGCATCTTGGGGCAGAATGGAATCTCAGATGTTGTGAAGGTGACTCTGACACCTGAGGAAGAGGCCCGTTTGAAGAAGAGCGCAGATACCCTTTGGGGGATCCAGAAGGAGCTGCAGTTTTAAAGTCTTCTAATGTCGTACCACCTCACTGTCTAGGCTACAACAGGATTTTAGTTGGTGATTGTGCATATTGTCCCTTTTATTTGATCTGTGATTAAAAACATCAATTTCCTAAAGATAGAAGATAGAAATGATAATGGTCCATAAAACCCTGCATCTGTATCCTGATGCTGGAAGGTATTTATCTTGTGTAGCCCTAACCTGGTTAGTGTGAAATTGTTCCACCTCCTCAAAGGCACCACTGCCAGTGTTGCACACACTACAGTTGCCCTTCAAACGGGGTGTGTATTCACTCTGTGCTATATAACTTGTGGTTCCTTTACCCAATGTGCCTAGTCCAGCTTTTTTTCTCCAGTCAATCCCATCCTGCGATCCAATATATAAATCTAATATTGCATGTCTTGTGCATAACTGTTCTCAAGGATCTTATTTTGTGTACCATATGAATCAGACTAGTGTACATTGCCATATAATGTAAAATGAAAAGTCTACATATAAATAATGCAACCAACGATCCAAGTGTCATACCAACTAAAACACCAAATAAACCTTGAACAGTGGCTCTGTTAATTTATTAAGATAAAGTCAAAAAGCTACTATTCATTACATTATTGGGAGCTATTAGGTTATTCTTGGGCAACTCTGCAATGATTTTTTTTTTTTAGTTGTAATTACTGTTTAATTACTTTGCCCCAAATTACTATTTTTTATTGTTGGTACTATTAACTATTGATCAGACTAGTTTAATATGAATTAATATATTAAGGCTCTGACTAGATTGACTAGGTTATTTTAGCACCATTTCCATTATAATCCAGCATACAAGATAACTTGGTAATAGTGCTAATCATAATTGATACCCTACAATTCATGTAGATAACACATTGCACACTGATGTAAAATACATTATTTGCCAACTGAACATAAGTAGCAGTACTTTGCTACTATGGGGGAACACAGATATTTAAGAAGCTTGGCTTTCTAGAGGCCAGTAACAAAATGATACAGTACTACTTACACATGGGAGACATGTTCCAAGACCCCGAACGGAGTTTTGAAACCACAGATAGTACTAAACACTATATATATGTTTTTTTTTTTCTCATAAATATGGGATATGATAAAGTATATAAATTAAGAGCAATAGAGATTAACAATAATAATTAGACTGAAAAGTTATGTGGCGTTAAGTCAAGGGTTACTTGAGCACAAGCACTGATATAATTTTTTTTTTTTTCCTGGACGGGAAGGGAGGGAAAAAGGGAGAAACATCTGAACAGTTGCCTCAAACATGCCCCAACAGGACCGAACCAGCAACCCAGGCATGTGCCCTGACCAGGAATCTTAACCAGCAACTTGAGTCATACCAGTCAGAGCCAGTTGACATAACAGAGCTTATTAAGGGACTAATGGATGGGTAGTGTGTATAGCATGGATAATTTTAAGTAGATTTTTTTGATTATGCTATTATAGTTGTCCCAATTTTTTTTCCCTTTGCCCCCTTCTACTTGTTACCCCCATTTCCTCCAGCAATCCTCCACCCTTAGTTCATGTCTGTGGGTCGTGCATGTAAGTTCTTTGGCTTCACCCTTTCCTATACTATTCTTAAGTCCCCTGTCTATTTTGTACCAACCAATTAAGCTTCTTGATCCATGTACCTTTTCCCCGTTCTCACTGTTTCCCCTCCCCAGTGTGGATAATTTTGACAAAGGGATGATTCATGGCTCAGGTAGGATAGAGCAAGATGGTGCAAGATTTCATCACGTTACTTGGAATGGTGTACAGTTGAAAACTTAGGAATCATTTATTTCTGAAATTTTCCATTTAATATTTTCAAACTAGGTAACAAACCATGGAAAGTGAAACTGGATAAATGGGGGGACTACTGTACTTAATAATTTAAAACCAAATAGACCTGGTGGTTGTTTGCTTAAAATTTTTCTTTAGGTTTCTCAATATATTTCCATAACTATTATCGTTATCCAGGCCTAAAAACTATACTTCCAGAGGTTAACTAAAACAACTTTATTATCACTTCTCTAGGATCTTTCCCAAAATTACTTTCCTGAGAGCTAGGTAAGGGAAAGAACTACACTTTTTTTGTTATGTGTCTTCAATGTAAAAGGACAAGAATTACTTATGTAGTTTTGACAATTAACAATTACAAAATTTTCCATAGACTCTAAAAAACAGCCTTAAGATAAAACTTACTTTTAAAGTGTACAATTCTGAGGATCCACATAGTTGTGCATTCTCACCAGTACCTAATCTTAGGACTTTTAAATTTCCCAATAAAGAAATGCATACTTATTCCTACAGCTTTTTAAGTTAGGCACCTTTCATCTTTTGTTTTAATTTACATGTATTAATTTCATATTACTCGATGCAATAAATTAGTCAACACCAACATGACTGAAAAATAATGCTTAAGAGAGACTTATTTAACTAATCTTTCATATATTTTCAGTTTTAATCTTGTAAAGCTTTCTTGCTTTCTGGCATAATAAGTGTTCCAGATACACCTTTTCTTGTCCCTGGCAAGAAATAGGCTAACTCTTCAAGGAGCCCTGAGTCTTTTTAATGGAGTATGATCTTATTTTAGTCTTAATTTCCTGGGAAGTGGATTAAGCAGGCTCCATCTCACACTAGTTTCCAGTTAGTGTGGGAAGCAAATAGAATGTTAGAACATGATCCTGCTTCCATGTAGGCCTATGCCTATATGTGTATGTGTGTGTAGAGGTTTTTTTCCCCCTCACTAAAACTTATGTTGAGAAAACTGTCAGGACTTCAGAGCCATGTACTTTCAAATTCTTTTCTGAGGGCCTACTATATTTTGGTAGGTGTTGGAATATGCAAGACAAATCTTGGCACTCCTGTATTTACATTGCTGCAAAATAACAAAATGGTAAGTTATCTTGGATCACAGCCACCAGAGAAGCCACTCAGACAGGATTTCAAGCTCTTGCCAATGCCCCTGTGCCTTGGGCAGTTATGAATGAAGAGTCTTCAGTTAGAGCAGGAGTTTGGTCACTGCCAGATGATACCTCAAGCCACAGGGCATGAAGCAGGTGTAGAGTTTGAATGTGAGATCATCCCTCAGCAGTGTCTCCCTCTCAGCCCTGTGGTAAATGAGGTACAAGAGTAGGGAGTTGCTGTGGAAGGAGGCACACAAGTAAGTGGTAGTACAGCAGTTGCCACTCCTGTCTACCATAGACACCTGTTGCTTGGGGCTGCCAGTAGGTTGCTAAAGTGCTATATGAGGAACAGATTTGTAGGGAGGTGGTGGTAGTTGACACATTGGTCGAAGAAAGCTAGAGGAAGTGACATGCTCAAGACTGAAAATGAGCATTCAACTTGGAGAGGCTGAGGAAGAACTTTACAATATAGGGAACAGCAAGTTAAAAAAATTATTTTTGAAATTGTATTTCTTTCCATTACCATTTATCCCCCATATATTCCCCTCCCCCTGCAATCACCACACTGTTGTCCAGGTCCATCAAAAAGTTTTGAGCCAAGAAAAAAACCGGCAGAAACTGGGGAGAGTGTGATTAGAATGTTTTGAGATGAAGTTGTAGAGGTAGGAGGACAAATTTTGAATGTCTCTTGGGTTGTAAAAATTGGTTATTTTAAGTGGAATGGAAAGTATTGAAAGGTTTTAAGCAGGGTTATTGAATGATCTGAACTACATTAAAAACCAAAAAAATACAAAAATAAAAATAAAAACAGGCTTTGATACAGAAAATAAATTACCCTTTAGATTTTGATTTCTTTACTTTTTTATTATTGTTATTAGAGCCTAGGTATAGTTTTTGTTTTGTTTTGTTTTTAAGCCATGGGACAAATTGTAATCATTTCTTGCAGAATTCAAATAATTTGTGAGGTCATTTCTTTTTTAGAGTTTTTATTTTTATTTTACAAAATTGTTAATTTGTTTGTTTTTAGAGAGAGGGGAAAGGAGAAAGAGAGGGAGAGAAACATCACTGTGTGGTTGCCTCTCACTTGCGCCCCCAACTGGGGACCTGTCGTGCAACCTAGTCAAGTGCCCTGACTGGGAATCGAACCAGCGACACTTGGCTTGCAGGTCGACGCTCAATCCACTGAGCCACAGTAGCCAGGGCTTACCCTTTAGATTTTGAAAAGGGTTCAAGTGCAAATGACAAAAAATGATAGAGGAGGTTCTGTCCCCTTGTATGGGTTATACATTCTTTTCATAAATTAAAATCACCCTTAAAAAACTAGACATGGTCTTTCCTTTTCATTATTACCCTCTGTTTTTGCTAGAGAAATTCGAACATTATCTCAGCATTCGATCCTGAAATTAAGGCGCTTAATAAATTTTAAAATTCCCGTCAATGACTGTTTACACAGGGTGTGATGAGCGCATCAAAATGTCAGATTGGTCACTCCCGAGTCCACACTTCAATTTCTTTTCATCTTTGGGGGTCCCGATCCTTTAGCATGCCCTTGAACTCCACTGACGGTCTTCCCAAACTAGTTGCCTAACTTCGATCTGCCACAGGATGCTGTTTTAAGCTGCCACCACCTTAAGAATAGGAGGTGCTCCAGGAGAGCTTTTTCCCATGCGGGCCTGGAGCCTGGCCCGGTGGTTGTGGGGTCTCCAAAGAAGCTACAGCCCTAAAATCAGTCCCAGACCTAGGCCGGCTGAAGTAAGTGAAACAACACTCCAATAACCTGTCTTACACACGCTTCAAGGTCGTCTATAATTCTTCACACCAACATAGGAGGATGTAACCGCAAGTACGCAGCGACATCTCTCGTACCTAGAGTACACCGAGCGACTGCCAGTGCGCATGCGCCGGGTGGGCCGTGGGCGGAGCCCGCGTGCAGACGTACATGGGAGCGTGCTGGCGTGATGGTTTGGAAACTAACCGTTGCCCAGCTTCGCACCTCAGCTGCGCTTGCAGTTTGTGAGGTTAGGTCGTTGGTGTTTTTTTGGGGGGGATTAGTATTTTAAAAAATCTTTAAAGGCTGTGTGTTGTGCTCTCAGGGGGTCTGTAGTGAGGGCGCCAAGCAGAGTATTTGTGAGTATGTGGTACAGAGGCGAAAGTGGAGGGTGAGGACAAGGAGAACTCAAAAGCCCGTTGGTGCCCCAACCGCCTACAACTGATAGACCCTCTTGACCAGGAAATTCTTACTTTGGCATCCCCGCAACCCCGGCTCCAACTTTCTGCAAACCCAAGAGGTAGTTTTTTTTAGTTGTTCAGTGTGATTAAGCACATCAGTAGCAACGAGAGTGATTATTTAGGGAGTTCCATTCCGGTGAAATTACGTTATCTCTCTCAGGTTCTCAAAATGTCGACGGTCAAGGAGCAGCTTATTGAGAATCTAATTACGGAAGATAAAATCTCTCAGCAGAAGATCACGATTGTTGGAGCTGGTGCTGTAGGCATGGCTTGTGCTATTTGTATCTTAGTGAGGGTAAGTGATAAACCTGTTGATGAGTTCAGGGTTGCAGGGCTAATATTTTGACAGCAAATACGTGATTTTGACACAATTAAAAAAACATTTATGTGGAGTCTACTGTTGCTAGACTGTTTTAAATTGACTTACAGGCCCATTGAGTGAATTAATTTGTTAAATATTATAACATTTTTGTTGCAATGATCCATGAAATGCCTTCCTTGAGGAATAAAGGTTGAAAATAATATTCGCCAATGGCTTCCACTTTTGAAGTTTTTTAACAATTATTTTTTTATTGTATTTTTCCCCATTACCATTTATCCCCCTTATACCTCCCTCCCCCTCCCCCAAGTCACTGTAACAGAACCCCTGGGCTGCTCCGATTGAAACAGAACCCACGGGCTGTTTAGTTAGGGGCCTGATTGCCCACTGCCAGAATTATAACTCTTAATACCAGAGTTTGGTGAAAAGAAAAAGAATTGTTTATTTGCACATAGTTCTGCCTCCCCCTCCCAGACCCGGCCAGTCTTAGGAAAGTCAGAAACACCGTTCCCCTACTTCCTAGGCACAGTTCAGCTTTACCAGTAGCTGCCAATCACTCAGTTCTGATTGGGGAGGTCCTTTCTGTGCTGTGGTGCCCTCCAGCTCTCAATGCAGAACCGCCTGGATTCTCAGCCTCCTTGTAAACTGCCTTCTTCCTGGAAACCGCATGGATCTCCTCTCCTCAAAACCGCATGGCGAGAGCCTCTTCTTAAAGCAGCCTGGAAAGACCTGCTCCTCCAAGCCACATGGAGGGAGCCCTGGAGAGTCAGAGAGCTAAAAATGTCCACAGCTGCTTATATATCCCTGACTGTGTCCTCTGACGCAGTGGGTGTTACAAACAGTTCTGACCATTCACAGAACCCTATGCAGGCTCTGTAGGCTCCTTCCTTATCATCCCACAGTCCAAGACCCCTCCCATCTTCCTGAGCCTTGGAAGTAAAGTGGATCTTTGTGCAACAAAGTTTCCAGCCACTAGCCCCAGGCATGCAAGGGCATCCTGAACGCTGGTTCCTTTTCCCTATTTCCCAGCTGCAAACTCTGGGGTTTATTTTTGGACTCCCCTGTTTCTGTAACATCACCACACTGTTGTTCACATCCATGGGTCCTTTTTCCTTTTTGCTTGTGCCCTCCACCCCCTAACCAACACCCCCTCCCCCGTAGCAATAATCCTTGTTCTCTATGAGTCTTTCTCTAATTTTTTCATTAGATTCTTAAAACATTTTAGTTGTATAGTTATTACATGCTCATTATAAAACAAAAAGTACCATATTTGATAATATAACAATGGAAGTTCTTTAATTTTCCTCAGTTTCCAGAGCATCTTTTCATGTGCTTATTGGCCATTTCTATATCTTCTTTGAAGAAATGTCTATTTAACTCCTTTCTTCATCTTAAAATCAAGTTATTTGTTGCTGTAGAGTTGCAGGAGTTCTTTTTATATTCTGGGTATTAACTGCTTATCAGATACATGATTTTCAAATATTTTTCTCGCATTCCCTGGGTTTCCTTTTGATTGTGGTTTTCTGTTGATTGTGTTCTTTGATGCATAATTTTTTGTTTTAATATAGTTCAATTTATCGTTTTTACTTTTGTTGTCTATGCTGTTTGTTAAATTTTTTAAATTAAAATTTTTATAATTTCTTTTTTTTATTGTTATTTCCATTACAGTTGTCTCAGCTTTTCCCCCGTTTCTCTCCATTGCCCCACGGCCCCCCCATCCCCCACTCCCACAGTCAATCCCCGCTCTGTTGTCTATGGGTGTTAACCTGTGCTTTTGATGTCATATCCAAAAATCATTGCCAAATTCAATGTCATGAAGCTTTTTCCCGTTTTTTTCTTCTAAGAGTTTTATAGTTTTAGGTCTTACATTTAGATCTTTGATCAATTTTGAGTTAACTTTGTATATGGTGTAAAATAAATGGTCCAACTTCATTCTTTTGCATATAAATATACCATTTGTTGAACAGACTGTTCCAGTTGAATGGTCTTGGCACCCTTGTCAAAAATTATTTGATCTTATACGAAGGGAGTACCACCCAAAACCTGGAATTTATTTATAAAAAATTGTATATTCTTACATGTTTAAACTTCAGTCACCTTCAAAGTCCTCTCCATTTGATGCAATACACCTATCAAGACTTTTTTTTAATGCTGAAAATAGTTTTTGAACTCATCGATTTTGATGCCTTTTGGTGCTTCTGCCATTTTTTGTTTCACCTCTTCCACATTGGCAAAACATTTCCACAAGACTGTCGGCCAATTTCTCAAAAGAAACTTTGCAGGCTAGAAGGGACTGGCAAGAAATATTCAAAGTCCTGAAAAGCAGGAGCCTACAGCCAAGATTGCTGTACCCAGCAAAGATATTGTTTAGAATCAAAGGGTAAAATATAGAGCTTTCCAGACAAGAAAAATACTAAAGGAGTTCATCATCACCAAACCATTATATGAAATGTTAAAGAGACTAATTTAAGAAAATGAAGATTAAAACTATGAACAATTAAAGGGCAACAAGTACGTATCTATCAACAATTAAACTTAAAAAACAAACTAAACAAACAAGAACAGAGACGGAATCAAGGATACAGAGAGTGTTTTGATGGTCACCTGATGGGAGTGGGCTATGGGGAAATGGGTGAAGAGTTCAGGCGATTAAGAAGTATAGATAGGTAGTTATAGAACAGCCATGAAGATGTAAAATACAGTATAGGAAATGGAGTAGCCAAAGAACCTACACATGGCCCATGGACACGAATAATGGTGTCAGGATTCCCTGAGGGAGTCGGCGGTGCTGGGTGGAGGGGGGCAAAGAGGGAAAATTGGGACAACTGTAATATCATAATCAATAAAATGTAATTAAAAAAAAGAATTTACTGAGTACTCAGCATAAGGAGTCAAAAAAAAAAAAAAAAAAAGCCTACTCCAAGGCATATTAGCATGACACTTCAGAACTCAAGTTATGAGAAAGATCAGTTGTTGGGATCCATTTATTTTTTACCAGAATTTATTGTAACTGGCAAATACCCAAATGAAGCAGAGTAATTCAGGACCTTGTCTTCAGGTCACACTGATGTGTAAATGGAAAGTGATAAAGGATATTCAGATATACATATTCATATAGTCCATTGACTAAAAGAAACATATGAGTACATGACACCTCCATATGTCACTGAAAGGTGGACTTTGAAGGGTTTATAAGGATGTGTCAAATTTTTAGGAGTGGGTAGCCATGCAGCCTACTTCCCTGTCCTGTACAGAGCAGAGTGGCCATTGCTGTTTTCCTTAGATTGATTTTTAATTTCTTGTTCTCTTCCTTACTATTGTCACTCTGGAACTTCCTGGAGAAAAGTTCCTAGGTTGCTCATAACTATTTTTTAAAAATCTTTTGATTGATTGATTTTAGAAAGAGTGAGGAAGGGAAAAAGAGGATAGGGGTGAGAAAGAGAGAAAGAGAAACATTGATTTGTTTCTACCCATGCACTCATTGGTTGCCTCTTTTTTTCTTTTTTAAATTCTCACCCAAGGATGTATTTGTTGATTTTAGAGAGATGAAAAGAGAGAAAGAAAGAAAAAAAAATTGACTGGGAGATAAACATTGATGGGTTGCCTCCTGTATGTGCCCTGACCCGGTATTGAACCTGCAACCTAGTTATGTGCCCTGACTGGGACTTAAACCCACAACCTTTTGGTGTACAGGGTGATGCTCTAAACAGCTAAGCCACTTGGCCAGAGCCATTGGTTGTCTTTTTTATGAGCCCTGTCCAGGATAAACCCACAACCTTGCTTTATTGGGATGATGCTCTAACCAATTGAGTTAACTGGCCAAGGCCATAGCTCCTCGTAGAAGATTCTGGCAAAAGAAGCCCAGGGTCTTTTATTTGAATTCTATTTGAGAAAAGATTCGTAGATGTAGTTAATTCTTTAAAAACAAAGAAACAAAAACTTGTAGGGATTATTTGAATTGTCTCTGACAGTCAAGACAAATGGAGCTAGGAGATTTTCTTGATGAAAGAATTGTTTGGTAACCCGTTGAGAGATAAATCAAGTTGGAAATATAATTTAAAAATAGGTTGTTGGTTATTAAATTATTGCCATTCATCTCCAAGTCCAGCTTTCTAAACTCAGCTTTGTGATGCTGGTGCTGGATCTCTGCTTAATCTTTTTTTCCTTTGCCAGTTGATATCTTGTTTAGTCCTGCCAATAGGAGCACTCGAGGGAAGTTGGAAGTCAGGAGGGGAGCAGTGACCTCCTTTTTCCTCTGGGCTTTTTGTTCTGATCACAGTCATCTCAACAGCAGCCCCTTTGCCCCAATGGTAGAAGTTGGTTCTAGCCTCCAGTTTCTTTTGGAAGTCCAGCATTGGCCTCATCTTGCCTCTTTAGTGGTATCAGCATCAGCCAGGTTTTCCTCTTCCAGAGTTCTGAGACTAGATTGTTTAAGCACCTTTTTTAGTATCTCTGTTCCTTCGGCTTTAGGGATGGTAGTTTCAAGCTGTAGATACTCTCTGTGGGTAACTGCAAGTGTTACCTTTTTGTTCTTTCAGCCCTCGGACATTTTTTAAACAATTCCCTATATTAAATCCCTTCTGTTGAAGTGCTTAGAGTGGTTCCTATTTTCCTGTTCTAGACTCAGATACACAGACTGATATAAAAATGGATCTGTAAGCATGATCTTTTTTTTTTTTTTTTAAATCAGTTAGCTAAAAGTGATATGTGATCATTCTGGATGAAACTCCTTATCCTCCTCCTATTTCTGATATATGACACATAATATTGTAAATTTTAGAATTTACAGTTTTCCAGTAAGACCAGATTGTACCTGATATGAGGAAAAAAACATTAGTTAATAGGTACTTTGATCCCTTTTTCTTATTGCTCGCCTTTGGAATCTGGCCACTGGAATCTAGGGAATATAGTTCTACATAGTTTTATATTCTGTTGAATGTGATGAAAACCCAGTTCAAATTAGGGTAAGTAGTAAAGAGACTATATATTGTTCATATAACTAGAAAATATAAGGGTAGAGCTGGCTTCAGGCACTACTAGATTCTGGAATTCATGCTTATCCATATATAGTGTTTGTATATCTTGATTTATATTTCCTTTTTTTTTGACTAAATTCTCAGGCAGACCTTTCTGTGTAGTGATAAAGATGGCTATACAGTTTTTTCTTAGCCTTTTTTCTTTTTTATTTAAAAATCTTTTTTCCATCAACATTTATTTCCCCTATACCCTCTTCCAACTTCACCCCACTCCCAGCAGTCACCGCACTATCGTCTGTCTCCATGGTTCTTAGAGTCTTATGTCATTCTTAGTGCTATGATTCCAAAGAAAAATAAGACTTAATTTCCCATCTTTCATTTTTAAACCTCGTAGATATTGTGCCCATTTGTTATGTCTGGGTCACATGCCCATTTGTGAACTAATTTCTGTGACCAGAGGAAGATGGAGCTGGTCATATGCCCATCTACTCCTAGTTTGGAGGACTGACTATACTGACCCACGTGGAATGAGTTCCCATGGGTGGCTGCTTTTCTATTTTGGCCATAAAGATACATACTGAAGCCCTGGCTGGTGTGGCTCAGTGGATTGAGCGCCAGCCTGTGAACCAAAGTGTCACTGGTTTGATTCCCAGTCAGGGGACATGCCTGGGTTGCAGGCTAGGTCCCCCAGTTGGGGGTGCCTGAAACACAACCACACATTGGTATTTCTCTCCCTCTCTTTCTCCCTCCCCTCCCCTCTGTCTAAAAATAAATAAATAAAATCTTTTAAAACACACAGAAAATTAAAAAAAAAAAAAAAAGAGATACATACTGAAAACAACTTCTGCCAATTCAGAAATTAGGCATACGGGTTAAATATAGTAAAATTCATTGAAAGAATTTTATAACTTTTCATTGGTTTTAAGCTGTTATCTGAAATAGAAAAAAACCCAATTCTAAAAAAATTAACAGTTACATGAAGACAAAGCAATTAATAATTTTTGCTACATTCTGTTTACCTTCTGATTAGTCTAGGCATATTCAAAATTATCATTTTTATATTATTTTTCTATTAAAAATATATCTCTTCTTTGATTATAAAATAGCCACCAAAATTTTTCTTATTTTCCTAAAATGGCAATAGGAACATTTTCCAGAACATTTTATTCATAATTTTCATGTATTTTAGGATTTGACTGATGAACTTGCCCTTGTTGATGTCGCAGAGGACAAACTGAAGGGGGAAACGATGGATCTCCAGCATGGCAGTCTTTTCTTTAATACTTCAAAGATCATCTCTGGAAAAGGTTAATTTTAGTTTATAAAGTTATTTTCAGAGCTTTAAAAAAAGTAATGAATTTTACCAAACTGATATCCATAAATATAGAATTAAAAATAGCACCATTATCATTAGGACATTGAAAGATCAGTTGTTGTTTTTCTCTTAAAAAGACCATTTCATTCTCATTGGATAAGGTTTGGTGAATATAAAAATGTATAAAGAAAATTTAAAATCTCTTCTAATAGTTTTGTGTATTTCCTCATTCTGTTCATTTATTTTTTACATAACTGACATATAAATGCTTTTTATTTTTTAATTTAATTTTATTTCTTTTTTATTGATCCTATAGAGAGGAGAAATGAGGGAGAAAGAGAAGGAGAGAAACATCAATGTGAGAGCGAAACATCTATCGGTTGCCTCCTGCGCACACCCCTACTGGGTGCTGAACCTGTAACCCAGGCATATGCCCTGACTGGGAATCGAACCCATGACCTTTTGGTAGTGGGACGACACCCAACCAACTGAATCACACTAGCCAGGGCTATAAATACTTTTTAAACTTATCATTCCATCTTATAGATTTTCCATAGGATATGCAGTCTTGACTAGTTTTGAATACTATTGATTTATTTATCTGTACTTTTTTTTCCTTTTTCTTTTATCTATACTTTTTAACCTGCTTTTCTTTTTGTGCTTATAGAGGATCAGGTTTCAAGACAGAGTGTGAGGCTATAGAACAGGAAATGGAGAGCTTGGCCGCATTACCATTAGCTCATGTCTTGACCAAATAAGAAGCCTCAGAGAATTAGGAAAAATAATTATTTTATCAGCACTAAAGTGTATAGTGCACTCTTAGGTCATTTGATTCAACACACATACTTTCTACTAGAACCCCTCTTATATAGCATGATTGAAATGGAATGTGGTTACATAATTTAAAAATGCTGTTAGAGTCCTGAGTGCTGTGGCTCAGTGGGTTGGGCATCGTCCTGCGAACTGAAAGGTTGCTGGTTTGATTCCTGGTCAGGGAACATGCCTGGGTTGCTGGCAAGGTCCCTGGTTGGGGGCATGCGAGAGGCAACCAATTTCTTTCTCACACATCGATGTTTGTCTCCCTTTGTTTCTCCTGCCCTTCCCTTCTTTCTAAAAATAAATAAATAAAAAGTCTTTTTAAAAATACTGTTGGAAAAAGCCAATATAAACATTTTATATTGACCTAAAACATGTAAACATACTTAGAAGGTCATTTGCTAATTTTCTGATTATAGTGCAAGGCCTTTGAATATGACTCAACTGATTGAGGTTTTGCAATATCTTTTATAAAGCACACTAATAGTGATCATTTCAATATTTTTAAGTACTAAATTTAAAGATACTCATGAAACAGTTTAATCACAAAGCTCTACTAAGTTTTATGGTTTTCCTTCACTTTTATTTGTCTTGCACTTAAAAGGACAATTTTTAAACAACATGCTTTTAATGTCCTTCTAAAACACTCAAATTTTCATAGAAATAATTTTAAAATATTAATTTTGAAATATAAAAAGACTTTTAAGTATAACAAACATCAGTGCATCCAAGTGAAACATTACAAATTCAGTTGATATGTTCTGTGACATCTATTTATATCTCAATCTTGAATGTATGTACAATAGTTAACACAGATCTCAAGTGCCTGGAACAGAAGGTGCTAAAATATTTATGGAAGGGAGGAATATGAGATCAGAACCTGTTATTATAGATCTTATGATCAAATTAGGAGTTAATTATGACATAACAATGGGAAGATAGCATAAGGCACTATAAATAAGGACTATTTGAAAATTATAGGCCATAAGTGCTATAAAAATTCAGTGAAGTAAGAGAGTAATATTTATGAATGATATGATTAGGGAATGCCTAGGAGAGGAATTGATATTTAAAGAAGTACTTGACTGATAAATATAATAATCGCTAACATTTATTGAACATTTAATATGTACAAGGCACTGTTCTAATACTATGTTTATTAAACTCACTGAATCATCTAAAGGGAAAACTATAATTAGCTCAATCTTGTTGATGAGGAACTGAGAGTCAGAGGAGCAGGCAAAATACTTTTCCAGGGTCATACAACTAGGAAGTGGCAAAGTCAAAACATAGGCAGTTGGACTTCAGTCTTTGCTCCACATTTTGGTTTGCTGTCTTTTGGAGTTTTGAGTTATATTTTAAAAGAAAAATAAATAACAGGTAGGGAGATAACAGCATTGACAAACCCAGGGCACCTGGTCAATTTGACATAAAAATAAGACACAAAACAAGTAAGGTAATTTGAAGGCAGGTTATGAAGACTTGATATTTTAGTTTGGTATACACACACCTTAATTGACTTGTTGGACGTAATATTTGAAATAATTAATCTGAACTGTGGAGAGATGACTCTGGAGAAGTTGCAAGGATTTTTGTCTATCCTCTAAAATTTGAGGTGGGTAGAAGGGAGGGTAAGAGGGGGTGGCGAAAGAGACACAGAGATTGAGAGGTTACTTGGGATTTCTCTGGTTAAGTAAGAGTTATGGAAGGTATACCTCAAGCAAGGTGTTTGAGCAAGAATGAGTTGACTGCAGAGACAGAACTTCTGTAAATCTTTTACTTGAGAGAAGGGAGAGAGAGTCTTTTGATTAGTGTGAAACATGTTAGCCTAAGAAATGCTATCTTTATAAATTGTCCTTTTTTAAAATGATTTTTTAATATTGATTTTTAGAGAGATGGAAAGGGAGGGAGAAAGAGGGGGAGAGAAACATCGATTTGTGAGAGAAACATTGATTGACTGCCCCTTGCATGCCCCCAACTGGGAACCCGACGGGCAACCTCAGCATGTGCCCTGACTGACAATCGAATGAACCAGAGACCCTTCAGTTTGCAGGCTGGCGCTTAATCCGCTAAGCCACACCAGCCAGGGCTAAAGTGTCTTTTTGATTAAAATTTTTACTGGACCAGGAAAACCAAAATGTTTATTGTTTGTAATTTGGATTAGAAAAATGAGAATGACTAAGTGAAGATGCGATAATGTCTTTAAAATTGAACAAATTTCCTTTTCAAAAGAGCATAAAACTAATTTTAAAATATAGAGATGGGATATAGAAAAGATTTTATCTAATCTAATTTTTGACATCCATATGATATATGCTTTAAAGCAAGTCCAGTATGGGATAGTGAGCATTATATATTGTCATTGAATCTAATAAGTGAAACACTTTTTACAACTCGTCATCAGCTCTAGAAGGCAATTTATTTTCTTGTGTGGATGAAGAACTTACTTGTATTCTCAAATCCAGCCTTTAATAAAATAATTAGAGATAAATACATTCTTACTCTTAGAATCCTGAAACAGATACATAATTTTCAGAGTTCTAAGCTTCTGTCACAATGGATACATGTGTTTCTAAGAAGCCAGAGAGCTGACTTGCATTGCTTTGGCCTTAATAACAAATGAGAATGTGGGTTTAAAAGGATGGTAGGTTCTGTAGTTATTTTTTTTTAAAGCCATGTGAAAAATTTAAGTCATAGTGACAAAACTTCCTTTAGGTTATTCATAATAACATTACTACATGGAAAGTCTGTTCATTTCCAGATGCTATACGTGAAGGTATATGAGTTCTTTAATACCAAGGTCATATAATAAACTTTTAAGGAATTAAGGCACAGTGATTATGGCAATCTTGATCCAAATATTGTCTTTCATTCCCCTTTTAGATTACAGTGTATCTGCAAATTCCAGATTAATTATTATCACAGCAGGTGTACGGCAACAGGAGGGAGAAAGTCGTCTTTCCCTGGTTCAACGTAATGTGAATATTATGAAATCAGTCATTCCTCCCTTAGTCCATTATAGTCCTGACTGTAAGATGCTTATTGTCTCAAATCCAGGTGAGTCTTTTCTCTTTTATCTTCTTAAGGATGGTCTTTCCATACTATTCATTCTTCTTTTTAAAACCCAACTTTATTGAGGTAAAAATTATGTGTAATAAACTGCACCCATTCAAAGTATAAAGTACAATGAGCTTTTTCTAGCTTTTTTGAAATATAATTGCCACATAACATGCAAGTTTAAGGTGTACAGTATTATGATGATTTGATACATGTACATACTAGGAAATGACTACCACAGTCAGGTTAGTTAATGCCTCCATCACCTCACATACAGCCATCCCTTGATATTCTCAGGGAATTTGGTACCCACCTAAATACCAAAATTCTTGGATGGTCAAGTCCCCTACATAAAATGGAGTAGTAGTTGCATATAACCTATATTTGCATATAGACTACAGCAGGGTATACCTACATGTTCCTTCATTTGTATGGAATCAGCATAGTGCTCAATGTGTGGCAAATTCTATGTCTGTGGATTTGCCTATTCTGGATATTTAATATAAACAGGATCAGCGATATTTGTCCTTTTGTGTTTGACTTCTTTCACTTAATGTTTCCAAGGCTCATCCATGTTGCAGCATGCATCAATACTTCATTTCTTTTTGTGATTGGATAATATTACACTGTAGAGATATGCCACATTTTATTTATCCATCCAGAAGTTGATGGTTATTTGAGTTTTTCCTAGCTTTGGCTGTTGTGTATAGTGCTGCTTTGAACATTCATATACACATTTTTTACCACAAAATTGTTTTGGGTATATATCTAGCAGTGGAAATACGGGGTCATATGGCAATTCTATGTTTAATTAGTGAATAACTGCCAAACTGTTTTCCAGAGTGTCTGTACTATTTTACATTCTCACCAATGATGTATAAATGTTCCAGTCTTCCTATAACACTTTGCATATTTTTTATTTTATCTATTTTTAATTTTAGTTATTTTCTATATTTTTTATTTCAGCTATTCTAATGGATATGAAGTGCTATTTTCTTGTGGTTTTATGTGAAGTTATATTTTATTATGCCTAATAGCATCGAACATCTTTTTAATTCTTTTTGGCCGTTTTTACATCTTCTTCAGAGAAACATCTATTCAGTCTTTGCTCATTTTAAATTGGGTTGTTTGTGTTTTGGTTGTTGAAAAATAAGAGTTGTTTATGTATTCTGGATACAAGACTATTATCAGTTTTATGATTTACAAATATATTTTCCCATCCTGTAGGTTGTCTTTTCACTCTCTTGGTAGTGTACTTTGATTCACAAAAATGTTTAATTTTAATGAAGTCCAATTTATCTATTTTTCCTTTTGTTATTTGTGATTTTAGTGTCATACCTAAAAAATCATTGCAAGATCCCAGGTCATAAAGATTTAACCCTATGTTTCTAGCTCTTATATTTAGGTCTTTGATCCATTTTGAATTAACTTTGTATAATACATGGTGTGAGATAAGCTTTATTCTTTTGCATGTGGATATCTAGTTGTTTAAATAACATTTGTAGAAGAGATTATTCTTTCTTCAATGAATGTTTATAGCACCCTTGTCTAAAGTCAGTTAATCAACTGATGATTGATGAGTGGGTTTATTCCTGGACTTATTCCAGTATCATTCTGTTTCGATTACTGTAGCTCTGGAGTAAATTTTGAAATCAGGAAATGTGAATCTTTTGGCTTCATTCTTCTTTTTCAAGATTGTTTTCACTATTCTGACTTCCTTGTGATTTCAGATGCTTTTCAGAATTGGTTTTTCCATTTTTGCAAAAAGGAAAAAAAAAGGCCTTGGGAATTGTGATAGGATGCATCAAATATGCATATAATTTTGGGGAGTTTTGTCATCCTAATAATAGTAATTTTTTTTTTTATTTCTAAAGTATATTTTATTGATTATGCTGTTACAGTTGTCCCCAATTTTTTTCCTTTGCGCCCCTCTGCCTAGTACCCCCTTCCCTCCAGCAATCCCACCTCTCTTAGTTCATGTTCATGGGTCGTGCGTATAAGTTCTTTGGTGTCACCCTTTCCTATATTATTCTTAACTCCCCCCTGTCTATTTTGTACCAACCAATTATGCGTCTTAGTCCCTGCATGATTTCCCCATTTCTCCCCCTCCACCCTCCCAGCTGATAACCCTCCAAATGATGCTCATACCAATGATTCTGTTCCTCTTCTGGTTGTTTGCTTAGTTTGTTTTTGTTTTTATTTTTTTAGGTTCTGTTGTTGATAGTTGTGAGTTTGTTGTCATTTTAATGTTCATAGTTTTGACCCTCTTTTTCTTAAATTAAGTCCCTTTAACATTTCATGTAATAATGGCTTGGTGAAGATGAACTCCTTTAGCTTTACCTTGTCTGGGAAGCACTTTATCTCCCCCTCCATTCCAAATGATTGCTTTGCTGGATACAGTGGTCTTGGTTGTAGGTCCTTGCTTTTCATCACTTTGAATATTTCTTGACAGTCCCTTCTTGCCTGCAAAGTTTCTTTTGAGAAATTAACTGATAGTCTTATAGGAACCCCTTTGTAGGTAACTCTTCTTTTCTCTTTCTGCTTTTAAGATTCTCTTTAACCTTTGACATTTTATTATGACGTGTCTTGGTATGGTCCTCTTTGGATCTATTTGTTTGGGACTCTCTGTGCTTCCTAGAGTTGTATGTCTATTTCCTTCACCAAATTAGGGAAGTTTTCCTTCATTATTTTTTCACATAAGTTATCAATTTCTTGTTCTTCCTCTTCTCCTTCTGACACCCCTATGATTCAGATGTTGGCATGTTTAAAGTTGTCTCAGAGGTTTCTAAGACTCTCCTCATATTTTTCAATTCTTGTTTCTTCATTCTGTACTGGTTGAGTGGTTATTTCTTCCTCATGTTCCAAATCATTGATTTGAACCCAAGTTTCCTTCCCTTCACCATTGGTTTTATGTAGATTTTCCCTCATTTCACTTTGCATAGCCTTCACTTCTTTTCTTCTGTGTTTGCCATACTTAAGCATATCTGTCAAGTCTGTGAGCATCTTTATCATCAGTGTTTTGAACTCTTCATATGTTAGGTTGACTTTCGTCTTGTTGCTTAGTTCTCCCACTGGAACCTTGATCCATTCCCTGTTTTGGGCCATATTTCTGTGTCTCCTCGACTTGACAGGTTCTGTATTTGTCTCTATATCTTAGGTAGAGCTCTTGTACCTGTTAGATTGTAAGGGGCAGAGTCTTAGGTACATGTCAGTACAAGGTGACCCATTTTACCATGTTGTGGCACTGTATGTGGGGAAGGTTCTGTCTGGATGAGTATTTCTTTATACCTTTGTTTCTTAGACTTCCATGCAGCTCGATTTTCTGGATCTTCTGGTTGTCTCCAGTTTTGAGATACTTGTATTCATTCTTAGTTGTGGAGAGAGACAGAGTATGTCTACCTATACTCCCATCTTGGCTGGAAGTCAACAATAGTAATTGTTCTGATTCATGAACATGGGATGTATTTCATTTTTTTTGGTCTTCAATATTTTTTTAGCATTGTTTTGTGGTTTTCATGTATAAGTATTGCACTAACTTGGATTTATTCTAAATATTTTATTATTTACTATTCTACTGTAAATTGAGTTTTCATATTTTCTTTTTTGATTGTTCATTGCTAGTGTATAGAAATACAGCTCATTTTTGAGTGTTGATCTTATATCCTGCAACTTTACTGAATTCATTTATTACCTCTAATAGTTTTATTGTATGTATTTTTTTATTCTTTAAGACTTTCTATATATAGGGTCAGATTGTTCTCAAATATAGTTTTACTTCTTCCTTACCATTTTGGATGCCTTTTATTTCTTTTTCTTGCCTAATTGCAAGTGTCTCATTTTAGAGTTAAAAATGTAAATAAGTTTAGATTTAAAAATGTAAATAAGTTAAAGAGTGGGACAAGATATTTCATACACACAGGAATGTAAAGAAAGCTGAAGAGGCTCTGCTGATATCAGAGAAATTAACACAAAAATTATTATTAGAGACAAAGAAGAATATTATATAATTATAAAAGGTTCAAAAGGTATAGAAAAAGCACTCACTATAATTCAACATCTGATCATGATTTTTAAAAAAGAACCTCTTAGTAAACTATGCATAGAAAGAAATTCTTCAACCTGATAAAAGATATTTATGACAGTCCCACAGTTAGCATCATAGTCAGTGGTGAAGGACTGAAAGGGTTCTCCCTGCTAATAAGACCAGGTAAGACAAGGATGCCAGTTTCACCACTTCCATTCTGCATCACACTGGAAGTTATAGCCAGTTATTGAACAAAGATTTACCAGACAAATAATTTTAAATTGACTATTATAAATTTGTTTGAAGAGCTAAAGCAAACCATGTCTAAAGAAATAAAAGAAATATGAGACTGATGTCTTACCAAATATTGAATATTAATAAACAGAAATTTTAAAAAGGAACTAAATAGAAGTTGAAAAGTTAAGTGAAATAAAAATTCAGTACAGGTGTTCAATATCACATTGAGAAAGCAAAAGAAAGAATCACTGGACTTGAAGATAGATTAGTTGTTCACATATTTTGGCTTTCTTACGGGTAGTTTCTGTTGATTGCTTTTTTTCCCTTTGTACGGTCCATACTTCCTTGTTTTGTTTAACACCTCATAATTTTTGTAGAAAAATGGACATTTAAAAAATTATAATACGAAGACTATAAATCAAATTCTTCTCTTCCAGGGTTTGCTGTTGTTCCTGCTGATGCTTGTTGCAGTTGTCATTTGTTTATCATGACTTATGTGAACTGATTCTGTAGTCTCTATTCTTTGTTGTATGTGGCCACAGATGTCTTTTTTTTCTGTTTAGTAATTAGCTAATCATTAGAACTTTCTTTGAATGTGGAACCAAAAGTATCTCCCAGTCATTGAATAAGGCTCTGTGTGCATGTTGGAGTATGCCTTCAACACTGGGCTAGCCAGTTTATAACTGTGCCCTTCATCTCCTGTTTGTGAGCCTCAAGGGCAGACAGAGCTTAAAAATAGGATTTTGTTCTGTTTTTCCTGAGCTTGCATACACCTCTACACTACCCTGGGTATGCATGTGGCCTTATTCTAGGTCAGAGATGCTGATAGCTTAGATGAGGCTATGGAGATGGAGAGGAAAAATCTAGGCAATCTTAAAGAGGTAAAACGAACCGACTGATTATTAAGTATACAGATAGGCACATATGTTATCTCAAAAGAGAATTTAAAAATTATGATAATAATGTAAACTTTAAAACCTATGAGAGAGATTATGAATATTTCTTTGTTGATTTGCTTCACATTGAACTCTGAATAAATCTGTATTTGACTCTAAGACAATTGATCTATTCAGAAAAGCAAATTGTAAAAATAAGTTATTGTAAATTTTTTTTCTAATAAGAAATTGTTCTCCCTAGTTGATATTTTGACATATGTGGTCTGGAAACTAAGTGGCCTACCTGCCACTCGTATAATTGGAAGTGGTTGCAACCTAGACTCTGCCCGTTTTCGTTACCTAATTGGAGAAAAGTTGGGTGTCCATCCCACTAGCTGCCATGGTTGGATTATTGGAGAACATGGTGATTCTAGTGGTAAGTATAAACCTATTTTTATTATGTAATCACACTTCTTACCTGTAATGATGCTTATTTTCTTTAAAGTCTGTTTTATTTGATATTAATATAGCTGTGTAACTTTTGTTTTATTGGTATTTCCCTGGTGTAGCTATCTTTTTCTATTCCTTTACTTTCAGTCTTTTGCCTCATTGATTTAATTACCACTTATATAATTGTGCATAAAGCATATAGCTCTTTTAAAAGTCAGTGAGTGTTCTCCGCCCTGGCCAGTGGGTCTCAGTTGGTTGGAGCATCATCCCATAACCGATAGGTTGAAGGTTTGATTCCTGGTCAGGGCACACACCTAGATTGCAGGTTTGATTCCCAGTCCTGGTGTGGTCACATGCTATCCCTGCTCTGGATGCTTACAATCCTGGGTCTGGGTGTATATGATCCCTGGCCTGGGTGCCTCCAGAAGGCAACCAATTGATGCTTCTGTCTTGCATTGATGTTTCTCTCTCTCCTTACCTTTCTCTTTAAAAGCAATGAAAAAAAATGTACTCGGTGAGGATAAAAAAAATAATAAAATTAAAAAATTAAAGTGAGTGTGTTTTTTCTTATCTGGAGCATTTTCATTTATTAATTTTAAAAAATATTTATTTATTTATTTTAGAAAGTAAGAGAGAGAGAGAATCATTGATACAGATTTAAAAAATTTTTTATTTATTGGTTTTACAGAGAGGAAGAGACAGAGAGAAACATTGATTTATTGTTTCACTTTTCATATACTCATTGGTTGCTTCTTGTATCTACCTGACCAGGGAATGAACCTGCAACCTTGGTGTATCAGGATGATGTTCTAACCAACTGAGCTATCCAGCAAGGGACTGTTGTTATTTTTTTAAACAGCATTTTTAAGGAATGATTCATATATCATAAAATTCACCTATTTAAAGTGTATAAGTCACTGGTTTTTAGTGTATTCACAGATTTGTACAGTCATCACCACAGTCTAATGATAGAACACTTTCATTACCTCAGGAAGAAACTACTTCTGAACTCACCCCCCAGCCCCCCAGCTCCAAGCAAGCACTAGTTTACTTTTTGACTCTATGATTTGTTTATTTCAGACTTTTCATATAAATAAATCTATATAATATGTAATTTTAACTGTTACTTAGGTCACGCCAACTTTTTTCTTTTCTGAACTTAAACAATTAAACTCTGAAGCCCAATTTGTATAAATTCCCACAGTGTTTTCTGTGCCATATATATAAATCTTCTTTCCACAATGGCAATAAGGCCATTGAAAACAGAGACCAGTCTTTCAGTCATTCATTTGTTCACTCAAAGCATTTAATGAGCCCTTCTTGTTTTTAATCTTTTTATTCAAGGGTCATAGTATAATAAATACTTCTGATTTGACTTAGACAAATACTTAATTTGACCTCTTGGCTTGTGCTATTGTCTTAGCTCAGCTCTTTCTCCAAAAAGTTGTTAAAACAATTTTCCTAGATATATTTTAATTTCTCACCTTTAATATTACATTATTTTATTTGAAAACACAGCAGTGTATTCAGATTGGTATTAATTTAATATATAAGTATTCTATTCAGTGAGATTTCTTTAGTTTCTTTTCTCTTTTTTCTGCTTTCTGTTTAAGCAATTAAACTTTAATTTTCCCCATTACTTTGCAAGTGGTTACCTGTAAATTTTTAGCATTCATATTTGACCTCAAAATAATTAGTGTCTTTATTCTTCTTTGGAACAATACACAGACCTTGGAATGCTTTAAGTTTGATCACTCTCTTTGTCATATATGCAATTATTAACCATTTTTCTAGTTCATCCTGTTTTTATATTGCCCAAACTAGTTATAATTATTCAGTAGTCAAGGCTACATTTTTTTTAAAAGATGTTATTTATTTTTTAGAGGGAGGGAAAAGGAGGGAGAAAGAGAGGGAGAGAAACATCAATGTGCAAGAGAAACATCAATCAGTTGCTTCTCGAATGCCCCTGACAGGGGACCTGGCCTACAACCCAGGCATGTGTCGTGGACCGGAATCGAACCAGTGACCTTTCAGTCCACAGGCTGAGTGGAGTAGTCGAAGAACATATATGTATGGTTCATAGACATGGACAATGGTGTGAGGATTGCCTGAGGAAGTGGGGTGTGGGGCTCAGTGGAGGGGGGTAAGTGAGTAAAAGCCGGGAAAACTGTAATTGCATACACAATAAAATACCATTAAAAATTACTAAATTCAAATAACTGATGCTCTGCTACAAAGAAGAGTTCATTCTGAGATGTATTTCTTTTAGTGCCCTTATGGAGTGGGGTAAATGTTGCTGGCGTTGCTCTGAGGACTCTAGACCCTAAATTAGGAACTGATTCAGAGAAGGACCAATGGAAAAATATCCATCAAAAAGTTGTTCAGAGGTAAAGTATCGTTCAATTTCTCTTCTCTTTCTTATTTATTATATTTTATTGATTATGCTATTACAGTTGTCCCAGTTTTTCCCCCTTTTTCTCCCTCCATCCAACACCACTCACTCCATCAGGGAGTTCCCACAACATTGTTCATGCCCATGGCTCGTGCATATATGTTCTTTGGCTGCTCCATTTCCACTGTACGTTACATCCCCATGGCTATTCTGTAACTACCTATTTCTAATTCTTAATCTCCTTACCTCTTCACCAATTTCCCCACATCCCCCTCCCATCTGGCAATGATCAAAAGGCTCTCCATATCCACGATACTGACTCTGTTCTTCTTGTTGGCTTAGTTTGTTTTTTAGATTTAATTGTTGATAGATATGTATTTATTGCCATTTCATTATTCATAGTTTTGATCTTCTTTTCTTAAATAAGTCGCTTTAACATTTCATATAATAATGGTTTGGTAATGATGAACTCCTTTAGTTTTTTCTTGTCTGGGAAGCTCTTTATCTGCCCTTCAATTCTAAATGATAGCTTTGCTGGGAAGAGCAGTCTTGGCTGAAGGTCCCTGCTTTTCATGACGTTGAATATTTCTTGCCAGTCCTTTCTAGCCTGCAAAATTACTTTTGAGAAATCAGCTGACAGTCTTATGGGAACTCCCCTGTAGGTAACTAACTTCTTTTCTCTTGCTGCTTTTAAGATGCTCTCTTTATCTTTAACCTTTGGCATTTTTATTATGATGTGCCTTGGAGTGGACCTCTTTGCATCCCTCTTGTTTGGGACTCTGTGCTTCCTGGACTTGCATGTCTGTTTCCTCCACCAAATTAGGGACATTTTCTTTCATTATTCTTTCAAATAGATTTCCAATTCCTTGCTCTTTCTCTTCTCCTGACACTCTATTGATGCAAATGTTGGAACACTTCATGTTTTCCCAGAGGCTGCTTACACAACCCTCATTTTCTTGGATCCTTTCTTCTTTTTCTTGTTCTTAGTTGTTTTTTTTGCTTCCTTATGTTACAACTCATTGATTTGATTCTCAGCTTTATTCACTAGTTGTTTCCCTGTAAATTGTTATTTATTTCAATTACTGTATCCTTAATTTCTGACTTGATATTTTTATGCTGTTGAAGTCCTCACTAAGTTGCTTGAGTATCCTTACAACCAGTGTTTTGAACTCTGCATCTGATGGATTGCTTGTCTCCATTTTGTTTAGTTTTTTTTCTGGAGTTTTGATCTGTTCTTTCATTTGGGCCATGTTTCTTTGTCACCTCATCTTGGCAACATCCCTGTGTTTGTTTCTATGTATTAGGTAGAGTTGCTATGATTCCCTGTGTTGGTATTATGGCCTAATGTAGTAAGGTGTCATGTAGGGTCCAGTGGCACACCCTTTCCTATCACCCAAGCTGGGTACTTGAGGTTCACCCTTCATGTGGGCTGAGTACACCCTCCTCTTGTAGTTGAGTATTGGTTGCTATTGGCTGGCCAATGGGAGGGATTTACCCAGGCTAGTAAGTTGAAAAGATTGGCTGTGACCACTGACCACCAACCTCTGTCATCCTGGGGGGGATCAGCTCTGCGGGGACAGGGTAGTGGTGGTGCTCTGACATAGTCTATAGCTGTCCACTGGGTGCACAGGCCCTGGGGTTTCCTGGGTGGTGCAAGCCAAAGTCAGCTCCCACCTGTGTTTTGCCCAGGGCCACCCTGCCTGAACTATAGAGCAGTCTGAGATGGCTGCTCCTTGTGCTGGGCTTGGAGAGTCCCTGGCGAAGCTCAGCTGTGAATCTAAGTTGGCTATTGCTAGTGCAGGGCCTGGGACTCACTGAGGCCAGCTGTTGCTTGTTTGAGAGGATTTAGGAAGTTGTGAAGCTTGAAAAGCTACTGTTAACAGCTGTAAGTTGTTGGGATGGAGCCTCAGGGCATCTCCTGGGCAGGGCAAACAGTGTTAGCCAGGTTGATGGAGTCTCAGATATGGCACCTGCCTGCTGGCTCTGTGGCTCTGCCCGCCTTTTGGTCTGGGAGAAAGCTGTTGCTCAACTCTCTCCTTGATGCCAGCCACTTCAGTTCCTCCCTGTGCTACTGGTGCCTATCAAGCTGCTACCCTGTCGCTGGAGCTCAGAAGGGAGTGAGCCTGAGCAAGTCCATGTGTGGGTTCTTAATGAGGAACTGCTTTGGATGCCAGAAGTTTTTTCCACCGACTCAATCCATGCTAGTTTTTGTAGCCAGATTTTGTAGGGACTTATTCCTGGCACTTGTACCCTGGACAGTGCGTCCTGGTGTGGGGTGGGAACTCCTCACTCCTGAGATATCCCTTCTGAATTTTTACCCACCACATGTGGATGTGGGACCAGCCTGTTTTGCGTCTCTGCCCCTCCTACCAGCCTGGATGGATGTGATTTCTTTAATTCCATAGTTGTCAGACTACCATTCAACTGGATTTCTGATGGTTCTGAGTGACAGTTGTTCTATAATTTAGTTGTAATTTTGATGCGTTGTGTGAGGAAGGCGAGCTGTGTCTACCTGTGCCACCATTGTGACAGGAAGTCATTCAATTTCTTAATGCATTAATAATTAGTCATAAGAATAAATGTCACAGAAAAAAAATATAGTTGATCTTTGCATTTTGTAAGGGAAATAATTCTATCCTTATGAAAATCCTTGAATTAAGACTTATATTATGCATAGCTTTATCTGGGGGGCATTTTTCACAAAGAAAATGTACTTCAAAAGAACTGATATATATTAGAGGATAATTTAGCTAGTGATTATGAGTGTGGACTTTGGAACCAGGTTCCCCAGGTTTGAAATCTGGTTTCAAGCCACACTAGCCAGGGCTTGGCTTCACCACTTATTAGTGGTGTGATATTGGGAAATTATTTGAATTTTTAAAAGCTCAGTTTCCATATTTTTTAAATGGGAATAATAACAGAGCCCACCTGATAGGACTGTAATGAAGAGTAAATGAGTTAGTACATGTAAAATGCTTAGAACAGCACCTAGAACTTGGGTTCATCAAGTGACTTGGTGAAAAAAGAGAAAATATGAAGCTAATGCAAATGATCAGAAGTTAACTAGGTTTACTTCAAATGAAGTGTCTGATGCTGCCTAAATTATTGCCTTAGCAGCCCAAATGATTCTCCTTTATGCTTTAGCCAAGTTACATATTAGTAAAAGTTATAGAACCTAAAAATCACTTTTGTATATTCTAAACTGGAATATTAAATTTACAAAAGCTCAAGTGTAATCTAGTATACATAGGATAACAACCCTACAGAAATGTATAAGAATTAAGGCAGAGAAAAAGTACACAATATAGCAAAAATGATTATGGCTTAAGTTTTTATTTTCTAAATGCCTTTGAGTTTAAAAAAATAAGTTATTTTATTTTCTGAACATAAAATCACATGATCACTTTAATGGGTAATGGGTACAGAGTTTCAGTTTGGGAAGGTGACAAAATTTGGAGAGGATGGTGGTAATAGGTGTATAACGTTTATGTACTTAATGTTATTGAACTGTATACTTAAAATGATTAAAATGGCCAATTAAAAAAAACTGATTTGAGAGAGAGAAAGATTGATTTCCTGTTCTACTTATTTATGCATTCATTGGTTGATTCTTGTATGTACTCTGTCAAGAGATTGAACCCACAGTCTTCGTTCACCAGGATGATGCTCTGACCAATTGGGCTACCCAGCCAGGGCTAAAATGACTAGTTTTACCACAGTTTAAAAAATAAAACAATATACATGGCTATCAATAGTGGTTTGAAGTTCAGATGGTCAAATTAATGGAACATAATAGGCTTTAATCTGCCATTAAGTTTATCAGGCTTGATGAAAGGATACTGGACAGAAAACACTATAGAGAGTATTAGCATTTTCTTAAGGAGGTATTACACATGTTCAGGTGTAGTTTTCAGGCCCCATCACTATGTGGGATGCAGTCAGTTACAAGGGAAGTGGGCAGACTATCCTAGCATAGGAAGGATGCTGTCTTTGTTTCTCAACACTTCCTTTCTCTATTACAGTTGACATTCAATATTATATTAGTTTCAGGTATACAGCAAAATGATTAGACATTTATCCCCCTGATAAGTCCAGTACCCACCTGCACAATCTCTAATAATTGCTAGTTCCATTTTAATTTGAAATACTGTTGCTATAAGGCAGTGATTTTCAGCCTTTGTCATCTCATGGCAGACATAAACTAATTACTAAAATTCCGTGGCACATCAAGAAATATGTTTTTTGCTAATCTGACAAAAAATATATAATTTTGATTCAGTCACACTGGACAGCTGTAGTGTTGACTGTTGTTATTTGTTTTATTTGACAGTGTAAGGGAAAAGAGGTCAGTGCCCCTGACTAAATAGTCAGGTGTTGCGTATTCTAACAATTCTTGCAGCTCTAAGGGAGTAATGATTAAGATCACATTTCCCACTGAAGTCCTGTGTGATTTGAATATCAGTACTCATTTCAATTAGTCCTCTTAACAGTGCAGTGGCCAAAATTAAATTATTTGCTCCTTGTATACTTAGCAGACAAAGAATCCTCAGAATAATGCTAGTATTTGTCTAAAAACGACTCAGCTCTTTTATGTTATAGTCTCTGATTTTCCAGTGCCTAACCAACAATTGCAGAGGAGTGACACCAAGATTTAATAGATGTCCTTCCAGGTTCCCAATAGAACATTTACAACATGGATCAATTTTGTCTTAAAGTACCAGCCTTAGAACTACTTGTTCTATTTTCTCCCTTTAGCCATCCTTTTATACCAGCAGTTTTATTTTCATTGTGATGGCTAACAACAACTAAAGGATTATATTTTTAGCCATTTTTCTCAACCCTCTTCTCTTTATCAAGCCACTTTGTTAATTCCTGAGAGGATAAATCAGTCATCCAGACTCCACTGAGAAGATTTGTTTCCAATTATTTAATGCAGAGCTTTCTTCAACTTATACACCATCAATTAATCATTCATAGGCATAATCTTCTTCCCTTTCCTTTTACTTAACCCACAAAGTCTTGGTTATATTGAATTGACAATCTGAAAGCTAATCCTAATTTAACACCAATCTCCATGGATTCTAGTAGTACCCCTGGTTCTGGATTGACAGTCAAATCACAGCACACCACAATGAGTACAGTTGAGACCCAACTGTTATGTGCTGGGGTGGTTCATTTACATATCAGTCTTATCTTTTACAACCAAGTGTGTTATGTGCAGTCTTGGTGCCTTGAAACTGTGTGTAAGGTGGTTGCAAGACAAACTGATACAAATAAGATGCTGTACATTCTGTTTTTAATGTCCTGGATCCTTTTCTCAAAACTAAATGAATTCAGTGCTGTGTTAAAACCTCTTTGTCCTTTGGGTCAATCCAAACCTGAGACCACTGTTGGTGGAAATACAAAAATATAATACATAAGTATTGTAGAAAACAAGAATATTCAGGAAAGTATAAAGAAGATAATGTCACCTGGAAGCCTGTCACTCAAAAATAATCACTATTAAAATTTGGTGGACTGATGCAATTCTAAAATTTCTGTAAAAATGTATTATGTTTTTTACAAGCCTAAGATACAAAATTACACAATGTATAGAACTGTGTTATTTTCCTTTGAAAATGTATGATGGCCCTGGCTGATGTGGCTCAGTGGATTGAGCAGTGGCCTGCGAACCAAAGGGTTGCCAGTTTGATTCCCAGTCAGAACACATGTTTGGGTTGTGGGTTAGGTCCCTAGTTGGGGGCACACAAGAGGCAACCACACATTGATGTTCCTTTCCCTCTCTTTCTCCCTCCCTTCCCCTCTTTCTAAAAATAAATAAATTAAATCTTTAAAAAATTGTATCATGAACATTTTCCCATTTTGCCATATATTATTGGTTTAATATTATATTTTTAGGAGAAGTATGTATACATGGATTAAATTATATACATTGCACCCTAGTAATAATTTCAAGTGGTTAGCAAGATATATATGCTAACTTTCAAGGTGATCAGGTACTATGTTTGGATATTTAAGCAATAATACAAAACATACAATATAATATACAGATGATGTATTATAGAATTGTACATCTGAAACCTATATTATTTTATTAACCAGTGTTACCCCAATAAATACAATAAAAAGTTAATAATACAAAAATTTAAAACTAGTTTTCATCTTGAGTGGCATATACGCCCTAGTATTCTGCCTTTATGATAAAAGAAAGATGAATTATTACTTAGTGAATAATGAAGTCTTGAGAGTAGTATAGAAACTTGTATTGCTTATTTATAAATAATTTCTAGAAGAAATATCTCAGAAAATTTTAGTGGAGTGGCATTGACATGTAGGTTGCTTCAAAATGGATGCTTGAAATACAGTAGTCCCTCTCTATATCATGGTTCACTTATCGCGGCCTCATTGTATCACAGAATTTTTAAAAATATTATATTTAATTATTTATCGCAGATTTTTTGTTATATCGCGGGAGTTTGTGGTACTGTATATGTATTTATATGTGTAGTATTTATGATTTTAATGATTTTTGCCTAAAATTTTTCAAAAAATATTAAAATATAATAAATGATTCTAACATTAAAAGAATATTAAATCAAAATAAAATACTACACACTGTTTACAGTATCTATTTTTTTTTGCGGATGAACACATACATTACACTGAAAACGAGATGTACGCTCGAGCTCGTTTGCCTATGTGGGATTGTACACGGCACACGATTGGCTGATTGATGGAAGGCGACCAACCAGAGCATTGTCTTGTGTATCCTGGGTGCTGATTGGCTCAGTAACCGTAGCATCAGTCTGTCTGCTACCCCGCACTGTGTGCAAACGTTCAACACCTCGCCTTGTCTACTTCACTCCTACCTCCGATTGCTGTGCGTAGTTTTCCTCTGCGGTGTTGTGTTTTGTGAAATTTTTCTTCAAGACTGAATTTATTGCAAGCCCTATGATGCCACCCAAATGTTCTGCATCTTCTAAGGATTCTGGCAGTGAACCCAAGCGCCAGAGGAAGATGCTTACCATAAAAGAGAAGGTGGAACTTCTCAACATGTTGAAGGAAGGGAGAAGCTATGCGTCTGTTGGCTGCCATTACGGGATCAACGAGTCTATGGTTTCCTATATAAAGAAGGATGAGAAGAGTATCGGGTCTACAGCATCAGTGACTTTCAACGAAACAGCAAAGAGGGTGGTTACTTCCCGCAATAAGATCATTGTGAAGATGGAGTCTGCATTAGCTGTGTGGATAAACAATTGCAGAAAAAAGAATATCTCGCTGGATACAAACACCATCCAGATGAAGGCCAAGCAACTGTATGATCGTTTAGCAGCAAAAAAGGATGATCACAACAGTGATGAGAATGAAGAAGAGGATGATGACGATGACAATGCTGAAGCAGGACCTTCGAGTGCTTCTCCAACCAGACCAACCCCATTCAGTGCCGGCAAGGGCTGATTTGACAAAAATTTCAGAAACACTTTGGACTCAAGAGTGTTTCTCTTGAGAGAGGCTGCCTCTGCAGATAATGCCAGAACCGAGGAGTATGTGAATAACACGTTTAAAGACATCATCGAGGAAGGAGGCTATAAGCCTGGACAAGTTTTCAACATGGATGAAATGGGCTTATTCTGGAAACAGATGCCGTCTTGCACTTTCATTATGAAGGAAGAAGCAAAAGCCCCTGGTTTCAAGGCCCAAAAAGATAGGATAACTTTAATCATGTGTCAGAATGCTGCGGGCTTTATGATAAAGCCAGGGCTTATTTATAAGTCCAAGAACCCAAGGGCCCCAGAAAACAAAAATAAGAATGTGTTGCCCGTGTACTGGATGCACAACCCTAAGGCTTGGATCACGAAACTTATCACTACTGATTGGTTTCATCAATGTTTTATCCTGGAGATTAAGGTTTATCTGGCAGAGAAAGGCCTTGATTTCAAAGTGCTTCTGATAATGGGCAATGCTGGAGGCCATGCTGTTGACCTGATGTATGATGGCATCCAGATAGACTTCTTGCCACCGAATACCACATCGCTCATTCAGCCAATGGATCAAGGCGTTATTCACACTTTTAAGGTGCTCTACACCCGAAATGCCCTGCAAAACCTCATTGAAGCTATGGACTCAGATGAAGACTTCTCACTAAAGGCATACTGGCATGAGTACACAATTGCATCATGTCTCCAAAATATTCAAAAGGTCATAAAGGAGATGAAGAGTGAGACTTTGAATGCCAGCTGGAAAAAATTTTGTCCAGAAGTGGTCCATGATTACAAGGGATTCTCTCCTGATGAAACCCACTCTGCGGTGGATAAGGCCGTGAAGCTGGCGAAAATACTGGGAGGAGAGGGCTTCAGTGACATGACTACCGAAGATGTAAATACCCTGATCAATGTGCACTCTCAACCGTTGACAGACAAAGACCTGGAGGAGCTGACTAAGTCAGCAAGTGAAGAAGAGGATGAGGAACAAGATGAACAATGGGTTGAAGAAGAGGAGGAGGTTGGCCTAACACTTGATCATCTGCAACCATGGTCAGAATGGCCAAAGAACTTCAACGAGTGACTAAAGAATGGGACCCCCATATGGTTCGTTCTTTATAGTTTGCAGATTCAATTGACAGTGCCATGTCAGTTTACAAAAACATTCTCAATCAGAAGAAGCAGCAGCATCAGCAACTCCCCATAACTATGTTCATCACTCGAACGAAGAGGTCGGTTACGCCTACACTTTTAGTGGAAATAGAAGTTACAGACGAGGCCAAAGATACCACTGCACCACCTGAAGAAGCGCCTGGCGAAGTGGTGCCTTTAGAAGAGCTGTAATGCTCTTGTTTGCTGTGCAGTACATTCTTCTCATCTTCATCACCTTCATCGTCATCAGTACTGCACAGCTAATTTATCATCTTCATCATTCAAGTTGTAGTATACTTCACTGCTGAGTACCCATATAAAATTTTACAGTACTGTATGCATATGTTGTTAAAGTTATGTAGGTTTAAGAGTGTAGAATATGTTTAAGAACATAAGTAGTGTTTATAAAAGTGTGGAAAAGGTTAAGGGAGTGAAAAAGGTTAATAAGGGACTGGGAATGGTTTATAAGTGTGTGGGAAGGGTTTATAAAGCCTTTATATATATATATATATATATATATATATATATATGTATATATATATATCGTCGGCAGCCGTCCGTCTCGAGAGACGATGGTGTAGCTTCTTAAGAGTCTATCTGCACCTCCGAGAATGGCTGTACAGTCCGACTCGGGAGTGACACGGTATCTGTCTCCTCCCGTGTTGAATCGACATCTTGCGATGACGCTGGAGTGTCCTCTCCAGTGAAGCTGAAGCTACAGAGCCTGGGCAGGGTGATATGGAGGGTCTGCTGTTGCCCATGCAGCAGACCCCCCCTCTCTTCGCAGCTGAAGGGTCCAAGGGAAAGACGGAGTCAATACAGCTTGGCTTCAGGTGCGCCGCAGGAGTTGCCGGTGTTGACTACAACGTCAAACCGCCTTAGGGACTCCGGCTCCGGATTTTCTGTCGGGGTTTACTCCCTTAGCCTTTCCCCTGAAGAGGTATGCCGCAAGGCAGCGGAGGTTTTTTGGAATCAGAGTTTTCCTTCTCTGATGTGCCCTGACTGGAAGATCGAACCAGCGACACTTAGCTCGCAGGCCGACGCTCAATCCACTGAGCCAAACCAGCCAGGGTCCATATATATATGTATATATATATATACATATATATATATATATATACACTAAAATAAATCTAAGGTTTCTACTTTTCGGATTTTCACCTATCGCGGGGGGTGTCTAGAACGTAATACCTGCAATAAGTGAGGGGATACTGTATATTCTCTAAGTTGACTCTTCATTAATTTTATTTTCTTACTTTCTGCAACTATAGTACCTATGAGATTATCAAGCTGAAGGGGTATACTTCTTGGGCTATTGGCCTGTCTGTGACAGATCTGGTAGGATCAATTTTGAAAAATCTAAGGAGAGTGCATCCAGTTTGCACTATGGTTAAGGTAGGCTTAAATTATCTTTATTTATTATCTTTAATATTTTTTGAGTCCTTACTGTGTTCTGGGCATTATACAAGATGTTGAGGATATAATGATAAACAAAAAGACAGAGACCCTTACATCATAGAAATTAATGAAAAAATGGACTTAATAAAACAATTACAAAAGAAAATATATAACAAAGTATGCCAAGTGCTCTGATGAAACCCACTGAAAAGTGCTAAGAGTATAGAAGAAGAGAATGTAACTGCTCTAGGAGGGGGTATGGGTGGTGTTTAGGGAAGGCTTTCTGAGGAAGGAGAATGTGACCAAACCCAAGTAATGAGTAGGAGTTTTTAATTTTTTAAAAATATTTTATTTATTTATTTTTAGAGAGAAGGGGAGGGAGGGAGAAAGAGAGGAAGAGAAACAGTTGTGTGAGAGATACAGCGACTGGTTGCCTCTCATACGCCCCATTTGGGGGACCTGGTCTATAAACCAGATATGTGCCCTGACCGGGAATTGAACCAGCAACCTTCTAGTTTGCAGGTTGGCACTCAGTCTATCGAGCCACACCAGCCAGGGCGAGTAGGAGTTAATTTGGAAGGCTGGACTAATATTCCAAGCAGAGGGAACACATGTGTGTGAGGGCCTGAGGTAGATATAAGTAGAGAACACTTGAGGACCTGATGAAAAGGTCAGTTGTTGAAATGCAGAGAGCAAAGGGAGCGCAGGGGAGTACATGGCAAAGGGAAAAGCAAGCAGGGTCAGGCCACTGAAAGGAAGAAGGTAGGAGGGCATGGCAGCAGGTCATTGTCAGCACACAGGGCCAGGCCAGGTCCCAGAGGGATTCTTGTGCTCCATGGTGTCTCCAGTTTACTCTTATTCTGGAGCTCTCTTGCATAGCTGCTTTCCCCTATCAGGTTACTAAAAAATAATCTAATTTTGCCTTTTAGGGCTTATATGGAATAAAAGAAGACATCTTTCTCAGTATCCCTTGTATCTTGGGGCAAAATGGTGTCTCGGATATTGTGAAAGTTAACTTGAATCCTGAGGAGGAGGCCCTTTTTAAGAAGAGTGCAAACACACTTTGGAATATCCAAAAAGACCTGGTATTTTAAAGCCTTTTAATGTTCTGCTGTTTTATAGAACAGAAAATAACAAACTGTATATTTCACATTTTGAAAGTATTTTCATCTGATCCGAAAACAAACAAAGAAACACTGAAGACCTATAGCATGCTTCCAGTCTCTCAAGGCTAGTAAAGGAAATGGTAAAGAGATCTCTCCTCTTTTATGAACCTCTTAAAGCTCTTTTCTACCCAACTTGTACAAATGTAAGAGTTGCCTGCAGGTTTAGTAGAATATATATACCAATCCATTATAATACAGAACTTAAGATTTTTCTCACAAAAAATTTCCCACTTTTTCCAGTATTGAAATTTCATCTTGCGCTTTCTTCCCTTAGGGAACCAGCTTGTTCACTTTATATACTTGATTAGCTTTGTGTGTCTATGTATAATCTTTACTAAGCACTTATTTTTAAGGCCATATGTATCAGAAGGAAAATAGAAATATAACTTTCTTTGATGTAAAAAAATTTAACTGGAATATCTTTAACCCTGCAAGTACTATACCAATTAATATAAATTTAAATGGTTGATTTGGTGTCTCTGTTGAAATACTACAAAAAGGAGCTTAGACCATCAGAAATAAGTGAAAATATGTAATGCATTGTGGAAAATAAATGGAAGGAAATTCATCTTGGTTTGTGTGATTAATTCAAACTAATGTGAAACCTGGAACCTCCAATTTTCAGCTTTCAATTTGGAAATCTGTATTACATTTCTTTCCAGTTTATTCAGCAAACTACTACTATTCTTGCTGTGTTATGGTTATAAGATCAATATGACATCATTTCTGCCCTTAAGTATCTCACAGTGAGTATTGAAGGTACATCACCTTATTGATTATTAATGAATGCTTGATAATAGTCAATTGGTAGCTCCCTCTTTGTGTCCAAAGTAGGAGTGAATGTGCTGCTTTTGATTTATATATACAAATATATATACATATATAACACATATATTTCCTTGATTCCACAAAAAATTAAGGCAGCTGTAGGAAATATCAATGGAACAAAAGAAATCAGGACCAAGGTAATTTAAAAATTAGACTAGACTCGTGGGAAAAATTAGAAGGCAGATATGCAGGCCCTGAGGACTTGCATGGCTCTAATGCAGATGCACCCATTTGATGAGAGTCACAGTTCACACTGTGTTATTCTTGCTATCATAATAGCCTCCATTCTAGTCATCTACTGAACATTAATTTCTTGTTTTGTTCTTTTTTCTTTAAAAAAAAAATACTTCCCTTGAATGCATAAAATATGGGAAAGGGGAATCTTTTGTGGATTTTGCCTTTTTAAAAAGCTGCTCTTTCCTTGACTGGTGTGGTTCAGTGGGTTGGGCATTGTCACGCAAACCAAGGAGTCGCTGGTTCCATTCCTGGTCAGGGCACATGGCCAGGGTTGCGGGCCTGGTCCCAGTTGTGGGTGTGTGAGAGGCAACCGATTGATGTTTCTCTCACACATCAATGTTTCTCTCCCTCTCTTTCTCCCTCCCTTTCCTTTTCTCTAAAAGTAAATAAAATCTTTTTTAAAAGGCTCCTCTTTGTAAAACTCCACATTAAAATTCATTTTAGGAAATTCTGGCAGAGATTGAAAAACTATAAATTACAGTTTCTACAGTGACTATTCTACAACTGCTCTATATCATGTATTATCAGTGGTGGCAATATGACCCCCAAGATAGTGAAAATAGTGTGTGTGTGAGAGAGAAAAGCTTAGATATTACAAGGGTTTTACTTTATAAAGCTCAACCTATCTGACAAAATTTAATATTTTATTTCACAATGAGGGAGATCGAATGATTAGGGAATATGTCTTAAAAAGCTCTTGAGGGAGAGATAATGAAAAAAAGGTGGAGAAACACTGCCCTACATTTTATAAAATAATTTGTCAGATATGTATTATGTGTTACAACTCAAATTATTTAGAAAACAATTAGGTAGAACGTGGCAGAAGAGATGTGGATATCTCAGTTTATTTCGGACTTAGGGATGAGAGGGGATTCTACACTTAATGAATTGATTTTTCCCTTCCATTTGTAGAAATGGTTATCAGCACTGTAATGTTCAAAGTGTTAAGTTTTCATATCTCATTTTAAAAATCCCCTTTGCATAGAGCGTTTAAAATTTTTTGTTTTTCTACTTCAGCTCACATTTGTTGGTGGGAAAACAGAGCCCTGAGGTCTCTTTTTCCTACAGCCCCTGTGAAAAATTCTCAATCAGGTGTCAGAAGCCCGTATTGGATACACCCAGACATGGTTTGGTTAGAAATAGCTTTCCTTGGGCTGTCGGTGGATGGGTTCTAGGAAAGCAGCACTCCTGACAGCGGAGGCCCCCCAGTTCACTGTGCCTGCTGCAACGACTGTGACTGGGACCCTGGGAGCCTTTTTGAAGACCGTCAAGCTACAGGTAACCTCAACCTGCCAACGGCGCGCAGGTGACAGGCAGCAGGCGCAGGCGCAGGCGCAGTGCCTCGGAGCCGGCTCAGGCCTCACACCTGCGCCCGGTGTGCTGGGCCCCCGCGAGGCCGCACGAGCTGGGCGCCGCTTGCGCAGCCAACGTCATCCACGGTTTTCCTCCTCGGACCTCAGCCGGCTTTCCTTCCTTCTCTTCCTCTGCCTCTCACGCGAGCGGCATGAGCTAGGCCGCTGGAGTCCTGCCGGCCAGCAGAGAGTGGACACAGCGGGACCTAATTTCTTTTGCTCAGGGACGGCTCTGGGTCCCTTCTGGGCGGCACGCGCCCCACTCGGGGGATGCTGGCCCTTCCCGCGTGTGTGTCCGCGGGTACTTGCGCCTGGCTGGGCCTGTGGACGGGAAGGAGGGCTGTCCTGGCGGTAGGCTTGTCTTTGGTGGAGCAGTCCCTTTGCCTGCCTTCCTCCTTCACTCCCTCTTAACTGTATACACCTTCCTCCTCCTCCCCAGGGTTTGCCTCCTGGGTGCTGGGCCGCTGGCCAGGGACTACTCGGCTTTGACAGTCGTCTTTGTCATGCCCTGTTGTGTCGGAAGCACCTCCTTCCCCGCCGCCGCCCAGGATCTCTCTGCAGACCGGTTCCCAATCTGGAGGTGGCTGTGCAGTTTTTTCTCACTTAGGTTTCCAAGATGGCGACCGTCAAGCGGGAACTCATTATGTATTTCACTCCAGAGGAGGTCATTCACCACAGTAAGATCCCCGTTATAGGCACTGGGCCGGTTGGTATGGCCTGTGCAGTCAGCATCTTACTAGAAGTTATGTGCTTTGTGCCATAGGGTTAACTAAGGTTTCCTGGTTGCAGGCAAGGTCCCCGCATCCGGCTGTGCAGGTTGTGAACAGTTCAAGGGTTGAGTGGGAGCCCTATCTGGTTTACCCCAGAGGAACAGATGCCTTTTTAAATTGCTCCACCCAGAGTGCACTTCTTTTTTTAGTGCTTATGATGGTATCAGACGTGTTAAAAAGCATCTGTGTGAGAAAGCATGTTGACATTTAACTTTCACTCATTTGCTTGACTAAGAAACTCTACTCAAAAATAATTATTAATTTAAAAAACGGGAGAAGTAGGTGGCAGAAAAAGAGAGTGTAAACCTGTCAGTTGTGGTGGTCGTCCTACTAGTCCCAAACACAAGCGTCTTTTTCCTATAAAAATCTTTCTCCCATTTTTTGGTCTATGTCTTTATTTTCCTTCATTCCTTATTCATGTTAAGTTGCTTTTAGTGTTTAGTAGTTCTTGGTATTGATGTAGTTAATAAAATTAATTCCCAGTTCAATGGCTGGACACAGAACTAAAAAGGTTCTGAAATCTTTCTAACAATATTACCGTCATCTGAACCCATAACGGTTTAGTAAGTCAAAATAAACTATGAACTATGCTTTGCTTTTTCAACAGAATATCTAGGAAGTTTCTTCAAGCTATAGCCTTTAATCTTGGCATGATTTATTGGATTTAAAGATTGACACTGGGTTTCCTACCTGAATGACATAATATCCTTAAGGCACATCAGCTGTTGTCAGCTGCTGCTCTTGGTAATCATAAGACTTCTCCATGACTCATTTTTGTCCTACAAACTATAATGCTTTTTATCAGCAGTATCCTCAATGCTGATGGATACACATACATGAAAACCAGTACATTTGTTTTCAATATCAATAATAATATGCTTTATAAACATTATCTAATATAATCCTCCAAAGTAATAGATGTATTTTATAGAGGAGAAAAAAGACTATCTCAAGTTGTATGAATAGATAATAGACTGGTAACATGTACATATAATATTTGTCATCTCTATTTTGAGGGGCCTTTCTGAGAGGGATTGAGCCCTGTCCCTAGAGATAATAGCCACAAGCTCCTAGAGCTTGAATTTTATGATGTTGCAAACTATAGCATTGTGTATATCTTAGAAAATGTGGTGCACAATCTCTCTACAAAGCCCCTTGTTAAGGCTTACATTAATCTCACCTTCTCCTGGCCCTGACTCTATAACTTTTTTTATTCAAGGAGGTTATGATATCTTAAAAGCTCCTTGTTGATGAAGAAAGAGTTCTCCATAGGAATTGTTTAATAATTTATTGGCAGAAATTTATGGTGCAAACCTACTAAAGAAACAGCAATTTCTTTGAAAGTTACTGAATTATGTACAATACACAAACTTCCATTACTATAGTGTGATATCCATGAATCATTATTTCATTGAATGTATCCAGAGTCTAGAATAGACACTTAGTACTAAATAAAAGAATTGCTAAAAGCCAAATGCATGTTAAAAGGGAAAAAGCACTGGATAGCAAATAGGATGGATAGTCTACCCATTTTCATTTTTATAAATAAGGAAAGAGGGTCCAGAGAGATTGAATTAGGATAAATTTTTTAATAGACTTAATTTTTTTAGAACAGTTTTATTTAGATTTACAGAAAAATTGAAAAGATAATACTGAGAGTTCTGTCTGTACCTCACATCCAGTTGACATCATAGCTTAGTATGGTGTATTTGTCACAATTAATGAACAATACTAACACATTATCATTAACTGAAGTCCATATCCTCCTCATATTTCCTTAGTTTTTACCTAATGTCCTTTTTGTGTTCTAGGTTCCCATCCAGGATACCACAGTGCATTTAGTCACCTGTTTCCTTAGGCTTCTCTAGATTGTGGCAGGTTGTTTGACTTCTCTTGTTTTTGATGGCTTGGACAGTTTTGAGGAGTCGTCGGCAGCCGTCCGTCTCGAGAGACGATGGTGTAGCTTCTTAAGAGTCTATCTGCACCGCCGAGAATGGCTATGCAGTCCGACTCGGGAGTGACACGGTATCTGTCTCCTCCCGTGTTGAATCGACATCTTGCGATGACGCTGGAGTGTCCTCTCCAGTGAAGCTGAAGCTACAGAGCCTGAGCAGGGTGATATGGAGGGTCTGCTGTTGCCCATGCAGCAGACCCCCCCCCCTCTCTTCGCAGCTGAAGGATCCAAGGGAAAGACGGAGTCAATACAGCTTGGCTTCAGGTGCGCCGCAGGAGTTGCCGGTGTTGACTACAACGTCAAACCGCCTTAGGGACTCCGGCTCCGGATTTTCTGTCGGGGTTTACTCCCTTAGCCTTTCCCCTGAAGAGGTATGCCGCAAGGCAGCGGAGGTTTTTTGGAATCAGAGTTTTCCTTCTCTGGGTTTTGAGGAGTACTGGTGAGGTATTTTGTAGAATGCCCCTTTACTAGAATTTTTTCCTGTGTTTTCCTCATGATGATTCTGGGGTTATGGATTTTGGGGAGGAAGACACAAAGGTAAAGTGCTGTTTTCATCACATGATATCCAGAGTATGTATGTGGTCAACATGCTTTATCGTGGTTGATGTTGACCTCAGTCTTTGGCTGAGGTAGTGTTAGGTTTGTCTACTGTAAAGTTACCCTTTTTTCCCTCCATATTATGTCCCTATGTGCAGCCCACGCTTAAAGAGTGGAGAGTTATGCTCCCTTTCTTTGGGGATGGAGTATTTACATAAATTATTTGGAATTCTTCTGCATGGGAGATTTGTCTCTTTCCTATTTATTTATTGCTTGTGCACGTGCTCTCTCTCTCTCTCTCTTTCTTTCTTTCCTTTCTCACCCGAGGAAATGCTCATTGATTTTACAGAGAGGGAAAGGGAGGGAGAAAGAGAGGGAGTGAAACATTGATGTGAGAGAGAAACATTGATTAGTTGCTTCCTGCACATGCCCTGACCAGGGACTGATTCCACAACCTAGGTATGTTCCCTGACCGGATATTGAACCTGTGCCTTTGCGGTTTATAAGACGACGCTCCAACCAATTGAGCCAGTCTGGCCAGGGCTAATTCAACCATTTATTAATATCAGTATGGACTCATGTATTTTATTTTATATTTTGGATTACAATCAAATACATATTTATTTTGCATCTCAAATTGTTCTAGTTTGGACTATTGGGAGCTCATTCAGTTGGCTATTGTGTCTCTTTGACATACCCCATTAACATAAGGTTTCGTTTTGAGCACTTCTTTGTTTCTGGCACTATAAGATGTTTTTGGCTTCTTCATCTGTATATTTTCTGCTTCAGCCTTAAGTCAGCCTTTTTCCTAAGGAGCTTCTTATTGAGGAATTGTGTTATCCAAGATCTGGGTGCTAGGTGTGCTCACTTTTACCAGGGTTATAGTACTTTTTAAAAACAAGCTTCCAAAGATAATTTTATCAATACTGTATTATTCTGTTCCACACTACTCCAGTCTCTGTGAATAATTCAGAGTATCTAGAAAGCATTGTCATCTCATTCAATAGCCTTTTCCTTGTGATAGTTTAGACTTCTAGGCTAATCGGTTATAATCTAGTTTAAAATTCAAAGAGCTTGGCTTTGGATTTCCATTCATTAGAATAAAGTAAAAAGATCCAACAATGTAAGTTGGACATGTACTTAAATTGATAGATACTTGAATATTTTTGCTAAGTACTAGTACAAACTCATTTTTAGTGAGAAATGTAATAATATAGATAAAAAGAATATGTGACACCACACACAAGAATAAACTCAAGATGGATCAAAGACTTAAATGTAAGCCGTGACACCATAAAAGTCCTAGAGGAAAACATAGGCAAGAAAATATCAGATATCTCACGTAACAATCTCTTCACGGATACATCTCCTAAAGCAAGAGAAATAAAGGAAAAAATAAATAAATGGGATTACATCAAACTGAAGAGTTTCTGCTCAGCAAAAGAAAACATCAGCAAGATGAAAAGGAAACCAACCATATGGGAAAACATATTTGCCAATGACATCACAGACAGGGGACTGATTTCCAAAATATATAAAGAGCTGATACGACTAAACATCAAGAAAACAAACAACCCAATTAAAAAATGGGCAAGGGACCTGAACAAACACTTCTCCGAAGAGGACATACAGAAGGTCCATAGACACATGAAAAAATGCTCAACATCATTAGCCATCAGGGAGATGCAAATAAAAACCACAATGAGATACCATTTTACACCAGTCAGAATGGCCATCATCAACAAATCAACAAGCAACAAGTGCTGGCGAGGATGTGGAGAAACGGGAACCCTACTGCACTGTTGGTGGGAATGCAGACTGGTGCAGCCACTATGGAGAACAGTATGGAATTACCTCAAAAGATTAAAAATGTAACTGCCTTTTGAACCAGCGACTCCACTACTAGGATTATACCCGAAGAATCTTGAAACACCAATTCAAAAGAACTTATGCACTCCTATGTTCATTGCAGCACTGTTTACAATAGCTAAGTGCTGGAAACAACCTAAGTGCCCATCTGTAGATGAGTGGATCAAAAAACTGTGGTACATTTACACAATGGAATAATATGCAGCAGAGAGAAAGAAGGAACTCCTGCCATTTGCAACAACATGGATGGGACTAGAGAGAATTATGCTTAGTGAAATAAGCCAGGCAAAGAAAGAAAAATACCATATGATATCACCTAATACAGGAAACTAAAGAACAACACAAACAAAGGAACTAAATAGAACAAAGAGCAGAATAGCAGTCAATAGGGGGGAGGGGAGAGGGAGAGAAGGGGGATAAGTAAGGGAAGGGATTAGTCAAAGAACCCGTATAAAAGACTCATGGACATGGACAACGGGGAGGGATATGATTGCGGGAGAGGGGGTGGGTTGGGTGGGGGAGAGAAATTAGGGGAAAAGGGGACAACTGTAATTGAAAAACCAAAAAAATAAAAAGAATATGTGGTTATTTAAAACATTTTCAAAAGGTAATATGTCCACATGGTTAAAAAAGTAAAACATAAAAATATGTATGTGGAAAAGTCACACTTTCATCCAGTTTTCCATCCAGCCTTTCCCCCAAAGCTGCCTGAGACAACCATTTAAATTAGTTTCTTGTGTAGAATCCTCTAGTGTTTCTTTTACAAATACAAATATGTTATTTTCCTTCTTTCTTACATATTTCTAGCTTGCTAGAAATATATCATATTGACTAGTTTTTGCAGTTAGCATTGCTTGATTATAGAACTATGGAATTTTGGAGTTGGAAGGGGCCTTATAATTTAATCCATTTTTTCAGAAAACTTATTGAGCTCCTATGTGCCAAATAGGTGCTAATTACTAGGGCGGAGATGAGTAAGACTGCCTGTTTTCAAGGAGCTCATAGTCTGGTGAGAGATTTCTTCTACAGAATCCCTGCTTTACCGTTGACCACTGTGCAGCCTCAGCTTAAGCTGAAGAGATGTTCACTACCTTCAGAGACTGTTCTGGTTTTGTTTTCCTCGATCAGGAGCTGAAACTTCCTTCTTTCTAACTTGTATTTCTTCTTTTCTGACTTTTGTATCATGATGGAACGTTGAACAGATTTACTATGTCTAATAAGAATTTTCTTTTATTCTCCAATGAATCAAAAGCCCCCCGCACCCCCTGCCCCTGACTAATGTCTTTTAGGGCTTGAGTGATGAATTTGCCTTTATGGATGCTGATGAAGGCAAATTGATGTTCAACATGACAGCCCTTTCATGAAAATGCCAAATATTGTTTTTAGCAAAGGTTAATGTCATAATTAAATACTATAATACTACATGAATATCTAAGGAAGCATCTCTTTATTTCTCTTATGAAGACTTCCCCAGTTCTTAAAAGCTGGTTGCTCCATACTCTGTACTCTCATTACATGTTGTTCGGAGTTCATCAGGTTGTACTTCATTTGTTTACAAGGGTTTTTTTTTTTTTTTTTTTTTTTTTTTACCACATTGGTAAGTTCCTGGGAGTAGCAGTAATACTTGTCAGCCCAATTATCATTCATTGCTCACTTTGTGTCAGACACTGAGCTAAGCACTACATATATTGTTTAATCCTCAGCACAACTGTTTTACAGATGATGCATTTGTAAACTGAGATTAACTAAAAGTGATGGAGTGAGGATTTGAACCCAGTTCTATTTGACTCAGAAGCTGACGCTCTTAACTACTGTATTTTATTTACTTGGCACCCAGGTGATAATTATTTGAACAAATGAATGAACTAAGATCCCTATTCAAGGATCTTTTCACACCACATCTGTCTCTAAGTAAACATTCTCATTTACCAGCCTTAGGTATGTTTGACCTATAACCCTAAAAAGTACAAAAGGTATATATTAGGAGATTAAAAAATGTACAGGGAAAATAACTAATACTGATTTCCTGAAATTGAAAGAGTGCTATGAGCATAGTAGAAGATCTAGCAGAGCCCACTCTTGAGTAAATGGAGTGTGGTGATTGAACTGAACAGGAAATGTGTACTTAAGTGGAAGATGTTTTCTCCCATAATCTATTTTCTAATTAAATCTTTCCCCAGATTCCCTTGTCACTGCAAACTCCAGTGTAGTGATCATCACAGCAGGTGCACACCAGATAAAAGGAGAAATACGCCTTGATTTAGTCCATCACAATGTGTCCATCTTTTAAGTCAGTGATTTCTAGTATCACCCAGTACAGTCCTCTCTGCAAACTGATTGTTGTTTCCAATCCAGGTCAGCTTTTACTGTTCAGTGAAGAATATTTTGTGGGGTGATGGTGGTGGTTTTAGTAACTTGGTATAAAAAAGGGAGTATTAAATTTTAAACTACCAATATACCCAGAATCTTTTCCTGTTTTGTTAATGTAACATGTGTTTTGTGTGGAAAGTCGTTTTTTATATTCAATATTTTTCTGTGTTAGTTTCAGATATACAGCGTAGTAGACAGCCGTGCTTTACAGAGCAGTCCTCCCAATATTTCAAGTGCCCTCCTGGCCCCATTCAATTACAATATTATTGACTGTATTCCCTATGCTGTAGTTGAGATCTCTGTGATTGTTCTGTGACTATCAATTTGTATTTTCTATTCCCTTCACCTTTTTGACCCATCCCTGTGAACCTCCTCTCTTCTGTCGACTGTCAGCCTCTTTTCTGTATCTATGAGTCTGTTTCTATTTTGCTTATTTTGTTTAGATTCCAAATATAGGTGCAACAATATGGTGTTTGTCTTTTTTGTCTGACCTATTTCACTTAGTGTAATACCCTCTAGGTCCATCCATGCTGTTGCAAAAGGTAATATTTCATTCTTTTTTATGGTTAAGTAGTATTCCACTGTATATATGTACCACAGCTTTTTTATCCACTTGCCAATTGATGAGCACTTAGTTTGCTTATAATGAAGATTTCTTTAACACTGGGGTGTATAAAAAGATAATTTGTTTAATCATGTGACTTTCGGGGTTTACATTCTAAGTCATATCTGAGCTGTTTTTCAGATTACTAAGGGTGCAGAAGTGAAAGTAACAGTATAGTTTACTGCCTGACTCTCCAAAATTGTTCTAGACTCTTCATTGCTGAAACAAAGTAGACAAAAGATAGACTTTGGAGATAAAATATGTAGGACTGCTGATAAATTATCTGTAGTGAGGGGCAAGAAGGAATAAAAAACGACTTCTAGATTCTTTTCCTTGAACAACTGCTTGGCTGGTAGTTTCATTTACTGGGTTAGGATGCTTTCAAGGGGCTGGGAGTCAGTGAGGGAAGTAGGAGGGGGTGTTGGGTTTAGGGGAGAAAAAAATCAAGGTTTCTATTTTGGGCATGTTAAGTTTGAAATAATCTGGGAAGACGTTCAAGAGAAAATGTCAAAACAGGTAGCTGATTGAATTTGGAACTTAGAAATCTAGGCTGGGATACTCAGTCAAATCACTGTATTTTAAGATCATCTGGGATAGTTTTTCTCCGTGGGTAGGCCAAAACTGAGTACATGATTAAGTTTATTCATTTTAATTTTGATATTAAAATTATTTAAATTTTATTTCATAATTTTATAAAATATGGGTTGAAGGCAGTCTTCAGCATCTTTTGCATTAATGTCCATTACACCTCCAGCCACTGGAGTGGATTAAGGATAGAGCCTCTGCCTCTGTGTGACCCCTTGGCGACTTAGGGCAGCGATTTTCCACCTTTTTCATCTCATGGCACTCACAAACTAATTACTGAATTCTGCAGCACACCCAAAAATATAATGTTTGATGGTCTGACAAAAAAATAGGTATAATTTTGATTCATTCACACCAGACAGTTATTGTGTTGGCTGTTGTCTTTTTTTTATTTGACAACCTAAGGGAAAAGAAGTCAGTGCCCCTGACTAAATCAGATAGGCATGTTTTAAAAATTCTTGCAGCACACCAGCGTGGCTATTGCAGTACACCAGTGGAAAATCGCTAACTTGGGGTATGTCCTAATTTTCAAATATTGATGAATTTCTCAATTTCCTTATGTTGCTATTTCTAATTTCATTCTGTGTGGTTATGAGACTATATTTTATGATTTCAAATTTGTTGAGATTTATTTTGTGGCTTAGCATATGGTCTGTCATGGTAAACATTCCAGCCCTGGCTCAGTTGGTTGGAGCATTGTCCCGTGCACCAAAAACGGTTGCAGGTTCCATCCCAGTTCGGGGGACATATGGGAGGCAGCCAATCAATATTTCTCTCTCACATCGATGTTTCTCCCCCACCCCCTGCTTCCCCTCCCTAGAATCAATAAAAACATATCCTCAGGTAAGGATTAAAAATATTAATAACAAGGAAAACATTCCATGCGCATTGATAATATATTTTCTATTGTCGAGTGTTACTATAAGATGCCACTTAATTCTACTTGGGTGGTAGTGCTGTTCAAGTCTTCTATATCCTTGCTTATTATCTGAGTAGTAGTTCTATCCATAATCAGTGTGGTGTTGATTTTCTTTTCTAAATTTTTACTTACTGATTTTAGAGAGAGGGGAAGGGAGGGAGAGAGGGAGAGAAACATTGATGTGAGCAACATCGATAGGTTGCCTCTAGCATATGCCACGACCAGGACCAAACCTGCAAACCAGGCATGTGCCCTGACCAGGAAGGAATCAAGCCTGCAACCTGTTGGTTTACAGGCCAGTGTTGAACCAACTGATCCACACCAGCTGGGGCATGGTTTTGGTTTTTCAGTTATTATTATTGAGTTGTCTGCTTCTACCTTCAGTTTTTGCTTCATGTATTTCAGGGTCTATGTATAGAATTGTTATGTCCTCCCAATGAATTAACTCCGCTACTGCAAAATGTCCCTGTTTGTTTCTAGTAAGATTATTTTTTTTGGCTAAAATTTTGTCTGATATTAGAGCTACTCAGGTTCCCCTGTAGTTGCTGTTTGTATGGTGTATCATTTTCCACCTTTCTACTTTCAACCTATTTATAACTTTAGATCTAAAAATGTGTCCTTTCTACAGAGCAATGATGTTAATTTCGTTTTATCCAATTTCAAAATCTGTCTTTTGAATGGTTTATTGTTTTATTGACGTTTGGATTTATGCACGCCATTCGGCTGTTTGTGTCTTATGACCTCTTTTCTTTGGTTTCTCACTTTTTTGCATTAAAGGGATATTTTCTAAAATATTGGATACTATTTTAATTCCTTTTTTAATTTTAAGTATTTAAGTGATTGTTTTTGGGGTTACATTATCAGCTTGTCTTTTGTAGAAGCTAAGAGGAGAAAGAAAAAATATAATTTATAGTTTCTTTTTTAATATTAACCTTATTTTTAAATTCTGGTATTCTTCATTTCTTTGTCTCAGTTTTAGTCTGGTGTCACTTCTTTGCTGTACTGTAGCTTCTTACCCTTTTTTCTTGTCTGAGTTATTATTAACAAATACCTTACATCTCTATATCCTGTAGCCGCAATAATTAAATTTTATAGATGCTGTTTTATACAACTATGTTTTAAATAAAGGTATGTGCGTATATACATGTATATATGGAAATTATTTATAGTACATACAATTTATATATAATACATATTATAAAGTTATATGTACATATCATTAATATTTTTTATAGATGCTACTTAATCACTATTACCAGTGCTTTTTATATCTTTGTCCATTTGAATTTCTGAATGATGTCATTTCCAGTGTTTTAATTTTTGGCACATTTTTTATTTTTATCATCCACTAGAAATACAAATGTGAAAAAAAAATGAGAATGTTACTATAATCCTGTATGTGTGGTTAAAATGATAATTACAGCACTAACATGATGTAGTTTATATTTAACTTGGGCTAGTCTAGTTCAGAAAACTAACATGAATTCCTCATATTAATTGAAAAAAAAATTAAAGGGAAGAGGAGGGGTAATATGGTCATAGCAGTCCTTTTTTTCTTAGTTTCTTCCAGCTAAGAACCCTTGAAATTCACCTATTATAAACCCTGGCTATGAAAAAGGATTTGAAGTGATAAAAAAGTTAAAACATCAATAGTTGAAGTTCAAAGCTGTCACTCTTGTTTGGAGAAATCTCTGCCAAGATAACAGAATTGTGGGCCCCATCCCTGGAGACTTTGGTTGAGCAGGTATGAGCTGGGACTTGGACATCTGAATTTTTTGATAGTTCTCTTGAACAATCCAAGTTGAAAACTATTTAGGGCAATTATAACAGTTTTGCTAAGGTGTAAAAAAAATCCTGTTATATAATACCAGGCAATAAGTAGATTTTTTTGTTCTTTTTCTTAGTTCCTGTGTGGAGTGATGTGAACATTGCTGGGGTCCCTCTGAAGGATCTGAACTCAGATATGGGGACTGATAAAGATCCTGAGCAGTGGGAGAGAGTTCTCAGAGAAGCAGTCGCCAGGTGAGATGTTCCTTTTTGCATTTTCAGTCCCTTGGAAGTTAGTGAGTTCTGAATTCTGCCAGAGGGATGAGATTAGGTCCCTTAAATATATAGTTACATTTCTCATATTTTTCTTTCATTAGCACTTCTTTTATTTTTGTGTGATTATAGTCATCAGATTATACAGCCTTAAGCAGTGAGGTATGAGTCTCTTATTGTTTAGCACATAGTTGGCATTCACTGTTGACTGACAATATATTCTTTTAAACTGTCGCTATATAGACTTTACTGGTAGTGATAAAATTGACTTCATATTAATTTCTGGATCTCCGTACTTACCCTCATAACCCTGTTTCTCTTAAGTAACCAACCAAACCCTATAAGAAATTTCTAGAAATTATTGATGGCAAATTTCAGTTTTGTGGCACTGTCAGATAGGTTCCCACAAAATGGATGTTCAGTGACAAGTGTTTCTTCTAAACTTAGATCCGTGACTTCTTCTACAGTGGCCCTGAATTGCTTGAAATGAAAGGATATACTTCTTGGGGTGCTGCCCTGCCTGTAGTTGATATAATGGGAAGTATTTTGAAGAATCTTAGGAAAGTGCATCCAGTTTCCACCATAAGTTTGAAAAATTATTTAACTAACATAAAATAGGGGTAAAAGAACAATTAATTTTTGAGGTTGATCTTGTGAAAGTACCTCTCTCCCTAAAAAGTCTGTTCTTTGTTGCTGCGGAAGAAAGGGATGGAAGTGGAGGTGAAGTAGAGGGAGGGGCCTATCTTTTTAGACCCTTTTCCTGGTTTAGGGTGGTGTTTATCACATTCAATTAGATAAAAGTAAGTCTTGCATCTTTAACTCTACAAAAGTCTAGTAACATTGGGAATCACTGTGGGTAGGTCTTGCAACATTCTGAGTTGTTCTCTAACAGTCCAATTACGTCCAACGAAGAGATGGAAGGAAGCAGCACCTAGTCACAGAAGTACCAGCAGTTAGTCTCCTGAGAGGGGGAAGTTCCAGACTGAGTAAGATCCTTCCGTCAGTCTGAATGGGAGAGGTTAAAGCACAATGGAATTAACTCAATGGGAATAAACAAATTCTGAAGTGGTTTGGGAGTAAAAGAGGGAGGCTCCCAGCAAACATGGCAAGAGGGTGGGACCTGTGTGGAAAGATGGCTGATGAATCTGAACAACATATATGTCTTAACTGTCGATATTAAATGGCTCTATGTCTTGGTGGTCTATTTTTCTGCCATAATTCATATTACCAATCTCTTAAATACTCACTCACCCAGCAAATGCTGTTTCTTATATTGCAGACCTTTGTTGTAAGTGAGAAAGAAAAAGGAATCATATTTAAGTTTTTACTTTCAGAGCCTTTATGGAATAAATGAAAAAAGTATTCCTTAGTGTCCCTTAGTATCCTAGGAGAGAATGGTATTACAGACCTCATAAAGGTCAAGCTGACCCCTGAAGAGGAGGCCCATTTGAAAAAACAGTGCAGAAACTCTTTGGGAAATTTAAAAAAAGCTGAAGCTTTAAAGTTGCTTAAAGCTACTGGTCTGAAGTAATGGAAGAAGAGATAGTTAAAGAAGGTGTTTTGGTACCTCTGATGTGGTACTTGCCTTGTGTATGTATGTATGTATGTATGTATGAGTGTCTATATATAGTTGCCATTTGGCCCAAAAGAATATATACAAGTGGATTCTTTTCATCAAGTAAGTGTATGCTACTTTCTTCATTCTGCCAGGCTGACACACATGTGCATTTATGTGCTATTAAAAGTTGTAACTTCCTCTACAATGTAAATATAGAAGTGTCAAAAGTAACTCTAAATGACACTAAATTAAACCTTGATTTGAACTTGCTAGTTTTTATTTTGGTAATATTTACAAGTAGATTTTAATTTTTTTAAAAAGATCTAAACTGTATAAACCCCTCAGTGATGACTGAGACTCAGGTGGTTGTTTTGTTCTTGGGAGAACTAGAGAGTAGGCTGCCTGGCTCCCTAAGTATCTTAAAAACACCTCAAATTAGCATGTATGTGTCTTTTACAACCTCATGAACTTTCTAGCTCTCTCATTTTGACAGAGAAAATTCTACGAGATGAGTTCTGCAGGACAATAGAGCTCATTTGGTGGTCACCAACAGAACCACCTGCCAGGAAGACTGTCCTTAAATCACAATAAAACAGTACCTTCCTCCTTATTTGTGGCCAGACCATCTTGCCTAGTTAAAATAAGTTCTTAATGTATATAGCTTGGCCACCTGCCACTTTCTTCTTGATGAGAAGTCATGGTTCAGTGAGGCCTCGGAAGGAAACAAATTTAGGCCAAGACTGTGGGAGGGCATCACCAGGACCTTTCACAGAAAAAGTCACCCAAATCCCTCCATTTAAATTATTTCAAAATTGAGATTTCTATGTGTATATCCCATATTAAACTAAACTCACTTTATATGCTACAGAATAAATAAATTTCAACTTACATGGGATATATTATGCTTTGTTTGCTAAATTAAAAGCCAGGCTTCTTAATAAGGTCTCATGGATTTTTCCTAAAGATGTTCAATAAAGAAGAGAACAGTTATGCAACAAATTTTATTTAGCATAGTCAGTCCCAACATTCAGCACAAAAAGTTTACAGAGGATAGAAAGTGCATTAATAAAAGCCAGTCTTTACCAAAAGAAAACAGAAAATATATTATTGATTCAAAATATTTTATACTTGAATGATAAACTGCAATAACTTATTCTGGGCACCTACTGATCCAAGAAAGGAAGAGAAGAGAAGAGAAGAACGCTTTCAGAAGAGCTCAATCCCCGGCTGGTATCAGGAGGTCAGTAGAGGTCACTGAGACCGGCAGTCTTTCTTGCTTTCTGCATTAGTGCCCTCAGCTGGAACTGTTTACGGGAGAGAAGACGTACATGCTGGGAAGGAGGGAAAAAGTTTCAACAGTTTAGAATGGCTTTGGTATCACACAGTTTGTAACCTAAATGGGATCTAAGAATTCTAAACTCATTATATCAACCTTCCGTTGAAACAAATTCTTCATTACATGTGGCTTTTTAAACTCCACTAGATTTATGCTTGTAGGTTTATTAATGAAAGTAGATCTTATATTTACTACACATATACCTACACACTTCACAAGAAAAGCACCATATTGCAGGGTCTGGCTCAGGAATTTGAGCTACATCTTGAGATTATCACGATGCCAGGGAAATGTATACTGTGATCCAGACAAAAGTTACAAATCTTCGTAACTACGGCTGTTTGTCCTCACGTGACCAGAAGGGCAGGGGTGAGCAGCACAAGGCCAGCTTTCATCCAGTGCTTAGCAAACAGCATACCTGTCTTGCCTCCTCTCCATGTGCATCTGTCCCTAGGCTATGCCACCTAAGCAGGGGATGGTGTGTAGAAGGGAAGTCCCCTCGTGGTCTTTACCCAGCCATTCATGTGCTTGCACAAGGTCCAAGAGTGGCGTGGGCCCTCACTCCCAGTGAGAAAGGCAAGATCAGCAAGTGACCCAACAGAAGCACCTACAGCAGCTGGACTGAATATCCAAAGGGTGTCTACTGCTATTCCTAAAACTGTGCTCCTTACGAGCCAGTAGGGAGCAGTAGCTATATTGGCCTCCCAGGCTCTTTCCTTCAAGTCTGCACAATAGCATTAACCCTGAAACAGCCTTCATTCAGAAGGGCTTTAGTACCAGGGCAGCCCAAAACCTGGCAGGGCTGTTTGATCTGGCAACACAGATCTAAAACTAGGTAACTAAGGAAAATTATCAGAAAAACAATGGAGGGGGTAGTCAGTGGTCTCGGCTTAGATGGTATGACCTGAAAGAACCAATGGAAATCTGATTGTACCTCCTGACCCACCCAGATACACAAGCAGTAAGACAGGAGAGACACAGCCACTAAGTCCTCTGTAGGTGAGAAGACACTGCTCACAGTCATGTATCGCTCCCTCTTAGGAATTTTAACCCCCACCCCACAGAGAAACCCTCTTGGTTTGTGGTTTTCAAGGTCAGTGCCTCTAGAAGTTCCAAAATCCTGGAAGGCAGAGCGAGAAAGACATACCTTTAGGAAGACATCCAGGTCTATTACTCCCCGCCTCAAGGCCTCTCCCAGGTAAAAGATAGTGTCTTCAATAGCATTTTCCTCTGCGTACAGATTTAGGATCTGTTTATATAGTGGGGCTGTGGGAATGATAACTTCATCAATATCATTGTTTTCAGATTGATTTTCCATTTTCTCCAGAGCAGAGCTGAGTTCTTCATCCTTCTTTCTCAAAAGTTCTATGTTTTTATCAACCTCAGCCTGAAACAGAACAATCCAAGCATGATGACTTTATACTCATTGTACATAATTATCTGCTTGTCAGACATCTACAATTCAACTTCACAGAAATAGATTTGCTAATAAAAAAGCAATGTTTAAACAACTCATGGATGAGATTAATATTTCAGACAGCACACTGGTCAAAGGTAGTGGGAAAGGTGTGATCTACAACAGTCTACTGAGTGAAAACAGGGTGATGTTGGAAATAGCATTGAGCTGAACATTTTCAGTGGCAACGATAATCTTGTCACTTACCACTGACAAATGATACTGTAAACTAAACCACCAGACCACTTTCCAGCCAAGGTTCCTTTCTTTCAAGCAAGTGGGCATCTGCCACAGAGGAGTAACTCCTCCCCAGGCTATAGAGGATTCAACACACACAACCCTGAACACCTGAATACTGGTTGCTAGATACCATGAGTGGTCGCCCAGGCTCGGAGTTGTACTGTTGTCACCTTCCTGAACTTCTGAAACTAGCTGGCTACTGGGAAGCTCACTTTACGCTAGAATCACTTTGTAAGACTAATGTGCACATAACAAGTCACTTGCCCCAAAGCCCTCAAATATTCCACAGCTCTTAACCCTTTCATCAAAAACGCACATTTATTATAATAAATTCTCCCTCACGGGAATGAAAGCAGAGTGAAGCTGGCACTCAAATTACGCCAGTGCTGAAGTCACAGGGCTGAGCTCTGCTGATCATTCAGGGCACAGCATCCTGATCAAGGGTGAGAAAGCTTAAGAGCTAAAGATTGCAAACACTACATTAACATGTAACTCTTAAGTCTCCCATATACTTTGGATTACTGAGTTAGAAGGGCTCAATGAAGGTACCTGAAATATAGCTCAAACACCGTTGGGAAACAGTAAAGACTAACCCTGACGTCTGCACCAGTGTCTGCAGACCCTTACCATGGCTAAGAGCTCTCTTAAGATTTTTACTTCCTGGTAATGGCAAATCAAGTTCTCAAAAAACAGCCATCTTTTGGGGCAAAACATCACCCCCCAGGGTGAAGATACAAGCAAAAATGTTCTAAATACCACCATCTACATTTCAAACAGGCTCCATTTAAACAAAGCTACAGAGAAGCTATATTCAAATGCTGGAAAAGACATGTATAATTCACTGAACCCTGACTATCCCCCACTGTGCCCAGTGTGACAAGGTATCACAGAACACTCTGCTCTGCCTACAATTCAACCTGAAAATTGGACCTATTCAGTAAGTTACTTACTACTTCTTGATCTAAACGGGTAACCATCTCTTCCAGTTTCTGGTGACCTTTTTTCAGGTCTTCCTCCGTTCGTTTCAAGGCATTGAGCTCTGCCTGGGCACGATCCATCTCCTCCTTCATCCGCCATCTCAGTTTGTCACTGACCGCCGAGATGAGAGAAGCTCGGATGGTGTCCTCACTGATTGTGCCATCCCTACTGGGACCTGCAGGAAAAAAGGTGAAATACGCTTATTTCCCAAGCTTCTATTTCTTTCACAGGAATCTTCAAAAACAGGACAAAAGGAGAGGCTTCCATTTGAGATGGCGGCATAGGTAAACACGGCTCACCTCCATCAAAGTTACAGCTAAACCAACTAAACCACAGAACCATCATCATAAATCAAGCTGAATGGAATTCCCACAACTACAGGATTAAAGAAACTACATCCAGACTGGTAGGAGGGGTGGAGATGTGAAACAGCCTGGTCCTACACCTACAAGTGGTGGATAAAAACAGGGAGAGATCTCTCAGGAGCAAGGGGTCCTAGTCACACATCAAGGTTCCAGCGCCAGGAAGATAAGTCCCCACAACTTCTGGTTGGAAAAGCCAGTGGGGATGAAGGCTGTGGAAGACAGAAACTGCTAGTTTCAGTTTCTCTTAAAGGGCCCTCCCACAGACTTACTTGGAATCACTCCCTCTGAGCTCCAGCACTAGGGCAGCAGATTGAAAGGCATTTGATACATACAGGGAGGAACTGAATTGTTGGGCATCAGGGTAAGAGCTGGGGGTGGGGGAGAAGTGCTGGCAGAGGCCATTTTGACTTTTCTGAGTGCTCCCACCAAAGAGCCACAGAGCCAGCAGGTGGGTGCCATATCTGAGACTCCATCAACCTGGCTAACACTGCCCTGCCCTGGTGATTCTCTGTGGCTCTGCCCACCCAGCTTTCAGGGCCCACCCAAGCCGTTTCCAGAGGCTTTTCCATACGAATGGCTTGTCTTGGCTCATGCTTCAGATTTTCCTAAATTCTCTCAAACAAACAGCATCTGGCCTCAGCATGCCCCGTACCTTTTGCTAAGTGGCCCCAGATTCAGCACTAGCAGCAAAGCACCTGGCCTTGGCTCACAGCTTGGACTCATTTGGGCACCTCCAAGCCCAGCACAAGTAGCAGCCAACTGCTGATTCCTTTGTAGCTTATTTGGGTGGCCCTGGGTGGCTGACCTTGGCCTGCACCTCCTGGAAGGCTCAAGAGCCTGTGCCTCCAGTGGATGGCTACAGACCACTTCGGAGCATCACCACCCAACCACCTCCATAAGCTACACACTCAAGGAGCAGAGTCAGTGGACACATAGCTCTGCTGAAGTAAGTCCTGCTCTGTGGAGTGGGCCCCTGCACAGCTGATCCTCCACAGTGGTCAGAGGTAGGTTGTCAGTGGTCACAGCCAGTCCTTGCAGCTAACTGGCCTGCGTAAAACCCTCCCATTGACCTACCACCAGCAATCAAGGCTTGGCTGCAGGAGGGAGTGTACATAGCCCCACATGGTAGATGCACCTCGAGTGCCCAGCTTGGGTAATATGGGAGGCTGGGCCACTGAACCCTATAGGCCATTTACTACGTTAATCCACTCTACCAAGCCAGGGAGTTTGTAGCAGATTTACATGGAAACAAATACAAGGAGGCTGCCAAAATGGAAACAAGTGTTCTCTGCTGGTGTAGAGTTCAAAGCACTGATTATACAGATGCTCAGTGAACTTAGCAAGAATTTCAACAGCATGAAAAAGGGCACTAAAACCATGAAGAAAGAACCAGTCAGAAATGAAGGGGTATACTAACTGAAATGAAGAACAATTTATAGGGAATAAACAGTAGAGGGGATAGAGCTGAGAAATCAGTGATTTAGAACATAAGGAAGTAAAAAACACCCAATCAGAACAAGAAGAAAAAAAGAATCCAAAAAATGAGGGTTGTGTAAGGAGCCTCTGGGACAACTTCAGGTGTACCAACATTCGCACCATGTGAATGCTGGAAAGAGAAGAGAGCAAGCAAGAAATTAGAAACCTATTTGAAAAAATAAAGACAGAAAACTTCCCTAACTTGGTGAAGAAAGTAGACATACAGATTCAGGAAGCACAGAGTCCCAAACAAGATGAACCCAAAGAGGCCTACACCAAGACACATCATAATTAAAACGTTAAAGGTTGAAGACAAGAAAGAATCTTTAAAAACAAATTATTTATTTTTAGAGAAGGGGGAGAGGGAAAGAGGGAGAGAAACATCGATGTGTGAGAGATACATTGATCTGTTGCCCCTCGCACGCCCCCAACTGGGAACCTAGCCAACAACCCAGGCATGTGCCCTAACTGGGAATTGAACTGGCAACCTTTCAGTCCTCAGGCCGGTGCCCAATCCACTGAGCCACACCAGCCAGGGCTAAGGGAGAATCTTAAAAGCAGCAAGACAAAAGCAGTTAAGTTACCTGCAAAGGCATTCCCATAAGACTGTCAGCTGATTTCTCAAAAGAAACTTTGCAGACTAGAAGGGATTGGCCAAGAATTATTCAAAGTGATCTGAAAAGTAGACCTACAACCTAGATTACTCTATCCAGCGAAGATATCATTTAGAATCAAAGGACAGATAAAGAGCTTCCCAGACAAGAAAAAGCTACAGGAGATCATCATCACCAAACTATTATTATATGAAATGTTAAAAGGTCTTCTCTAAGATGATCAAAACTATGAATAAAATGGTAATAAATACATATCTATCAATAACTGAATCTAAAGAACAAAATAAACTAACAAGTAGAACAGGCACAAACTCATAGAGAATGTTTTGATGGTTGTCAGAAGGGAGGGGGTCTGGGAGACAGAGTAAAAGGTGAAGGGATTCAGAAGTTCAAACTGGTTGGGGATCAAAGTACAGCACATGGAATACAGTAGCCAAAGAACATATATGCATGACCCATGGGCAGGCACAATGGTGTGGGGATTGCCTGAGGGACTAGGGGAGGATGCTGGGGGGAGAGGGGGTAAAGTAGGAAAAACTGGGACAATTGTTAATAGCACAAACAATAAAATATAATTAAAAAAAGACAAAGTATGAGCTGATACTGTCAAAGGGGGAGGAAAGAAAAATTAAGTGTTAAATGTCACAATTTCATGCAAAATAACAATAAAATCTGAGTTGATTCAGAAATACTTTCTCTTTATGAGATTACTAATTCACATTTTTACCCACTTTATCTACCTACAGCCTCAACAATTAGCTATTTTATCAATGAAGCAGAGACTATGTCCCTACAGATGACAAACCTCCAAGTGGAACAACAAATTTATACTAAGAAAAAACATTTGATTTAGGCCAAGTCCATTCTCAGGCTTTACTGCAAAGCTGCAGGAGACAGGAACCCACCGCAGACACCTGTGAGAAGACTGAGAACTGGAAGAGTTTCCCTAAACTAACATACAGGTTACTAAGGCTTTGCTTCTGCAAGGTTTTTGGTCCTTTACTCTTTACCAGATGAACAAAAGAGAATGACATCCAAAAAACTCAACAACTAATAAACTTCTGTTTATTCTCAGATTCTTTTCTCTTTTAAATAACTTCCTAACCACAGTCTTAATTTTCTTGCACATTTCAGATCAATAAATGTATTCCCTGGATATTTTCTTCAAAACGTCCTTTCTTTAACATAAATATGGATTCTCTTTATGCCTATCAATGTTCTTGACTTAGGGTCCTAATCAGCAAATGTATAAATGGTATTTTGATTTTCAGTTATGTTTAATCATAGAATACTAACCTTCATTGCCCACAGTGAATAAAGAATGATTTCAGACTAACAGAAAGTATACTGCCACTTCAAGCTGAAAAATGTTTTAAAAATATTTTATTTATTTTTAGAAAGAGGGGAAGGGAGGGAGAAAGAAGGATAGAAACACCCATGTGTGGTTGCCTCTCGCGTGCTCCCAACTGGGGACGTGTCCTGCAACCCAGGCATGTGCCCTGCCTGGGAATAGAACCAGTGATCCTTTGGTTCGCAGGCTGGTGCTCAATCCACTGAGCTACACCACCCAGGGCTAAAAATTTTTGACACTGAGTTCCATTCACAGTGAAAAAGTCCCTTTAGTCTGTTTGCAAAATCATGCCCCAACTCTCATCACTCATGTTCTCATCCTTTACCAGCCCCTTCCTGGTCCCAAGGTACAGTTTGTAAGAGGAAACTGTGCAGCCCAAACTGCACTACAAACAGCTTTATACGTGCTCTTCAGTGTTGTCCCATCTGATCACAACTCGTGCTATTCATGCCGTAAGCCGGCCAGGTTTTCCGGAGGAGTGTCCTTTGTCAGTCTGTCTGAAGAACACTGCATATGTACAGGACAGCAGACTACCCAGTGTTCACCAGTTCTACCTATAAGGGTCTCCCTCTTTCTAATCCCCACAAATGATCTGTCCTCTGTTAACTGTAATTAATTCCCCAAACATCAGCACAGCAAATAGAATCTGCTTTCTTCAAAGTTCTTAGTGTAGTTACCAGTTTAAAAGCATACTTTTCCAAACGGAGGGACTATATAATCCTCATTATACTCCAAACTAAACAGTAAACACACGAGTGTCAAACTGCTGAGGAATGATTTCCTGAAACCAACAGAATTAGTTATCTTCCAGGAAGAGTCCTGGAGCAAAACAGCTTCAAGGTGCCAAGTGGTCAGAAGTCCTTAGGATGTGCTCTTTGGAACCTTCCTTTCTTTTACATTGTGCTGGGATGTAGAAGAAGGTAATCACTGAAATTGCCTACAAATACATATGAGCTGCAAAATAAACAAGGTAGTATTAAACCAAATGAAAGATCTGAGCGATCTCTCTACTGCCTGTAAATCAGAAGACTGAACTTTGAAAACTATTGTCTTGAAAGGGGCATGTACTGGAAAGGGTGTTGAAAAGTGAACAGAGATATTTAAAATCATGGATTTCAAAACTATCACTTATCATTTACCCATTTCAGTCTGAGTAGCTACCGCAATTCAGTGTTTAAGCCCTTCTGGAGTCAAATTCTTTAAAGATACTTACTGTTCCTGTACCTAATAGGACAGCCAAATCTGTACCAGGAAATATTATCATAATTCAATCTCTGACTTGCTTTGCTTTGCCATTTTTGTCAGGGAGGTGAAAACTAATTTATAATTCTGGTTTCTCAAATGCAAAAGATTAGAAAAAAATGCAAATGCAATTAAATCTGAGAAAATTTTATTCTAACAACTTAATTAATACAAGGTGGAATAAACATTAAGTGGTTTCTGTAACAGCCTTCTGCTCTGGATATACAAACCAGAGTAAGTTTCCAATCTATTCTCTATTACAAAAACAAAAAACTAAAAACCTCACAGTATAGGACTCCCCCCAGTTCCTGGTGGTGAAGTGAGCAGTACCCCACCTCATGGGCAGGTATAGCCCACTTCATGGGTGGGTAAGCGTGCACTCCTGCGCCAGTGCTCTGTGTTGCCCTTCTCATCTTGAAATTACATTATCAGGCAGGAAGTTTCTGGAAGAGCCTAATCTTTTAAAAACATACTTTTTCATTTTTGTATTCAGGTATTTTTCAAAGTTCAAAGAAAATAAATTGGTTCTGTGTAGCAAAAATTTACCTTACCCAAAGAGAGGTCTGGCCTTTGCCCCTGGCTCCTAGGGTGACCTCTAGGCCCTTGGAATGTCCTGCTTTGTTTACCTGAGAGGCCCTGGGCCACACCAGAGTCCATGATAGGGCCTTTGGGCCACGCAGCAGCAGCTCAACCTCTGGTGGGCTGGAGACTGCAGGTCAGTCATACGGGCGGTCTCATGTCTGTATGACCAAGCTCCAGTGAAAACTGGACATCAAGGCTTGGGAAAGCTTCCGTGACTCCACCGGAAGAGGACAACTGGAATCCTCATTCCTGGAACTTTCTGGACTGCCCCATGCATCTCTTCCCTCAGCTAATTTTAATCCTTTAGGTGTAATAAGCTATAACTTGGAATATAACGGCTTTTAGTAAGTTCTGTGAGTCCTAGAGAATTATCATACCTAAGTGTGATCTTAGGGACCCGCAGACTTGCTATTGGCGTCGAGAGAGAGGGTGGTCTTATGGGCTTCCCAGACTTCAGAGGTCCTTAGCTGAGGGCATTTTCTTACTTAATCAAAAATTTTATGCTCATGGCAATTGTAGAACAAGTCAGTCTACCTCAGATGAGGATGTGTGAAAATGTAACATCTTTTCTTACTGACAAAGTATGCGTAATAGAACATACCAGAGAGTTAACTCTTATTTCATGAGAACCTTTCAAAGACTCAATATGACTTGGATTTATCTGTTCATCTGAACAGAATTTAGGCTGAATCAAAATATGTAAAGGGAGCAAAAAGGCTAATTTCTATAAGAGTTTAGAATTTTGTGCCCAAAGGGTAACTTATAAAATAATGACTAGTGAAGATGGTATCTCATCAAGTCCCTATTTTATAAGAAGGCATTAAAGAACTTTAAAACTTGTTTCAAATGTGTGGTCAATCATATGCAGCAGTTCAAGTGTTCCAGTTATCTGTGTAGAAGTCATCTGAACTAATAAAAACTTAAGGGTCTTTTCATGGCTAGCCAGTAGTTCTCTAACATAAACACATCAACAAACTTTGTTAAAATTATTCCATAAAAATGGATCAAGTTATACTTAGGCTAAAGTTTCAGAGCCCCATCTTTAAAAACATAGTTTCTCTTATAAATATGTTAAGGCAAATGCTACCATACAGCACCAAATAAGTCCCCAGCTAAAGCCATTAACACTCAGAATGGGACCCAAGCTGAGGCAGCAGTGCCTGGTCCTTTCCTCATCACACATGGACCTTATTACACAGCATATCTGAAAACTTTAAATCCATCACTTCTAAAAAGAATTATGATTAAGATCTGAAATGTGAATGCCAAAAAAGAAAACCCACATTAAATTCAAAATTCAATGAATCCTGACTCTTCAAGAGACTTTTTATATAAACAACAACAAAAAATGTGGTAAAAGATTCTCATCTTCTTTTGGATCACTTCTTAAAACAGTGTTTTTCCTTAAATGTCTTCGGATAAATTTTAATATTCTTCATACCTGCTAGAATGATCCTTGGATCAAGACTTTGTGGCAAACCAGCATACCTCAGAAGTCCCCACACAAGGACCTTTACCCATGCAGGGTCCGATTGCACAGTTCCCCTTCCACAATTCCAGAGTAGTAGCCATTGGAAAGGCAGCACAGATTTTGAGAACCAGTCCTAAGCAAAACCTCATTTAAATATCAGGATCTGAGCACTAAAATTAATTCTTAGAAAATACAGTTTTTCCTCTAGGGAAATCAATACTCTATCAATGGATATGATAACTTAATGGATAATTTAGGCCAGTATCTTCAAAGTGCACTATGCCATACCTGATTTAAAACGATCTTTAAACAGTTAAGATAATTAGTTTTATTTATCTTTTAACAGTACTTACTAATGATCACTACTTCCTATAACTCAAATACAAGTTAATCAAACAGTAACTTTTCTGACCTCACCTTGAACCAGTAGAAGTGAATCCCTTGCCCAGCATTTTTCCTTAGGATCTTACTTGCTCAGACCCACAGTAGTCTTTGGTCTGACATTTATGCTAAAGAGCAAACTATGAGGCTAAGCAATCCCAAGCAGTAGCTTACTGACCGTCTACTCAGAAACTGTATCAAACCCGTGTGGATCACTGGATCAAGCCCATATTTCCTTTTATAATTAAAGCAAAACAAAAATATAGAACAATCTCTGAAGTAGGAGGGACATTTCACACAACTATAAAGGCATTCTGATTCAGTGCAAACCAAGTCAATTCATTAAGCTGCTTACAAAAGGCTTTTATTTATAGTTTGAATATGTAAGCTTCTAATACTATTGCCAGGTTCTGTTCAGGCTATGGAACTTACTTTCAAAGAAAGCAGGGGCTCCCTCAATTTATCTTTATTTTTTTTAAAGATTGATTTTATTCATTCATTCATTCATTCATTCATTTTTTAGAGAGGGGAAGGGAAGGAGAAAGAGAGGGAGAGAAACATTAATGTGTGGTTGCTTCTCATGCGCCCCCAACTGGGGATGTACCCTGTAACCCAGGCATGTGCCTTGACTGAGAATTGAACCTGCAACCCTTTGGTTCGCATGCCAGCGCTCAACCCACTGAACCATACCAGCCAGGGCTCAATTTATCTTTTTAAACACTATCCGAATTTAAAACTTAACTCTTTAGGTAAGCCCTACAAAGTTTCTGTAACCACAGTAAGAAAGTTTAAAGGAAGCCATCGCATGCTTACACTTCTTGAAAATAAGCACACACCATAAAGAAAGATTTATATTAGTTTTCATTAAAAAAAATCAAGTTTCCAAAAGTGGAAGGGCCTTTTAAAAACAGGATGCAAAAGTAATAACTACTTCAAAAAAGAAATGATGCTACAAAATCATTCAACTATCATAATCATAAATGATGAAAGATGCTACTGGCAGGCATAAGCACAAAGACCAATTAATCTGAAAGGCAATAAAATTCCACCTTTAAAAATGGGCAAGAATCTAAGTCATTCCTTAAAATTATTTTGTGAAAAGAGAATAACTTAAGAATCTACAATGTTAGAGATATCCTATTGGAATAACAACAGGAAGCCAAATGAATTAGCTTCTCCCTCCTTTCATTTGTTGATTAAAAAAACAACAACTAAAAATCCGCTGTTAAATTACACGAAGGCTTTTTTAAAAAAAATATTTCAACATTTTATCATTACTTTTTTTTGGATTACTGTGGCAGATAAAGATTTTAACATTTAGCACAGCAAGCCCTCAGCATATTTGCACCATAATTTACTGACTGCCCAGGACTGGGAGAAAGTGCTACTTATCCTGAAGATGAGACAGGTATCCCCAAAAGAAGTGTGTGGAGGAGTGGAGATGAGATGCCCGAACCCACACACATGCAAGTGTGCACTAGCCCACCCACATGAGCCAGGTGCCCAGGGTGCCATATCCCGGAAGGACACTTTCCGTAAGCCAAATTCATTAATCCAGGAAACAGGTTTTTGAAATATCTGTTGATAATACCCTTCCAATCTTATTGTTTCTGATCCTTGTTTATGATTGAGTTTAGAAACAAAATCTTCAAATGGCATTATTAAACTCTGAGGTTGAGATACACAGTGCTTAGGAAGATTTTCCAAGAGAAATTCTGTATGAGGCATTAGCTTTAACTCTAGGGGCTGCCATTCTTAATTTTCTAGTAAAGAACGAAGACCAGATTGTCTCCTGTTGGGTGTGTCATACCATGGCAACCCAATAATTAGGCTGTACCACCTTTTAGTTATTTTAGACAAAGTTAAATGAATTATATTAAACTCAAACATCATTCTACATAAGATGATGCAAGGTGTTACTGCAAACCTTGCTAAAGTACAACTTTTTCTCCAAAATTATTAAATATAATGTGCTCATATATCCTAGGTGCCAGGTTAAATGTGATAGAAGGGGAATCTTTAATTGAATGTTTATATATTTCCCCAAACATCTTGCCTGATAGCTCCCAGCCAATGACTGTCCTAAAAGATGACAAAAAATAAAATTAAAAATCAGTAAATAGAAAAATAAAACTGGGGGTAAGTACCCGTTCTTCAATGTTATCATTATTAAACTATAATAAACCAAAAATCATCCTGTATGTATGTCAAAGGCCTGAAGTCTGGGATTCAGAATTATAAATCAACTACAGTATCTATTGTACACAGCCTCCTGAAAGAGACTGACCTTCAAAAGAGAACTTCCGCACTCTGCTGAGACTGGGATTAAGGGACTGCCAAACTTTTACCTCTCCTCCTGCTGGACAGAGGCTGGTGGCGGCGGCAGTGAAGACACCACCTAATGTCTCACCTGGTACTCACACCCATCATTTTTTAGGGATCTTGTACGTGAAACGGGTTAACTAAGATAAACATAGTCATGGAAAAAGCAGTTTCTCTTTTGATTCTCCAGTAATAGAAAAAAGGATCTTTGTGTTAAGTTCCAATACTTATCACCAGTTAGATATCATTTTTTTTGCTAACTGAATAATTTGTTCTTTTATTACTTGCTGACTACCAAAGTAGGGATGAATGAACAAATTCAGTATAACACTAAGTAACTTTTCAAGACAATGGAAAAAGTCCTCAACAACTAGAATTTTGAAGAAATTAGTTTTATTCTGTTCTGTAAATGTAAAATCCATTTTAAAAGTATGATTTTGGTTAGTATGCACTATATGGCTTATAGCTAAAACTAAATGACCGTCTTTTTGTGTTTTGCTTTAAAAATATGGTCCAAAAGTTAGATACGATTTGAGCCCTAACATAGCTCCCTATAAGAAATAAATCAAAGTCCCCTGGCGACAGTGGAAATGAAATCCTGTGTAGCAAGACCAATAAGTTATTACCTATCCAATGATTTTATGCTAGTATTTGATAGGTTAAAAAAGAAAGAAAAAAAGAAAAACTCTAGGCTAGCTTACTAGGGAATCTGAAACATGACTGTAAGATGCAACACATGCATTCAAATCACAGGGGAGGGAGACCCTGAAGCAGACAGGGCTGGTTAGAAACCAAGAATGACTACGTAACGCCATGAAAACCAATGCTTTCATTGGCCATTATTATTATCAGTTAATAGCTCTACTAAAAACATTCCGAAATGAGCCCTTGCAAGTAGGTTAATATTATGTTAGGAACAGGAATAAAAATGCCCAAGTGGGATATGGGACAAATGACAAGATAACGTTTTCCAGTCTCAAAAAGGAACTATGAACAAAGTACACAGCATGAGTGTCAAGGAAAAAGTTTCGAATACTAAAGATTTATGTAATGCTTACACTAGAAATACCAAAAAGACTTGCATGTAAAAATCTGGGGCTTATTCTTTTGACAGCATCTTTTAAGATAAATTAGAAGCATTACTTCACATATATAAAACAAAACTTTTCATTTGGAAATGGATTTACACTTGAACACAGGAAAAATTTATATTACACATCCCAAAGGCATATATAAACCTTCATGGATTATTTGATTCAAAGAACTATTCCTCAAGATATGAATTACCTATTATATGATTTCTTTCAAGGAAAAGAATCTTAATGACAGATCCAAAGTGTCCAAACAATGTATTCCATTCAGGGTCAAGTCTTAGGCCAGAAGCACTTCATTTTGTTATTCCCCTCCCCAGTTATATTGAAGTTTCCAAAATCCTAATAAGTAAATCAAGATTGAAGACATTGGTAACTACTCTCTGATAACAGAACTCCTTTGAGATAACGTACACCTGGAAATCATCTCTTCTAAGCTCTAAAATGCTTATACCTATTGTACCGAGGAGCTGACACACAAAGGGTCTTTAGAAACCGAGGTCCCCCACAATCAGAGGGATTACACTACCACCTCACGAGAAACAGGGAGACAAAACAGCCCTGCTCCCATTTTACAGATGCCGCCTGGACCAAAATTAAGGGCTTCACAAGATTTAGTGTGTCTGCTTATGGTTTTAAGATCTCCCACCACTAGGTTTCTAACTTAATCATTTAAATTACATTGTAGAAAAAGAGCTACATTAAAGATGAGAAAGTAAAAAAACAATCAAAACCATGCCACTAGAATCTCAGTAACTGGAATGTATCAATGACAAAAACAGTGGGAGAAAATGCTTTTTGGGGGTGGGCATTTATACTTCAGATTTCAGATGGTTGTAATTTATCAGAAAATGTAACAGAAAAATAAACACTGAGGCATTCAGCAAAATATTTCCTGATGAACTTCTATACAGCCCTGTTCTGACGCTGGGAGCGTGTGTGTGTTAGGGGTTGGTGGTGATGGTGGCAGCTGCCTGGTCTGACTGCTCCAAGCACAGGAAAGAGGCAGTGGGCAAAGCCTAAGACAGAAGAGCAGTAGATGAGGTCACACACAGAACAGGGGGAGCAGAGCAGGATCACACTGGGCCTTGGAGGCCTAAGACCTTGGGACCGAACTCCAGGTGAAACAGGTAAACACTGAAAGGGCCTGAGCAGGGAAGTGACGTGACTTGTTTATTTTCATAGGATCACTTTTGCTGCTGCTATAAGCAGATGTAGGAAGCCAAGGACAGAAGCAGAGAAACCTTTCAGAAGGCTTTTGAAGTAAATTACCATTAAGAGGTTTTCCTCTAAAAAAAGAAAAAAAGTTTGTCTGTTAAGGAGTATTCTAATATTTCAATGTAAAAGTAAAAAGTGGGTGGGGAGTGGAGCGGGGCTGGGGGTGGGGATAAGACCAATGGTGTTTATGGATACAAACTTGTGATGAGAAGTAAATACAGACAATAATATTGCTACAGCGGTAATACTGCAACATATAAATGCATCAAAGTAACATGCTGTACACCTTAACTTACACAATGTTTCATGTCAAATTTATTCAATAAAAAAAATGAAATGCACTTTTCACAATAGGAGACTCGGACTTTCCTTACGTGGAGAAGCAGTTTTGAAGGCTACTTACCAACCGTGGTCACAGGAGGCTGGGAAGGGTACTGGGAACTTGTTGTGGCAGGATACGAACCACCAGGTGGGTAAGGACAGCCTGGGTAGCCACTGAAGACAAGAACAGGAAACATTAAATACTGAGATGATCCAGCACTGTAGTATAATATCTTTAGAACCCCATTTAGGAAATTAAGCCTGACATGTCGTTCTTTTACCAGTTAATGACTACAGTATACAAGCCAAGTTCTACAGAAATTCCCTTGATGACACTCTGATTTTGCTCTCACAGTGAATGATTAAAATGCTTTTGTGCTTGGCCCTGGTTACCTGAGGGCCACCTTCACTGCAGCAGAAAGCAGCCGGAGTATTTTTAAGGGCAGTGAAACAGCATCAGATTGGGAAGCAACAAATACTGTGTAAGAGAACTCTTCCATTCTGATTTCCTAGCATACAGGGAAATGACACTATTTAGTTCTTGCTTATGGTTTGCTGATAGCCTTTGTGAATATCTGATCTGAAAACACTACTTAAGTTTAAAAAAAATTTCTCTCACTCTACGGAAATTTTGTGTCACTCACGTACTCATATCCGAGTTGGAAGGAACTTTCTGTAGAAGTATTCTCCTCCCATCTCCGATCCAACATTGTTTCATAAATGCCATTTACAACAACCCTGAGAAATGGTCAGCATCACTACCCTTGTGCTTTGGTGCCATTACTGAGTAACATAAGGTTCACTTGAACACAAGCACTAGGACACGACGGTTGATCTGGTAACTGACGGGGGCCAGCTACTTAGTGACCAGTGGGCACGGATACGCTGCACAAAGGGATGACTTATGTCCCAAGCAAGACCATGAGACAGTGCAAGATTTAATCATAGTGCCAGCAGCAGGTGCCTGAAAACTTATGAATTATTAATTTTTGCATTTTCCATTTAATAGTTTTGGATTGTGGTTAACTGCGGGTAACTGAAACTACGGCAAGTGTGAAACCGCAGATGAGGGGGGATTTTATCATTTTTAAAATTTTTAATAGACATACATTATTATTAGTTTCAGGTATACGCCCCAGTGATTAGATATTACATAATTTACTAGTGATCATCCCAATATTTTTAGATTTTATTTATTTATTTTTAGAGAGAGGGGAAGGCAGGAAGAGGGAGAGAAATACAAACGTGTAAGAGAAACATCAATCTGCTACCTTTCACACGCCCCAACCAAGGACCTGGCCTGCAACCCAGGTGTGTGCCTTGACTGGGAACTGAACTGACAACCTTTCGGTTTGTAGGATGACACCCAACCCCTTGAACCACACCAGCAAAGGTGTTATTAGATTATGATTGACTATATTCCCTATGCTGTACTTTACACACCCAGGACTACTCTGTAACAACCAATTAGTACATCTTAACACCTTTGCCCTTTTCACCCATCCCCCAACTCTCTCCCATCTGGCAACTGTCAAAATATTCTCTGTATCTATGAGTCTGTTTCTGTTCTGCATGTTTGTTTGTTTGTTTTAGATTTAATTGTTGATATATATTTATTTACTGACATTTTATTGTTCATATTTTTGATCTTTTAGTTTCTTCTTCTTAAGGAAGATGGCTTAACTTTTCATATAATACTAGTTTGATGGCGATGAACTCCTTTAGCTTTTCTTGTCTGGGAAGCCCTTTATCATTCGATTCTAAATGATAGCTTTGCTGGGTAGAGTAATCTTGATTGTAGGTCCTTGCTTTTCATCACTGACTATTTCTTGCCAATTTTTTCTGGCCTGCAAAGTTTCTTTTAAGAAATCAGCTGACAATCTTTTATTTATTTATTTAATATTTTATTTATTTATTTTAAGAGGGAGTGAGAAAGAGAGGAAAAGAAACATCAACATGTGGTTGCCTCTTGCACACTCCCAACTGGGGAGCTGGCCTGCAACCCAGGTATGTGCCCTGACTGGGAATTGAACCCGTGACCCTTTTGGTTCACAGGCTGGCACTCAGTCCACTGAGCCACACCAGCCAGGGCTCAGCTGACAATCTTATGGCAACTCCCCTGTAGGCAACTAACTGCTTTTCTCTTGATGCTTTTAAGATTCTCTCACTAACCTTTTGCATTTTAATTATGATGTGTCTTGGTGTAGGCCTCTTCGGGTTCATCTTGTTTAGGACTTTGCACTTCCTGGACCTGCATGTTTATTTCCTTCACCAGGTTCGGGAGTTTTCTGCCATTATTTTTTCATTTTTTCAAAGAGGTCTTCAATTTTTTACTCTCTCTCTTCTCCTACTGGTACTCCCATGATGTGAATGTTGGTATGCTTGAAGCTGTCCCAGAGGCTCCTTACACTATCCTCATTTTTTTGGATTTTTTTACTTTTTGTGTTCTGATTGGGTGTTTCTTGCTTCCTTATATTCCAAATTGCTAATTTGATTCTTGGCTTCATTTACTGTACTATTGATTCCCTTTAAGTTATTCTTTATTTCAGTTCATGAAGCCTCCATTTCTGACTGATCCTTTTTCATGCTGTTGAAGTTCTTACTAAGTTAGTTCATTGAGCATCCTTATAACCAGTGTTTTGAACTCTGCATCTATATTTCTTGTCTCCATTTTTGTTTAGTTCTCCCTCTGGACCTCTGCTCCGTTCCTTCATTTGGACCATCTCTCGGTCTCATTTTGGCAGCCTCCCTGTGTTTGTTTCTATGTATTAGGTAGAGCTGCTACATCTCCCAGGCTTGGTAGAGTGGCCTAATGTAGCAGGTGTTCTGTAGGGCTGAGTAGCACAGCCTTCCTGATCACCTAAGCTGGGCACTTGAGCTGCCAACCCGCCCCCTCCTCGTGTGAGCTGTGTACTCCCTCCTCTTGTAGTTGAGCCTTGATTGCCCTTGGTACACCAATGGGAGGGATTTACCCCCATGCTGATCAGTTGCAAGGACTGGCTGTGACCCTCTGACCACCATGCTCCGACCACAGTGGAGGATCGGCTGTGCAAGGGTCTACCCCACAGGGCAAGACTACTTCAGCCTGCTGAATTCACCCCTTCAGTGTGTTGCCTGTGGAGGTGGTTGGGTGGTGTTGCTTTGATGTGGTCTAAAGCTGTTCACTTAAGTGTGCTGGCTCTGGGGCCTCCTGGGAGGTGCAGGCCAAGGGCAGCCACCACCTGTGTTCTGCCTGGGGCCACCTGGCATGAGCTACAGGGATCTGCAGATGGCTGCTACTTCACTGGGCTTAGAGGTGCGCTGGTGAGGCCAAGCTGTCAACCATAGCCAGCTACTGAAGTGCCAAGCCTGGGACTACTGAGTAAGAGATATGGGGCCCACTGAGGCCAGATGCTGCTTGGCTGCTTGTTTTGAGAGATTTTAGGAAAGGCTGAAGCATGAGCCAAGGAAAGCCATTTGTATGCAAAAGCCATTGGAAACATCTTGGATGGGTCTGAAAGCTGTGTGAGGCAGAGCCTCAGGGAATCACCAGGGTGGGTCAAAGAGTGTGACCCAGGTGGATGGAGTCTCAAATATGGTGCCCACCTGGCTGGCTCTGTGGAGAGGGCTCATCAAAGGAACAATGGCCTCTGCAAGCACTTCTGTCTGGCATAAAGTTGTCCCCCCAGCTCTTGCCCTGATGTGGGACAATTCAGTTCCTCCCCATATGTCTCTTGCACTCTTTGAGCTGCTGCTCCCACGCTGGAGCTCAGGGGCAGTAAGTTCAAGTTAGTCTGTGTGCAGGCCCTTTAAGAGGAACTGCCTGGGACTCCATAAGCCTCTGTCTCGCTCAGCTCAATTCCTACTGTTTTTTACAGCCAGAAGTTATGAAGACTTCTCTTCCCAGCACTGCAACCCTGGGCTGGGGTGCCTGGGACCCTTTGCTTCTCAGGGGTAACCTCTGCAGCTGAGATATCCCACCTGATTTTTACGCACCACTTGTGGGTATGAACCACCCCATTCCACGTCTCGGCCTCTCCTACAAGTCTCAGTGTGGCGGCTTCTTTAATTCCCTAATTGTAAGACTTCCATTCAGCTTGATTTAAGGCCGTTTTGAATGATGGTTATTCTGTAGTTTAGTTGTAATTTTGATGTGTTTCTGGGAGGAGGCAAGTACCATGCTTACCTAAACCGCCATCTTGACCGGAACTCCTTACTGTACTGTTTTCTATATTTGTGTGTTATCAAGCAATTCGCCCTAGGTAGCAAATCTTTTTCAAAAATTTAAGAGCACTTTTTGGCCTCAGTGTATTTAAAAAGAATTTTCCAACACTCTTATTCCCCTTTTTCTTTATATACCTCTTCAAAATGTACTATTTATTATATTTAAGACACTGTGTCTAAGTGCTTTAGGTAGGAGCTAAGATATGAATCCATCTCTTCCTCAGGAAACTAATAATCAAAATAGGGCATGATCCCTGTAAGCACTCTTGATAGAATAAAGGAAATACCAAATGCTAAACAGAAGTTCAGGAGATGGAGTATGGAAAATCAATACTAGCTAGAGATCAAGGAAGGTTGGGGAGATCTGGAATACTAGGCGAGCTGAACCTAAGTCTCTTCAAGTTTCCTACTCACAACCCTATATCTCCAGTCATACAAAAGTATTCCCTGGGTGAGTTTCTTTTTTTTTTTGGCTTTTGCCTTTTGGCTTTTGTACCTTTGGTTACATAAAATGAGCGGGCTAGACTTGATAACTGGTAAGTTTCCTCTCAGTTACCAAATATTATTACTCTTTGTTGCTCCCTCCACCTCTAAACACCTCACTTTCTTCTTTAAGGTCAACCTTATAAACCAGTTCTTGCATTTATGAAACTATATCTAAGCTCCTACCTCCAAACAGATGGGACCTCGCCTTGAAAGCTCTATTTATCAGAGCACTTACCATTTTGTTTTTTTTTCTGATATCAGGAATTGTTTTTTAATAAGCTTAATACATGCTTACTAGTACACATATCAAAACTGCACCAACCATTGTTGACATACCTCTTAGTTTCCTTATATACATGCTGCAGGTGCTAATAAAACTTTGGAAAGATCGTAAGACTTGGAAGACCTTAGAGATCATCTAGTCTAAGTTTCTATAACAAGAATAAAGATTCTCATATTCATTAAGATAAACAATCCTCTTCAGTCACTGATTTATTAATTCTCCTTCAGGACAAAGGAAGAAGATACACATATTCTGAAGCTCTTCTGCCAAGATCTTTTATATACATAAAGATATCAATGGCAATTTGAATATAGTTGCTCTTCACAACTCATTAGCATGTTATGTTTTGAGATGAGAAGTTATGTTTCACACGAAAAACACATCAAATCTTTGAAAATAGCTGTCTCAAAAAGGAACTTTGTATAAGTAGACTTACAAAACACTTTTATAGTTACACATGAAAAGTGAATAAGTTATATTTTTGTCAATATTTTCGGCCTTCAATTTTATTTATAAGTTTCTTTGTAATGGTTTTATTATTCAGAAGTCCGTTTCCTTATTGTCCTTCCAACAACTATTCCCCACATGTCTGAACTTCCTTACTAGCAAGTGTTAATTATAAAGGCTTGCTTGTAATTTCAGGGCTTCAAACAGGATTCCATTTCTAGAACTTAATCAGAAAATTAAGGGCCTCAAGAAATCTAAAACTTATAGCCTGCTTATATATTATAATTATAGGAATTTTCCTCTATTGGCCCTAACAGATGTTCATCTAGTCTCTGCTTGATGTGACAGAATGCTTACTACCTTAGAAAGCTAGTCTCCAAAATTAAGAAAGTCCCAGAAATAAATAAGTTCGCTAAATTTAAGTTATAAGATCCTGTATATTATATTTGTAAATCTATATATTTAGTCATAGCAAGTGTTTAGGAAATGTGGCTGCATTTATTTGTGAGGGTTATCTGATGCTAAGAAGAGTTAGCAGGGTTAAAAATTTCTTGTTCATTGTTAAGAGTAGCTGTAAATCTCATAGAGGCACCAGTATATGCCAATCTTGCACTTTAAGTCTGCCCGAAGACCACCTTTTGAAACTACTCCTAGATTATCAATGGAACAAGTACACATTTAAAACATGGATTAAGAATTATTACTCATGATTTTCTAGCATGCATTATTCACAGACTGACTGTACTATTCAGTTAATTTACTTGTGTTATGTTATTATCAAATAAAGATTGGTAAATGAATAAATATTATAGGGACAAGACTGACTCCATCATATGTTCCCTGTAATTTACAGAAAAGCTAAGTTTTTAAAAAGGGTATTAAAATATTATCCTCCTGGTTGAATTCATTATAATTAGTATTCCATTAACCTCTGAGTCACCAACACTGTTCTTAAAGGTAAAGAGCAAGAATTTCAAGGTCCAAATCCAATCAAGATCATTGTCATTAACCCATCACTTTCCTTTCTGTAAATGGGATGAAGCCGCACTCCTCCAGAATGGAAAAAACTCCTTTTGAACTATGCTCTTGTATACCTTAAAATTCCACCAATGAACCAAGTCTTATCTTCCATTAAATTGTAACTAAATTTTCTTCAATGCCCTAGTTAGCACCTGTTATTTTGACTCTAGACAAACAGTAGAATTTCTAATACAATTATTCAAAAGATCAATTTTCATTACCTGGGATTGGAAGGGTATCCAGATTGATATGGAGAGATTCCACTGGGCATGCCTGGCATGTAGGAAGCTGAAATAAGTTTTAACAGTTTCAAATAATATACACAGTCCTGGATGCATGGGTTATTACATGAGATATACATCACTGTCAAACCACAGCAAAAGTTTGTACTATTAAAGAATATAAATCTCAGCACCAAAACAAACACTCCACTCATATTAGTTCTTTACTTCAAGCATAATGCTCTGCAAATCACATAATTCTCAAAGCATTTAACATGACTTATGACAACACGTGACAATCCCAACAAGGACTAACTGGCAAATAGGTCAACCTGCTCAACTCTGCAAGGTCTCAAGGAGTTTCCAACTTGAGACAGGAGCTGGTTCAACTTAGAATTTAGAAGGTGAGTCTGTCCCACTCTGGTCCAAAACAGGCTTAGAAAGTGATCTCTTTATTATATCTAAGACATCTTTTGATATTTCTTTTTAGACTGTGTTGACCGATTAGCCCAGCTGGTTTTGTTGGCTTGATTGAGGATTTTAAGAGACTTCAAATTACTACAAGTATACAAAACTTATATTCAGTTAAAGTGGTTAAACACAAAACAAAATGAAACAAAACAAAACAAAAGCTTGGAAATACCAGAGAAAAGGGGCTCAAATCTAGCAAGCTTAAAAAATGCTTTATATTTATTTTCAAAGAAAATGCCAATGACAGAACTAGTCAGTGATGCCAAAAGGCTAACCAACAGAGGAAGAGAAGTTAATTGTGCTCTTAACTGGAAATGACTTGTCTGAGAATTAATTTATCCTCAGTGAAAATTTTCTCACTGAATAGAATGATGAATTAGCCCTTAATCTAATAAAGATTTTAGTGCTTTCTATGTGACAGGCACTGGGAATTTGATGACAAAAAAAGAAAACTTGGCCTCAAGTTGCTTCTAGTCTAGTCAGGGAGATAAGTGAGCAAAGACCAACAGCACAGAGTAATAAGTGCTATGACAGGAGAAGCACAGATTGCTACATACAGGGCCACACAGGAGGCAGCTAATTTAAACCCAAGAGGTGGGGGTAAACAAGTGATCTGGTAGAGGAATATCAAGGCCTGAAGGCAAGAAAA